>NW_026585644.1:52542128-52572033 GCF_907164565.1 Psammomys obesus
CACACACACACACACACACACACACACACACACACACACACACACACTGTAAGAAAATCATTATGGTCCATTTTCCATATGAGGAGTGTAGCCCTTATCATAGATAAATGGGAGACACTAGGTACCGGCCTTCCTTCGCTGGCTAGTAGCTGAAGCCTGATTACATGGGCTCTCTTTCAGTTTATCTTGGGCTTAAAAAGTTACAAACAATCTACTATGTGACTAAGCCTAAGTATCAGAAAAGCTGAGAGTATCTCCAGCCCCAGGGGAATGAGGGGTTTGGGATGGGAGCTATGCTAGACACACAGGAAAGATTATACCTCTCAAAAGAGCTCATCTAGTGAGCAATTCATAGGGCAAGGAAATGTGAGCAGGGGCTGTCTCTGACATGAACTCAGCGGCTGGCTCTTTGATCACCTCCCCCTCACCAGGGAGCAGCCTGACCAGTCCACAGAGAAAGACTGGGAAGGACAGTCCTGATAAGACCTGATAGGCTAGGGTCAGATGGAAGGGGAGGAAGACCTCCCCTATCAGTGGACTTGGGGGGTCATGGGAGGAGAAGAGGGAGGGAAGGAGAGTGGGATTGGGAGGAAATGAGGGTAGGGCTACAACTAGGATACAAAGTGAATAAACTGTAATACATTAAAAATATATATTAAAATAAAAGAAAAAAGAGGAAATATAAAGAGTGCTGGTTTGTTCCACCCAGTCATTTTTGCCTTTCGTTCTGGTTAATGACTGGCTTCTGTATAAACAAAAATAAGCCTCTCTCTTCTCTACTCTCAATACCCAAAATTTTTATTTTGAAGTGAAGATCATTGCTACCCACATATTAAGGCCAAATGTCACACAACTTAAAATAATAGTGCTACCCTACATGTAAACTCTAAAATTATAATTGATTATCATGGGATGTTTTCATTGAATGTTGTTGAATTACTTTATCTGCATCCGATGAAGAAAAGTGATTCAAACATGAATGACAGAAAAAGATGGAAGTTAATACTAGGAAATTAAAAATTGCAAACATTTTTATCAATTATGTAATAATTTGTTTTTCTTTCAAATAATGTTTTTTTTTAATGTATACACACTCTACCAACACAAACATCAAAACAACAGGAAGTAACAACCACTGGTCATTAATATCTTTCAATATCAATGGCCTCAATTCCCCAATAAAAAGACACAGGCTAACAGAATGGATGCATAAACAGGACCCATCATTCTGTTGCATACAAGAAACACATCTCAGCAATAACGATAAACATTACCTCAAAATAAAGGGCTTGAGAAAGGTTTTCCAAGCAAATGAACAGAAGAAACAAGCTGGAGTAGCTATTCTAACATCTAATAAAATAGACTTTCAACCAAAATTAATCAAAAAAGATGGGGAATGGCACTTCATACTCATTAAAGGAAAAATCAACCAAGATGACATCTCGATTCTGAACATATATGTTCAAAATGTGAGGGCATCCACATTTATAAAAGAAACATTACTAAAACTTAAATCATACATTGAACCCCACATGTTAATAGTAGGAGACTTAAACACATTTCTCTTACAGATCATTGAGAAGGAAACTAAATAGAGAAGCAATAAAACTAACCGGCATTATGAGTCAATTGGACTTCACAGATATCTACAGAACATTCCATCCAAATGCAAAAGAACATACCTTCTTCTCATCATCTCATGCAACTTTTTCCAAAATTGACTGCATCCTCATACACAAAGCAAGCCTCAACAAATACAAGAAAAGAGAAATAACACCTTATATACTATCAGACCACCATTGATTAAAGTTAGACTTCAACAACAACAGAAATAATAGAATGCCTGCAAACTCATGGAAACTGAACAACTCTCTATTTAATGAACACTGGGTCAGAGAGAAATAAAGAAAAAAAAAGAGTTTCTAGAATTCGATGAAAATGAAGGCACAACATAGCCAAACTTGTGGGACATAATACAAGCTGTGATCAGAGGAAAGTTCATAGCACTAAGGGCCTTCATAAAGACAGTGGAAAAAGCTCATATCATCAATACAACAGCTGATCTGAAAGCTCTAGAAAAAAAAGGAAGCAAACACACCAAAGAGTAGTTAACAGCAGGAAATAATCAAACTCAGGGCTGAAATCAATTAACCTAGAAACAATGATAAAAATACAAAGAATCAAGGAAACCAAAGGCTGTTCTTTTTTTTTTTTAGAAAATCAACACAATAGACAAAACCATGGCCAAACTTGCCAAAAGACAGAGGGAGAGTATCCAAATCAATAAAATAAAAAATGAAAAGGATGATATAACAGACACCGAGGAAATCTAAAGGATCATTAGATCATAGTTCAAAAATCTGTACACCATGTGTATCTTTCTGTTTCTGGGATACCTCACTACTCGTTTTTAATTGCTGAGTAGTATTCCATGGTGTAAATGTACCACAATTTCTGTATCCATTCCTCAGTTGAGGGGCATCTTGGTTGTTTCCAGGTTCTGACTATTACACATAAAGCTGCTACAAACATGGTTGAGCAATTTTCCTTGTTGTGTACTTGAGAATATTTTGGATATATGCTTAGGAGTGTAATAGCTGGGTCTTCAGGAATCACTATTCCTAATTGTCTGAGAAAGCACCAGATTGAAAGACACACATGGTATATACTCACTTATAAGTAGATACTAGACCTATAAGATAGGATAAACATACTAAAATCTGTACACCTGATAAAGCTAAGCAAGAAGGAGGACCCTGGGTAAGATGATCAATCCTCACTCAGAAAGGCAAATGGAAAGGACATTAGAAGAGGGAGAAAACAGGAAATAGGACAGGAGCCTATCACAGAGGGCCTCTGAAAAACTCTACCCAGCAGTGTATTAAAGCAGATGCTGAGATTCATAGTCAAACATTGAGCAGAGTGCAAGGAATATTATGAAAGAAGGGGGAGATAGAAAGACTTGGAGGGGATAGGAGCTCCACAAAGAGAGTAACAAAACCAAAAATCTGGGCCCAGTGGTCTTTTCTGAGACTGATAATTCAACCAAGGACTATGCATAGCGATAACCGAGAACACTACACAGACAAAGCCCATGGCAGCTCAGTATCCAAGTAGGTTCCCTAGTAAGGGGAGCAGGAGCTGTCTGAACTCAGTGGCTGAGTTTTTGATCACCTCCCCCTGAGAGGGGAGCATCCTTACCAGGTCACAGAGGAAGACAATGCAGCATCCTGATGAGACCTGATAGGCTAGGGTCAGACGGAAGGGGAGGAGGACGTTCCCTATAAGTGGACTTGGAGACGAGACGGCATGGGAGGAGAAGGGGGAGGGATAGTGAGATTGGGAGAGAATGAGGGAGGGGGCTTACAGCTCTGATACAAAGTGAATAAACTGTAATTAATATAAAAAATTAAAATTAAAATAAAAAACACAAAAATCTGTACACCACAAAACTGGAAAAGCTAAATGAAACCAATGAGTTTCTTGATAGATACCATTCACCAAAGTTAAATCAAGATCAGGTTAACAGTTTAAATAAACCTATAACCTCTAAGGAAATAGAAGCAGTCCTTAAAAGCCTCCCAACCAAAAAAAAAAAAAAAAAAAAAAAAAAAAAAAAAAAAAAAAAAAAAAAAGAAGAAGAAGAAAAAAAAGAGCCCTGGGCCCTGAGCACAGAATTTTATGAGACTTTCAAAGAACGACTAATACCAATACTCCTCAAACTATTCCACAAAATAGAAACAGAAGGAACATTACCAATCTCATTCTAGACCACACAAAAACCCAACAAAGAACGAATTTCCGACTAATCTACCACATTAACTTTGATGCAAAAAATACTCAATAAAATACTTGCAACCAAATCCAGGAACACATCAAAACAGAAACAGAAGGAGCATTGCCAAACTCATTCTATGAGGCCAGTCACCTTGATACCTAAACCACACAAAGACCCAACAAAGAAAGAGAATTTCAGACCAATCTCCCTTATGATCATTGATGCAAAAATACCAAGTAGAATACTTGCAACTGAATCCAGGAACACATCTAAAATATCACTTACCATGATCAAGTAAGCTTCATCCCAGGAATACAGGGGTGGTTCAACATACAAAAATCTTCAATGTAATCCACCATATGAACAATCTGAAAGAAAAAAAAAAACCTACATAATCATCTCAATTAGCTGCTAAAAAGCCTTTCTCAAAATCCAAAATGCCTTCAATTTTAAGGTCTTGGAGATATCAGGGGGATCCAAGACACATACCTAAGGCCAATAAAGCCAATATGCAGCAAGCCAACAGCCAACATCAAGTTAAATGAGTAGAAACTTTAAATGTTCCCACTAAAATCAGGAGCAAGACAAGGCTGCACACTCTCATCATATCTCTTCAATATAGTACTTGAAGTTCTAACTAGAGCACTAAGATAAGGAGATAAAGGGGACAGAAATTGAAAGAGAAGAAGTCAAAGTATCGCTATTCTCAGATGGTATACATAAGTGACCCTTAGGTTCTGCCAGAGAATTCCTATTGATGAAAAACATCTTTAACAAAGTGTCTGGATACAAAATTAACTCAAGGAAGATAGTATATTTCCTTCATACAATTGATAAAAGGTCTGAGAAAGAAATTAGTGAAACAACACCCTTCACAATAGCAACAAATAATACAAAATATCTTGGTGTAACTCTAACCAAGCAAGTAAAAGACATGTGTAACATGAACTTCAAGTATTGGAAGAAAGAAATTGAAGATTTTTAGAAGATGGAAAGATTTCCTATGCTCATGAATTGGTAGGATTAATGTAGTACAAATAGCCATCCTGCCAAAAGCCATCTATTGATTCAATGAAATTTCCATTAAAATTCCAAACAATTCTTTGCAGATCTAGAAAGAGCAATCATTAACTTCATATGGAAATATAAAAGACTCAGGATAGCCAAAAAAATTCTGTACATTAAATGAACTCTGGTGGTATCAACATCTCTGATTTCAAGCTTTTCCACAAAGCAATAGTAATAAAAAAATGTATTGTATTAAAATAGAAACAGACAGGTTGATCAATGGAACCAAACTGAAGACCCAGAAATAAACCCACACTCCAGTGGGCACTTGATTTTCCACAGAAAAAGCCAAAAGCATACAACTGAAAAAGAGACAGCATCTTCAACAAATGGTGCTGCTCTAACTGAATGTCTACATGTTGAAAAATGAAAATAGACCCATATTTATAACCCTGCACAAAACTCAAGTCCAAGTGGATCAAAGACCTCAATATAAAACCAGAGACTCTAAACCTATTAGAAAACAAAGTGGTCAAAAGTCTGGAACTCTTTGGCCCAGGAGACAACTTCTTGAACAGAACACCAACAGCACAGGCTCTGAGATCAACAATTAATAAATGGCATCTCATGAAACTGAGAAGTTTCTGTAAGTCAAAGGACAATGTCAATAGAACAAAATGGCAGCCTACAGATTAGGGAAACATCTTCATTAAATCTACATCAGACAGAGGGCTAATATACAAAATATACAAGGAACTTAAGAAATTAAACATCAGCAAATCAAATAATCCAATTTAAAATGGAGGCACAGAGCTAAACAGAAAATTAACAACAAAGAAATCTCAAAATGAACAATATCCTTAGCCATCAGAGAAATGCAAACCAAAACGACTCTAAGATTCCATCTTACACCAGTCAGATGGCTAATAAAAAAAAAAAAAAAAAAAAAAACTCAAGTAACAACACATGTTGAAGAGAATGTGGAGAAAGTGCTGGTGAGAGTGTAAGCTTTTACCTTGCTAGAAATCAATCTGGCACTTTCTCAGAAAACTGGGAATAGACCTATCTCAAAACCCAGCTATATCATTCCTGGGCATATACCCAAATGGTGCTCTACCATACAACAAAGACATTTGCTCAGGTTTGTTTATAGTGGCTTTATTTGTAATAGGCAGAAACTGAAGCAATGTACATGTCTCTCAACTAAAGAATGGATACAGAAATTGTGGTGCATTTACACAATAGAATACTACTCAGTTATTAAAAACAAAGAACTCATGAAATTTGCAGACAAATGAATGAAACTAGAAAAAATTATCTTAAGTCAGGCAACCCAGACCCAGAAAGACACACATGGTATGTACTTCCTTATAAGCGGATAGACATATAGTACAAGATAACCATATTACAATCCACAGACCCCAAAGAAAGCTTAGTAACAAGGATGGTTCAAGGGAGGGTACTGGAATGTCACTGAGAAGGGGAACTAGAATAGACAGCAGAAGTGGATGAAGAGAGGAAACCAGGAAGGAGATGGAATGGAAAGGGAAACAAGGGTTGGGATAAAATTTGGGAGGAATGGGGGTGGAAGGTGAGAGGGCAGGGGAACAAGAAGGGAAACTTAGGGGGACATCTCTTTGTCAAGCTGGAGGTCAACAGGGTAGGCTCCTGGGAAGACATGGGTGTGACTCTAGTTGAGACTCCCAGCAGGGGGGTGACGGGAGGCATGAAGACTGAAGTGACCACCTCCTAGCCAGGCAGGACTAGTGGAAGAAGGGGAACAACAACCCACACCAATGAAATGTTTAATCCAAAAATTACCCTGTCTATAAGAAGTACATGGATAAAGAGGGAACAAAGATTAAGGGAAAGTCCAACCAATAATTGGCCCAACATGAGACCCACCCCACAGGAGAGAGCCAGCCCCTGGCCCTATTAATGATGCTCTGCTGTGCATCATTAAGGAGCCTAACTTGACTGTCATCTGGGTGACTCCAGCCAGCCATGGATTGAGACAGATGCTGGGACTTGCAGCCAAGTATGTCGTAGAGCTCCTGGGGTCAAGTAGAAGTGTTGGGGGAAAGATGGAAGGACCTGGAGGGTACCGGAACCTCACAAGAAGACCAACAAAGACAACTAACCCAGTCCTGGGGGCTTACAGAGACTGAGACATCAACTAAGGAACATGCATGATCTGCATATGTGGCTGATAGGTGGCTTGGTCTTCGTATGGGTTGTCTGGCAAGTAGAGGCAGCGGGGAGCTGTTTCTAACAAGGACTCTATTGCCTGCTTTTGGATTACTTCCCCCTGGCAGCAGTGCCTTGCCTGGCCTCAGGGGATGAGGATATGCTCAGCCCTGATATGACTTGATGTGTGGGGGAAGGTTGTTACAGGGAGCGAAGCCACCCCTTTAATTGGGGGAGGGGAGAAGGGAGAAGAGAAAGGGGGAAGAAGGGGAAGGCAGGACTGGTAAGAAAGGAGGGAAGGGCATTCTTGGCATGTAAACTAAATAAACTGAAATAATAATAGAAAAAAAGTTTAATTGATAATTGAAAAAATGTGCATTAATACTACTGTCTCCATCACTTTAAAAAGTCTATATTATAGCATAACTATATACAAAGCCCTAATTATAGTGTTCACTTATTTCCATAATATGGGCACTCCTACCATGACCAATTTCAATAATGGTAAATTATAAACTAGAAAGAATTATGTCCTGAGGATTTGGTTTTACTGTACCTTATTTAGCGGTGAATTTATATAACTTAATTTTCAAGGAGGACTGTGTTTAACATTTAATTGATTTGCACAATTTCTCAGAATTGAACAGTGAAGTTTGGAAGATGAACAGATAAAGTTGATGTTGAGGGTGGAGAGTTCATGTTAAACTGGCTCAACAAGTTTCTCAGCAAAACTGATTTTTTTCAAGGAAGCACACTAACAGATGGATGAGGAACCCGATGGCTTGGACAGAGACTCTTAGTCATGTAGGTGTCATTTGTTTCCTGAAAATAGTGGTGCAGAAAAGACATTCCTCTTGATAAGATGCTTGAACAGCCGTCTCTCTTGCTTTCCCTTGTGCCTATTTGTGTTGTGAAGGAAGAATTTACTACTCCAGGTTTTCAGCATAAACCTGCCTCCACTGGCACCATTTTAATTGGATTCTAGAACACCCTTTCATTGTGCCTTCTTTAATTTCACCACAGCATGTTTCAATAACATTTCCTGGCTTATGCTTTTGCTATTTGGCATCAGCAAGTACAAAATAAATGAATGTTGATTTCACAGATAGGCACCTTAGTAGGCAGTAGGTAAAATGCCATAACTCTTGCCATTGTGTCACAGGATATTTTGACAGCCTTTAACTTGCTGGAACAATTTCATGTGTGGAGGATTTAGTCAATTCACCAGCATTACACTTTTGCTTAATGATTAATTTGTAGCTTTAATTTATTTTACCAAAATAATTGTCTCTAGAAAATATCAATGATAGCCTGCCACATTTCATTTGTAATACTGTCTCTAGAATCTGCTGTGTAAATGAGAAGCATGTGGTTTGAAGGCATCCTTTTTCCAAGCTGATACTTCCAGCATCAGGCTATGACTAGGTTTTTTTTTTTTTTTTTTTTTTTGTAACCCTGGGGAACACTGGTCAACATAGAGGATTTTTTTCAAACCATTTTTAAGGCATAAAAATAAAATTGTTAATGTATCAACCACCTCCAGCTGAGGTTAGATTTCATTCTCATTACTAAGAATGGTACCAAGAACAGCAATTGCACAGGTGTAGCTGCCCATAGACTTTTAGGTTGTGTAAACATTGGTCTTCAGATCCAAATACCTCTATTCCTCCTGGAATGCTCTTCAAAATGAGGCAGGCTGGATAGGTAGACCAGCATTCATCTATGCTGGGTGTCTTCCAAAGAAGACTTCCCCTGTACACAGCTGAGGTGACTTCTACCTTTACTTCTTCAAACGTTCTTGTGTTTCCAATTTAAGATTTATTTTCTTTCATCCTACTGTTACAATGATTTTTCTACGGTAGCTTTCCAGACCAAGGCAGTCATTATGATGATATCCCTGACAGTTTGTTTGTACCCCTGTTATCATTGGAGGATCTTTTCTTTTCCCTTTTCACATTTTATGCATTTGTAAATGTTATCCTTCCTTTTAGAGGTTAATGTGGTTGATGAAATCCCACGATCTCAAAGGTGGTTTAAGATTTTCATGAGTGAAAATGTCTACATCAGTTATAACATGCAGCAGAGATGGGTTTTCTCATCACCTCACAGAGGCTGAGAAAATTAGGACAAGTACATGCCTAATCATTTTCCACAGAAATAGAAATGTTACCTTCTCAAATGGTATTCTGAAAAGAATATCATGCTGAACGTCCTTAAAAATACAGCTTTTCTTTATTGGTTACATAGCAAAACAAACAAGTAAACATACATGTAAAACCATAAAGAACATGAAAGAAAACCCACAGTATTTAGTCAACAATTGCTGCAACTGCCCAGAGCTTCACAGTCACCAAACGCATTTGAATCCAGCCGACATGACCAATGTGAGACCACAGCACTGCAAGGCCAGCTTCATGTACTCCTCCCCTTTTGGGACCACAGAGACCAGCATTTGAATCTGATGATAGAGGAACTGGACATTTCCTGTCCTTGCTTTTGTTTTGGATCTGTTGAACTTTCATGAGCTTTGTCTCCAGCTGTCCACTAATAATCAATATGAGATATATCATGTGCCCTTTTCCAAAATTCTGTGGTAGTTAAAGCATTCAGCTCAGTCCTCCCATGCCAGTGGCATCTGTTGGCTTCTCTCGAGCACATGTACTACAAGCCAACATGGGAGTAAAAACTTCTGTCAGAAGTGAGGTGAGCCGTCAACTGTTTCTCTCTCTCTCTCTCTCTCTCTCTCTATATATATATATATATATAGATAGATAGATAGATAGATAGATAGATAGATAGATAGATAGATAGATAGATAGATCTTCTTTCCAGAGATTTCATTTTCGGAGCCATCATAGCTTGCTTACTTTCTCTTCTTTTGTAGGTACAGTGTGTCCTGGTTTCCAACAAAGTATGAAATCATTTGCTTCACCCCATCTAGAAAGGGGAAGCCTGAGCTCAGGCAGCATGCATCCATCTTCCTCAAATCTTGGTGGCTGAATCATGCTTGGCGAATCTTGATATCCTCTCTTCCCTCTATTTCTTCCACCCTTGCTCCCTCCCGTCCTTCCTGTCTGTTTCCCCTCCTCCCTTCCTCCTTCCTAACTTCCCTTCCTTCTTTCCTGTGCCCTTCTTCTCTTACTTCCTTTCTCCTTTCCTTCCTATCTCCATTCCTCTATCCCTTTTTCTCCCTTCGTCCATCCTTTCCTCCTCCCCTACCTCATTTACCCATCTCTCCTTTTCTCCCTCCCCTCACTTTCTTCTTTCTTTCCCTCTTTTCTTCCCATATTTTTCTTAAGTTAGTGGATCCCCTATCACTAGCTTAGTAAGGTTTGGATAGTGTGACCTTTGTTAGAAACAAATATCCCTACTGTTGCCCCTGTGCCTCATAAGGTGAGGCATAGGGAAAATAAAATACAGGATGATATCTACATACTGGATTTTTCTCTGTTCTCTTACCTGTGACCTTTGCAAGGATCAATCACTGGCCACTATAAAAGAGAGGGAAAAAAAGCATTGAAGAAATAAATGAATCTATATTCATCCATCTCCATAACTGCAACACAATGGTTTCTCGTGCATATTTGTGCAGTAGCTTGCTAATTCTTTTGCACAATCCCATTGCTAATGGTTCTATAATTCACCCCACAGAATTTAGTCCAGACTGACCATTTATAAACACAAATGGTATCACCTCACAGCATGTATACTTGTAATGAAATTGAACACCTATTCTTAGCTTCCGGAGCCTATGACCTGCTGCCCACTGTCCTTTCCTATCTCTGACCTCTCATCTGTCACACTTAACCTTTCAGCAACCATGCTCCAGCTTCCATGCCATCCACGCCCTTCTTTTTGTAGTCTCCACAGATGTTCTTTTCCTTCTTCTTCTCAGGTAACTTTATTCTCTTTGCCGTGTACATCACTCTTGTCCATTCAAATTTCAGTATAAATGTCATCTTACCATAGATGCTATCCTTGACACTTTGAATATATTAGCTGACTGAATCATCTTTCTCATATCATTTTCTTTTTTATTATGATATATATATATATATATATATTGTGTGTGTTTGTATGTGTGAAAGAGATAGATAGAGAGAGATGTATGAATATGTATGTGTAGCATCACACAAAGGTGGAGGACAGAGGAAAATTTATGGATCCTGATAAACAAATGTGGCAACTGTGACCAGCTAAGCCACCACACCATAATTTAACTCTCTGCAAAGCATTATTAGATTTCATTGTTGTTTACGTATTTATTTTTGTTTGTTACTTATAAATGATTGTTTCTCTCTGACAAAAGTACAATACAAAGGAGTAAGGGAATTTGAACGCAATTCAAGAATGTGAAGAAACTTTTGTTTTCCCATTACCATGCCCTCCGAACTTAGAGTCTTGTGTAGGGCACATAGAAATAAAGCACACGTAGAAAACAAAAAATGTATGTGCAATAAATACAAGCATGCCATATAAAGAGGGAAAACTTGCCTCTCGGTCTTGCTTCTTTCATTACATAGCTTCTATTCTATTACCATGACACTCTACCTACATAGGCCTGTTCTGAGTGCAGATAATAAATGGTGCTTCTTGTAGTTTTAATTAATTTTATCCCTTTATGACTAAGTATCTTGTTCCACATTTAAGGACTAATATCTTTCGCTATGAATTCTGAATATATTTCACTATTATTACTTTGTTTCAATTTATAATATAGAGGGTTAATTTCACATAATGTATTATTACGTATGTTGTCTAACACTTTTGCTTTATTTTTGATGACTCTGCCATGCTGGATAAGTTCATCCATGTACTCTTTCTTGTGGCCCTGGGAGGTGAACATGAGTAGAGAGAAACAGTCAGGCCAGCAGCTTCTGCTTCCAACTGCTGAACAGACAGAGATGTGTCCTTGGTTCAGCCTTGCACTATGTGATCACATTCATCCATTTTTAAAACTGATCGTTTCCTACATTTCACCATCTTTGAAATAAAAATGAAAGTTTCAGTATCTGTCAATCTCTCTCATCAAGATGTGAGCTGTGATATCATCAAGGTCTGAGTTGTGACCTTAGGACTTGGCCTGTTTCTGGAACTCTGCTCCATTGTAAGCCAATTCTTCTCTTGCTCAGCCAGGATACCCTGGGAGAATCATTTGAAGACAGATTTCGAGTCCTGCTTCTGGCTTGAAAACCTTCCATTAACACTTTCTGGAAGAAAATCACCAGCATTGAAATAGCAGAAAGGGTGTCTGTGTTCACACTCTCCAGTCCTCATCTTATGCTCTAATTGTTTCCATGGAAATCTTAACAAAATAGTTTGAATAAGAAATATATTCACATAGGAAAAAAAAAAAGCTTTATCATTTGCAGTCAATCTCTCTTGTATCTCTGTCCTGGTGTGTACATTCCATTGTTCAGAAGTCTCATAGTTTGTTTAAATGGCTCTTATATGTTAACACTTTGAGTGATCTTAATAAATTGTTGTTATAAACAGAATGTAATGATGGTGTGTGTGTGTGTGTGTGTAAAAACCTTCCAAATGAAGTTCCAGGGTCTATGGAAATATTAGATGTGGGCGAATCTCTTTCCTCTCAAAACCACTTTGACAAGAGGCCTTGAGAGCTGGCCTTTCTTAGAAATACAATGAAGGTTAGATGAGACCATGCTACCTTAAGATGGGCCCTCATCCAATGGCTAGCATCCTTACAGACAGGGAGATTTCGATGGCAACACGCAGGGAAGAATGCCATGTGAAACTGGAGGAGAAGGTGGAACACACAGGCGTCCAGCCACTACGTGAAGCGATCAACAGGCAAGACAGAATTCTTCCACAGAGCTTATTCCATGATGCCAGTGACACCTTGATTTTGAGATTCCAGTCTCTATGATGTAAAAAAAAAAAAAGCAAAAAACTGTGGTTGTTTTAAGATACCACACTGTGATACTTTGCTATGGCAATACATTTGTAATGTGGTCACTATCCCCATATCCTTCTGGTGAGCTTTGTACTCTGCCACACTCTCATCAGCATAGCGTGGCTGTGAGTGCTGTCTTTTATAAGGATATACTTATACATTTGTATTGCCACCCATCTGACAATGAATAAGAACAGTCCTGTAGTTTTAAATCTTATTTTCCTTTCACGAGTATCTTGTAAGTGCTGTTAACAATTCCTCCCATGATTTCTGTTCATATCTTTTGCTATTTATATTCAATTATTACCATTTTGTTTGACCTTATAATAATGTTAGAGAGTTGATTGTATGCATATGGATATTTGAAATTTGGGTTCGTAATTTGTCTTTGAGTCATAATTAGTCTTTGGGTCATAATTTGTCTTTCGTAATACCAGTTTGCTGTACAGTTGTTTAGATTAATTACTGCTTTGTGTGGTGTCAATTGAATCACAGAAAAGTTGTCTGGGAGTTGATAAAGCAATGTCTTTTCTTTTCTTTCTTTCTTTCTTTCTTTCTTTCTTTCTTTCTTTCTTTCTTTCTTTCTTTCTTTCTTTCTTTCTTTCAGAACTTCATTGGAAATCTTAAAAAGGATAAAGCTGAATTCAACTTTATCTGTTTCCAGATGGCACATAGTTGATTTCAACACCATTTATTCTTGAAATGTTACCTTTATGATATACTGAGTTCTTGTATATATTTGGTTCTATTTCTGGAAATTCTATTCTGTTACATTGGCCTGCCTTTCTATCCACATGCCAATAGAAACTGGTCTTGATTTCAAAATTCTATAAAATGTTTCTGTATACAACTAGGTGAATCAATTCTATCCTCACTTTCTCTGATGAACTCATTCTACTTAAGTCCCTGCACCCTCAACCCCGGTTCAAATTTCTTTCCTCTGTGTAATCCAAATCATGCACAATGCTGTATGACAGTGTGACACAGGCTGTGTATAGGTTTTGTTCCTTAGTTTCCATGCAGCATCAGTAGGTAGAGGGTAGCATCATTTCCCTTATTTTAGAGATACAGAGGTATTATGTAATTGACCAGTACCCAAAGTGTCAAAGAAATAGCTTTTTAAGGGGTACAGGAAAAAATACTATGTTTTCTGCTTAAGCTGATCTCAGGAAAGGAGACGGATTTAATCATTCCATCCTCTGGTGTGAAGCCTGCTATGGTTTAATATGCACACATCACAGGTTTCAATTTTTGCTACTGAAATTCAGCCTTCAACAAAAGCCTAGCTGTCTCTTTGACTTGAAATGTGTTCTAAGATGTGAGAAAAATCTCTATTGAAACTCATAAAGCATCTGCAGAAAATGCTGGCTTAACCCATACAGCCAATTCTCTTCATGAATTCAATTTGTGTTATTTGGTTGAAGAGACTGTTCTCTGAGCCCTGACACAAGCAAGTGCAGAGGCCTGACACCCGGTCCACAGTTTCAGTGAAAAAATATGCAGAAAAAAAAATCATGTAATTGATGTCATTTGTTAGGTTTGTCAGGCTTTGCCTGGCTCTGGGGAGCCTTTGTGTGCTTTTTTCTGGAGCAGAAAGCCTGATCAGAACCCTGGCCCTTGGCCCTTCTCTAATCCTTAGATCAAGGAGCTCCCTCCTCCACTGAAAGGAAAGGGTGGCATTGGTAGGTACAGGAGCTCCACTCTGGATGAGACTGTCGTGTTGGAAGTACCCCCCAGTTCTCATAAACAGACCCATATAATTTGTTTCTGAAACCCAGTCCTCATACTGTGCCCTGATCTCAGCATGAATTCCAGCTCTTGATTACAGCTTTTTTCCTCATTTACTCATTTTGTTCACTTTACATCCTTGTAGCC
Source organism: Psammomys obesus (assembly GCF_907164565.1). Taxonomy (NCBI): domain Eukaryota; kingdom Metazoa; phylum Chordata; class Mammalia; order Rodentia; family Muridae; genus Psammomys; species Psammomys obesus. Next base: position 52,556,894 of record NW_026585644.1, read on the forward strand.
CCTTCCCTCCTCCCAGCCCATTCCTCTGCTTTCCCTCCCCTCTTTCTTCCTCCTTCACCTTGGGAGCTCTCTTTTCCATCCATCCCAGCTCATCAAGATGTACCTGGATTGAATCTATCCTCTTCCCCTGTGACCTGTAAAAGCAGTCCCGCCAGGGGTAGTGCTAGAAAAGGTAGCAAGTGAGTGTGTGTTCAATGCAGTCCACATCTATTATCTTTGATATCTAATGTATATTTAATACTTACAAACCATCTCAGGTTTGAGTAGCTACTTTTTAAATCTCAGTAGCCACAGGTAGCCCGTGACTATTGTTGTTTACTGATCTATATTTCTAAAACTTCCTTCCTTTTCAATTCTCTCTGAGAATCAGAATACTTTTGGAATAGAATGGTAGGTTTACCTATATCTGTAACTCTAATGTTATGAGCCTGAAGTAATCATCTACTCTCTTAGACTCCTAGTTTTAATATTTATACTAGAGAAGTAATAATAGGTGCTCTTTAAAGAATTGTCAGAAACACAAGAAATAGTTTAAGTGGTAGAAGGCATGCATACAGCACGTGCTTTGTAAGGGGGGTCTGTCTCCTGTGACTCTCCTATAAGAGAACCTCAATATTTAGTTCCCTTAGGACTAGCTTGAAAAAGAACACATGCCTCATCCATTATCACTATGCCCTGTGCCTAATTGAATACTCCACATGAATGCAAAAGACCTCATCATTCCAGGGAATCCAAGTTCATCTCCACTTGGTCCTGTCTAGCTGCTGTTAATTAAGCCATGATTAGTTGTGTCTGGGGAAATGATAATTTGAAAAACAAACACTTAGCCCTCTCAGGTTCCTTTGCTTAATCTCAATGGAAATCTTCTTATACGTTCTGCAAGTCAAATAACAGACGGTAAAATAATATTCTTGAATGCGTTCGGTTCACCAAACAGGGCCACCTACCTAGCATAGTTCATAAATCTGTAGCAACATGTCTGTAGGTGTCCTTTGCTGAGACAAATTCAATACTTTGGGTAATGTTAAAAAGAAAACAAATGGCTAGTAAAGATCCATTTTGTATAACGGTATATAAAAGAAATAAAGTCTTTGTCATAAGGAATACAGTGCAAAGTGTATTATATATGTATTCCATTTCCATAAGTACATGTTTAGCTCAGATCTCATACTCAAGGATACTCATGTCAGCTGTGCATGATGGGAAACACAGTTTTTTTATGCTGCTTCTTCATAGTTTTTCCTTGTCCACCCCCTTTTTAACTGATGTGAAAAGTGCACTATGCAATACAAGGTGCTAATGAAAACTGTGCTCTAGGACCTGTGCTGTCTTTAACCTTCATAGTGGGTGGAGGTTTTCTGGATCTCCACGAGGCTATCAGGAGAAAACAATCAGGATTAGGTAAATTGTGTATTTAAAGTGTCTCTTAAAGGACAGTTTCTACTCTCAAGGACTTCATGCTTGAGGAGAAACTAGCATGCAAATAAATGATCAAAGATGGCATATTCCAGTGAAAAAGAGTGGAATATTTAGGGTTTTGGAAACTCAAACAGAATAGCAATTTTTCATTCATTCATCCATTCATTGAACAACTATGGGGTGCATGAGTGCAGTATGGTGAGAAAAATTTATATTAAAAATAAATTAAAAGATCAAAAGGAAGAAAGGTATATATTCTGGATTTCTTTCCTTGTAAAACTTTTTTTTTCAGAACAGGAAACTAGCAAGAAATATTTTGATCTTTGTTATGTTGTAGAAACGTTACTCAGATTGTACTTTTCTAATTGTTCCTTGCCTACTTGCCTTTGATTCTGATTATGTGTGTACCTAATTAAAGCAGACAAATTCAACAGAAGATCTAGCATCTCTCCAGATTATTTTCAGGTATTATAGACACTCATTTCCTTTCCCAATTAATGAAGAGGGGCTTCCACTTGAGAGTCGACATGTATATATATGTCAACACACACACATATATATGTGTATATATAGATATATATCTATATATACACATATATATGTGTGTGTGTGTGGCATAATTTGATAACTCATTTTCCATTAAAGTGTAGTACAATACACTTAACTCAGTATCTGTCCTAAAGTATTTTATTATTATTATTATTCTTGTTGCTAAGCTAAAATTTTCTTTCTTGCAGGGTCTTAGAATAGTCATCATATATATCAATAGCAACTGTACAATAGGAATGTCGACTTCTGGTTGCATATTTTTAGAAAAGAATTGCATCCTAGATAAAGTCTTTTCACAGCAAGAATTTCTTCTTTGAATTTCTTTTTAATATAGTTTCTCTGTAGTCCCATGAAGCTGAAGCATTATTACACTATCATTTTTCTCATTTTATAGATAGGTCAACAGAACACAAAAGATTAAGTAGTTTGACTGGGGTCAAGCAGAGTAACATTTCTTCAAAGCCAGTATAATATCTTTAGTTTCCTTAGTCCAATCACAAAAATTCTACTTGATTTTCTTAAAATATGTTCAATTTTACTGTCTTCCTTTCTGTAACTATCTAGCCTTTAAGTACACCTACTTTAGTTCTATTCACGTCTTAGTTGAGAAACTTCACAGCTGTAGGTAATCAATCAGTACTGAACATTTATTAGGTACTGAGTGACTACAAAATAGACACCAAAATTGCTTTCCTCAAAAACTTCAAGTAGAAATATTGATGCATAAGATTGTTTTAACATTGTATTGAGTGATTATAATAGTTAGTATAAAAATTTATTAGTTGTCCCAACAGTTTTGGGATTATTAGTCAGAATACACTAGCCCGGCATTCCATGTTTGAACCTCCAGTTAGGGTTATTTGACTTGAGGACAGAGAAAAATACCAAGAGAGCAGACTGGTGATTACAAAATTATGCTTACATATGAATTTTCTGATACATAGCAGAAGTGTCAAGGTAACATGGGAAAAAGAATAGTTTTTATAGTCTTTTTTTTTTTCTTTCTTTGTTTCAGAGTTTAGGACTTTTACCTGCTCTAAAGTCACTGAAGCAAAAAAAAACACGATAAACATTCTTTTACAGCCCCCAAAACAAAAAGGAAAGAAAGACAAAGAAAGGAAGAAAAAAAAAACATTTGTAGGAAAAAAGTTTTGTACATAAGGTAAAACAATATAAAATCAAGCATATAGATGAGGTTAGCTCTAATACCTATCTTGAAAAAGTTACCTGCTAAATGGCAAAGCCTCCTAAGGACATCCAAAGACCATATACAGCCAAGGTGGTCTACTTAGAATCCACATGAAAACAACAGTTCAAGAAAGGTACCCTGTTGGTTTTGACTGGATTCATATAGCTCAACAGGGTACCTCTTGAAATGCTATCTTTGTTCAGACTCCAAGTAGACCACATGGTCTTTTATCTATCCTGGAATGTCCTTAGAAGGCTCCATTATTGAACAGGTCACAGAGTAAAAACCCCAGAGTCCTTTCTTTAAAATGAAGAGAGAAAGACTGGAATGGAAGGGACTATTCAATAAATGTTCCTAGTTACATAGTTGTTCATACAGGAAACAAATATACTTGTTTGCCCTTATGCCATAAGGAGAACTGTCATGAGCCTTAGCCATAAATGGAAAGGCCAAGACAGAAAGCATGTGGATGATCCAGAAGAATGAGTTCATGCCATCAATAGGCAAAAATTTTCAAGCTAGAATACTAAAGTATTAACCACAAAAGGATGGTTAAAATGGTCTTTATATGAAATCAAGAACTTTTCTCCATGAAATTATTATGAATAAATTGAACAAGTAGCCTATCAGAAATACCAAATATGGTACAATAGAGTCACCAGACAAAACTTTTCAAAATATGTAAATAAAAAATAAAAAAATATACTAAAAATGAAATGTTCAAAAGACTTTAAGAAAATGCCCAAAGCTAGTAAGCATAGGGAAATGTGCTTAAAATAATGGATGTGATGGTATACAATTTTACTCCCAGGATTCAAGAGACTGGGACAGTTCATGGTCAGCCTAGGTTATATTTCAACATGGTTTGCCAAAAGAAAAAAAAATCAAACAATAAGCAAAAATTGCTCTGTATTATTAGGCATCAAGAAAATGAAAATCCAAATAAAATCAAACAACAAATCAGCAGGTGTGATGATATTATCTGTTGATGAGAAAATAGGGCAACTAAAACACTTACTGAGGTCCTTCATAGTCTAAATTAGTTCAATTGCACTGGAAAACTCTTGCAATATCCACCTGTTGGCATATGTATACAGATGAAACAACAGACATGCAAAAATAGTTCATGATAGCTGTGCTCACAAAAGCCAAAGCTGTAAGCATTCTAAAAGTATATCAAATAAGTGAAATAGAATGTTCGCAGGATGAAATGGCCCAAAACAACAAAAATGATAGTTACTTTTATAGAATGACAGTGACACTCACAAATATACTATAAAGAAAAATAATTCCAAACAGAACTAATGTAATTTGTTTTATTCCATTTACATAAAATTTAAAAAAAACAGACAAATAGAAGGCAATTGTGCTTTTCTTTGAATCAGTGCATGGATAGTGAGCAGTGAACAGGGAGTTACAAAAAACACGAGTGTTGAAAGTGTTTTATATCATTCTCTTAGTGGTAATTATAGGTGTGAACACACATGAAATTCACCAAGTTCCATCCTTCAGATTGTGTGTTAAGTTTTGTGTTGTGTGGTAGAGGAAATAATGGCCCTTTAGAAATGCCCACATCCTTCTACTTGGAACCTGAGCAGGGAGGTTTTGGAGAGAGAATTAAGTTCAAAGCCACTTAGGTCAGAAAATTATTCTGCACTTACCCAGTAGGTTCAATCAAACCACATTGGTCCTTAGACGTGGGAAAGGATATGGGATGGTGTCTAACCCTGGGAATGGAAAAGGGGAATAACCCAAAGAACAGGGCAGCTTAACAAGGGAAAAAGTGAAGGAAACAATTTCTTCTGGAACTTGTGGGCAGTCGTGTATTCTTGATGACACCTTTAACTCAGGTCAATGAGACTCATGACCCACAGGAGTAGAAAATAATACATTTTTGCTTCTGGAAGCCAATGAACTCTGACAGTGTGTGGCAACAACAATAGAGGGTTAATACATCTCAAACAATTAGTAAAACAAAAATGTTCCTAGTCCTTTATCAAGGGTCTTAAAAAGCAATGCTCACCTGCGTTCCCTACACCTGGAGTGCCCAGAAAACTCCATTTTTGCAACTTTTCACTTTATTGTGACTTAAATACCTGGAAGAGCACATACATACATCCTCTTCATACAGTGCAGATGCCGGACTCAAGCATATGTGCACTTTATATACTAGATGCTCTACGCGTGTTTGGTGAATTAAATTGAATTGAGCCATTTATGTGCATGAGCGGCAGTGACGAGGACAGACACAATTGCACTAATGTGCTCCTTTAGCCTACTTAGCAAGCTTCCCCGGCAAAGGTACATTAATGTGAGTGGCTCTGAGTAATGAGACTGAGGTTGTTTAAAGCAGCAGGCTGGCATCAGACGCAACATCTCCATATCATTCTAGATTAAATAAAACATTTACCATTTCATGCTTTCTTTCCTGGTAATTTTGCCTTGTCCTTCACATTGGTGATTTGTTCCACATGGCCACTCATTTGGGATAATAGCAGGGCAAGAGGCATGACAAATAAGACAGGGCCATACCTGATCACTGATATTCCATTATGCTTCCCGGAGCTGTGGGCTTGGTGAAACTGTCACTGTCTTAAAACAAAGACATTGTGCTTGAGACTATACATTAGGAAATCAGTGACTGTGGTAGCAGTGATCAAATTATATAGCAAGTAGAGAGAAAAGCTCTAAGGGGGGGGGGGCTATGATCAAAACGAACTGCTTTTTTTGTGTCCAGTCAAATCGCAAATATTTTCATCACGTATTATATGCAGAGTCCCATAAAACAAACAATTGGAGACATGAGGAAGAGAAGACAGATTTCTTAGGCTCCGAAAGGAGATCATGCTGTGGATCAAATAGAAGATATAGGAAAAACAACCCATAGTCTAAAATTTCAGAGGAGAGTGGGCGGATTCACCAAGAAGGCTTTGGGAATTGGTAGAAATAAAAGTAGGAATGAAATCTAAGTATCAAAGAAGGCACATTGAGGTTTGTATGGCACATCTCCCACCAATTCCCACTTCTGCTTGTATACAGCAAGTTATCAACTTCCAGCACTGTTGGCACTGTGTACTCCATTGTCATGCGGCTGTTTTGGGAATTGCAGGATAACTCTCTGTATCTCTAATCTCCACCAATTGTTTTGCTTGCCATCAGATTTAGGGCAGCCATGGGTCCTTTGAGGGACAAACTGTTCCCAGTTGACATCCACTGTGTTGAGCATGGAGACAGGAGAGTTACCTACCATGTCAACAAGTTCAGAATTTCATTCCTCACATGATGGGGAACTGAAAAAAAATACTTGTGCAACAAATAGAAGGCTGAGAACTATTTGAATGGAGTTTATCTGACTGAAATATCAGAGAGCTATGGAGAGGGAATTCTGGGAGAAAAAGAATCATTCCGAAGATACTACAATAGTGAAAACATGTATGATGGGTTTGGTGCCTTAGGACCACAGAACCCGTGATCTGTGCAGAACACTTTGCACATCCACGCCACAGCACTTTCCCCCGTAAACACTCAGTACTGAGATGTACTCCCCTGCTTCTGGAAACTGAATCATCAGCAGTCCCTGTGCTGTCCCATGGGCTTCCTTGTAGTCTCTGCAAGCCACCGGTATGCTCTAAGGCAATGTGTAGCTTGGGGACTTTGCCTGGGCGCACTATCCAGTGTGATGGCGAGGAAAAGCAGGAACCAGGATGTTGTGCAAATCCCAGGGGTCTACCGTCAGACCTACAGAGAAAGCCAGTGGGGATTTCCTAGCACCACCGAGCTGCAAAGGCAAAAGTACATAGATTTTTTTTCTCTCTCACTCCATTCTCTCTATACATTTCAAATCCATATCTTCTTATGAAAAGAAATATTTTGAAAGTCTTGTGGGTTTTTTCCCCTAGGGAAATGGCAGGAAGAAGAAAAGGGAGAAAATGTGTGTGGGTTTTCTCCTGGCAATTTTAAGGGCTCAGTAAGCAGACAGGAAAATGTCATAGTAATCGAGCTCCTTTGAGGGCCACTGTCTTAGTGACTTAAACTGATATCAACTTTAGCAGGTCGGTGTCCATATTAGTATGCTTTACAAAGGAGTGATGTATTGTAAGTTACACAATTGATGTGGCTGGAAAACTCAGCAGAAAGGATTCAGTTTGAGGATACATTCTGGCTCCCAGTTTCAGAGTGTTCAGGCATCTTGGCCAGCTGTGTTGTTTCTGGAGCTGTGGTGAGACAGAACATCATGGAGGCAGAAGCATATGACAAAGGCTACTCCAGGGTATAGAGAAAGCAAATGGAGGTGATAAGAGGGAGTTAAGAACAAGCCATAACTTAGGACCATTCCCCAGTGACCTACTTTCTAAACTTTTCAGAACCTCCTATAATGGTGACATCAGTTGGGCTCAAGCCCCAAATAAGAACCTTTCAAGACACTACTTTACATATAATCCATGATGCTCAGCAGTCACATATTAAAACAAAACAAAACAACAACAATAATAAACAAACAAAGAAAACCCCAAATCTATAATGCTTATATATACATATATAGTTTAAAAGAGCTCTTCTCATCTGGGGTGACAATGCTTCCTCCATGAGTCAAAGCCTACCTAAGAAAAACACAAAACCAGACATGAAAAACCCTCTTTTAAGTTGTTGCTCAGGCTTGTCTAAGGAACTCCAAAACATATAGCCTATTTTTATTGCCTTTGGATGCTCGCCACAAGGTGGAATGCACTTCAGAAACATGGCCAAGAGACCCCTGAGACGGATGATGGTTTCATCACTGCAGACTAGCTTTTATAGTACTAAGACAGCACTCATGAAGCACAACAATGATTGAGTCATTTTTGCTTTCATTCATTGGTTGGAGAACAAGATCAGAAACAGAAAACTGAGTATAAATCCTACCTTTACCAACTTCTGGTTCATTTACTCTCTATTCCCTGGTTCCCTTGCTTACAAATAGCTCTAAAATAGTGCTGAGCTAATTAATAACACTTCATATAAAATACATAAATGCTAGCCAGAAACTATTAATGGATTGTGAGCTGTAAATTAATGTTATTAAATTAGCATTTTAATATTTTTTCTTTGAAATTGTAATTTTTTACATGGTTTGACAATTTAAAAAATTCCCTAAGAAATTCATTGATATACTGAAAAATCAAGGTGTGATTTGTTATATGGTGGTTGTAGATCTTAAGAAACTGAGTCACAGAAAATAGAGAATCTCCCTAATCATGAATCATCCAGATAGCAGCAAAGAAATGGAAAAAGTAAGAATGCAGGGTGAACTTCATCAGGGATACGGATTATTTCAAAGACCCTTCTTGTCTGAGCTTCATGTTCTTCCCCAGATGAAGGAGAATTGATGAGAGGAATCTAAGTCTTCAGGTGTAGCATCTGGACTAAAGAGAAGGCTCATGTCCCACTTGTGTCAGAAAAAGAGACTTTGGTCTGTGTCACTACATGAATCTCTTCTAATCCAAAAAAAAAAAAAAAAAAAAACCTCAAAAACACAAGAAGTTTTGATGGAAAAGTTCTCATTCTCATATGAATGCAAAAATATTTCCATTTCAATGACAATCACAACCAAATGCACATCTCTCAATCAGCTTTACTTTTTCATCATATACATCAAGTAAATGGGCTTGATTCAAGTGGGCCGCAAGGCTTGCTGTGCCAAAGAACAGGTGAAACAGGAGAGAATAAAGTCCTGAATTGTAAGTTTTGAGGAAGAGGCGTATCTGCATTACAGTGATCATATCCCTGGCCCACCAAACTCTGTTTTTAATTGGCTATAGAATGTAGACATACTGTCAAAAATTTTAAATCAGTTTTATACAATCATTATTCCAATGAGATTCATATCTCCAGCTGATGTGGAAGAAATTGTGACTAAAAATATCATAGATGCAACTCTTATTGAAAAAATTCTGCCTGCAGATTGTTATTTTTCAGATGCTTAAAAGCATGATGTCAGAAAGAAACTAATCCCATCTTGCATCTGCCTTTTTAAATGTGCACTTTTAACTATTATAATTTCCAAGTCTGCATTCACACATACCACCTTACTCCAAAGAGAACACGGGATTAATGGTATGACATTAAAAGCAGAAACAAAAAGCAATTGCTTTGGGAGACACTTAGGTACAGCAGTAGCTAGCGGGGGAAAAAAAAAGAGTTGACGCATAACTGAAATCTACCTTTGCATTAGTTATCAATACAAAAATGCTGGAAGGCAATAGATCATTCTTCCATTTACTGGTACTCTGAAACCATGAATATCATTATGTGTTTAACCCTTGATTCAGTGGACTCATGTACTGAAACACTGAAAACCAATATAAAAAAAAACACCATTCTAAGTGTCTTTCCTTCTTAATCCTTTACTAAATAGAAAACTTCATTAAAATTGTAATTTCATCTTATCAGTCTTCCTAGGAATTACAACACTCAACCCATAACACATCTTCAGTATACTTTTCTACGCTGTTCAGACCCAAGGAAGATGATATGCTCTCTATGTGCTTTCGGGAGTTGAAATGAGGTCACAGATCAGGAAAATAACGGACTAGTAAAATAGACTGCAATATGAGGGGTTATAGAGACTTTTCCAGAAACAATGCTTTATTCATGCCTTTTCTTTTCTATTGCCTCCATTTAGGTTGATCATCATCTGCCCAGTAGTTACTGGGAGAGAGAAGTAGGAGATTCAGTATAGTGCCAGCCATGAGCAATAAGTTCCTGTCAGAATGGAAACTGGAACTATATGCCTTTGTGCTACCTCAGAACCTTTTTAAACTCTTTCCCAGATCTTCCATTTGTAACCACTAAAGCCAATTAAATAGAAAGGATGGTGAGGACCCCTGAGAAAGGTATGCTTTGGGATTGAGAAACACTGAAATTCTCTGGAGTCAGGAAATACTCGTGGAAAATGTGGAAGAGTTGTAAAAAAAAAAAAAAGGTTAAATTACAATCTCATCCAATTTACTAGAAAAATAGGCTGAAAGACTGTGATATGACATGAGAGAATATATTAGAAATTAAGCTATAAGAGTGGGGTTCTTAGAGGGTGCTTTTCAAAGGAAAATCCTTTAATTCATAATTCATATAGTCTGTCATATCTATCTATCTATCTATCTATCTATCTATCTATCTATCTATCTATCTATCTATCTGTCATCTCTCATCCATCTATCAATCATCTCTATCATCTAAGTATTTATCTGTATGTATATCTATTTATAGCTAGCTATCACCTAATCACTATCTCCATATATATATCCAATTGGAATCTCTGGAGACTGTGTAAGCGCACACAGGAAATGAAACAATTGCTCCTTTTCTAGTGACATTTTTCTAACTGAGCCTGGTAACAGCTCTACTCCAAGCCTTTTCCTCTCACCATCTCCCAGTCACACAATAGGATAGTCATCAAGTGGGGCAGAGCACCATCATTTCTCACCACCCCTATCACCAAGTTGCAGATGCTAATAGCATTTTGATTTCAAAGTCAGGGTCTGACTTCTGCCATTGAATTTTAATCATAATGTAAGGTGTGATAGGTTCAGAACACTAGAGCTTGGTTAGCCCTTTATCAATGTGTTTGTTGGACCTACTTGCTCTGCTCTAGGAAGTAATTAGTGGAGACAGGAGGCTCTTCCTGTCCCTGCAGTAAATGAGGGATGTCATTCCTGAGAAGCTACCATTGTTTTCACTTCAAGTTGCTGAGGTGAGGCTTAGACCTTCTACCTGAGAAGGATAAGTATAACAAGACTTTTACCCAGAAATAGGATAGTGCAGCTTCCGAGAGCCCAGGACAAAGAAAAATTTAAGCAGTAGGTGAAAACCCACTTCATACAAACAAAAAATGCTTAACAAGCTCAACAGCTGATTTCTTGTCAGAAACAATGGAGGCCAAAACACGGAGGGTGACATGTTCAAATTCTGAAACAACTGCCAACCCATTATCTTATAGCACATTATCTTATAACTAGAAAACATATCTTTAAAACTGGATTTAAAATCAAAATCCAGGTAGACAAACACTAAAATTGTCTGTTCATGCAGAACCACTATACAATTAGTATTTCGATATATTAATGAAAGATATCAGTCAGGCCAAAATGAAATGAGTCCACATGTGTCTTAGTCAGTGTTCTATTGCTAGGAAGAGGCAACATCATCATGACAATTTATAAAAGAAGGCATTTAATTGGAGCTGGCTTACAGTTTCAGAGGTGTAGTCTGTTACTAGCATGGCAGGAAGCATGGCAGCATGCAGGCAGACATGGTCCTGGAGAAGTAGCTGAGAGTTTTACAGACAGATCCCCAGGCAGAAGAAAGAGAGACACTGGAACTGGTTTGGGCTTTTGAAACCTCAAAGCCCACTACAGTGACACACTTCCTCCAAAAAGACCATACACATTCAAATACATGAGCCTATAGAGGCCATTCTTATTCCGACCACCATAGTGTCAAAATTTTAATCCAAGTTAAAAAGAAACAGCAAAACAAAATACAGGTAATGATAATTATATAATTCTAAAACAACATAAACATATACATTTCATTATCTCGTGACTGACTGGACAATGGCATAGGGAAATAAAGTACATTTGTTACTACTATCACAGAGAAAAATGAATTAGTTGTATCTGGGAAGGCGAGTGGCATGAACAGTAACTTGAATCCACAGGAACAAAGACAGTGACTGAGACAAGGTCAAAGGATTAATACTCAAAATCTTTAACTGTGTCCTTGATATTCTTCCTTTTTGCTGCGCTTTACATATCCATAAGATTATATAAAGTAATTATCATAATGTACTTGGGGATTTGTAACATATATAGATATAATAACTCTTAAAAATAGCATAAAAAAGAACAATCAGAGCAGAGCTGAGAAAGGGCAAAGCTTCTGTATCTCACTGATGTGAGTTATGTCATGTCTGCCTCACCTGCATGTACATTTGGAGAATGCCAGGTTTGCTACTGAATAAGTGAAAAAATTCAACCATTTTCAAAGATTTCTAAATCTGTGGGCTGTAAGTCAGTGACTTTTGGTTATATGATATAATTTTAATAGATGAAAGAAATATTGCAGTATGTTAAATGTGAGATACACTTAGCATGGTGACATGATGAGGAGGCAGAAGAAGGATCATGAGTTCCAGGCCAGCTTAGGATACATAGTGTGTAGACTTAGATTTTTCACCCAACCTATTTTATTTAGAGTTCTTAAACACCTTCACCTCCATTCCAACTCTCCATCCTCTGTCTGACTTTAGATTAGTAGGAAAAGGGGGTTGTAGACCTCTTTTATTTACTTCCTGCTGATTACGGTTGGTGGGTCTTCAGGGAATTACCAAAATATGTCATCCGTTACCAGGAGTCCAGTTCAAAGGCAAACACCAAGCAGCAACACGATTCAGAAGATTGGGACAAGTCATTAAAAGCTGCAAGACTTAGTTGGATTGTCACGCAAAGTTCTCTGGAATATTTATCTCTGTGAAGTCCACTATCAAAACATGAAGATCAGTGCAGTGATGGCAAAAAGTCCCTGAGCCTCATTGTGATGGCCTCTATATATTTTCTCTCCTCAAAGTCCCCCCATGGATGTTCTAAGCTGGCCAAAGTCATGTCCTTCCCACGAGAGAGCTCACAGCACATCACACACTGTCTCACAAGCCAACTACAGCAAAACAACACGTGACCACCTTGCAACAAAACATCATGTGTCAAAACTGGGTCTTCAAAGAAACCAGAAACTTCTACTTCAGTTGTGAGTCCTTGTGCCCAAAATGAACAAATAAATAAGCTAGTAAATACATAAAAATAAAAGGTACATATATAAAGGGTAGAAATCAAAGAATGAAAAGTACAAAATAAATCCAAATAAAATGATTCTGATAATATTAAGATGATATATGTTACATACATACAAAACATTTATCTACTATTATATGTTCAAACCAAGCAATGGAGTGATAAATCAAAGTCATACATGTGTAACCTGTTGAAGGCTCAAGTCAGATAAAATGAAAACTAATAAAATTTAGATAAATTGGGAATTAGAGCTTTAGGCCATAGTCACTCATTTATAATATTACTGTTAGACCTAGAAGAAGAAAATATAGTAGAGCAAATAAAACTTGAATAACAAAATTGACAAATTTACTTTAAATGTACAAATACGTGTAGAAATTCAAATTATACATATATATTGTAATACATATAAGCATGCACATATTAATTATTCGACAGAAACTGATAATTTATTAAGTCACCTATTAAATCTCTAAAAGAAATATGACCTGAAGATTTAAATGATCATTTTCTATATCTTACATTGGACTAAAAATTCAATTATGCATAAATAAATGACTATATGAATAAAGCAATGAACAAGCCAATAAGTAAAGTATGCTATGCATGGAACCATTGTGGTATGCCAACCAGCAAGGATTACAGGTAGCCTGAATGTCTAAACCCAAGGTTCAAATACAGCAAAAAAATTCATTTTATCTTTGTATGTACACCTTGGATATGAGGGTAGATAGCATAAAAGGAAATGCCAAAGATTTGCCTCCCTACCAAGATTGAGACAATCGCTTTTCTTGAATTAATTTGATGTAATCATTCCAGATTTCTGGATTTATTTGGAAAGTGGTATATTCTAGGATAAGGGTTTTATATTAAACCATGGTAAATTTAGATCAATTTCAGCTCTTAAGGATTGTGGACATCCGTCTTTCTCTCCAGTTCTGTTAGGCAGGCATGCCTGCATTCCTTGAGCAGTTATGAGAACAGTTTGTGGGAATTGGGCAGGGCAATACGAACCATGCCATCCAAATATTTAAAGTATCTATAATGTAAAACCACTACAGGAAAATAATATAATATTAAAAAATCTAATGTAATATGTAAAAGAAACAAGTTTTTATAGTTAAATAGAATTGGTACACATAAGTAAAGATCCATAAAACTTAAAGAAAATCAAAATATTTATTTACCAAGAATGAAACCTAAATAATTTTATAGTTAGCTGTATGAAATTTTCAAGCATGAATGAGGGCTGTTAACAAAATAATGAAAATGAAGGCAACCTGGGAAAATTAAAAAAGGCAATGCAGCAAATAAAATAGACAAATTTTATAGATATGAAAAAATCCTAAGCGTGATAATATTTGCCCAAGGGTATCTCTTTTGTGTATAAGGTAGAGTCATCACCTGCAGCAGTGCCTTCAGCTGACCTCGTTCTCCTTGTAAGAGAGAAAATAGAAGAGCTCAAGATTGTTTATAAATGTTCAGCCCATTGTTATTATTAACAAAGCAAAATTTTGGAAAACTAGGAATAGAAGGAGATTTTCTTATCTTGATAAAGGTCATACAACAAAAGCCTACAGAAATACCTCATTTAATTTAATGAGAAAACTTGGACATCTTCTCTTTAAGCTCAGAAGTGTCACTGTCATGATTGCTACAATTACTGCTAATTAACAGAGTTCTCACTATCCTTTTTGTGTATTTTTGCTTACGTGTTCGGTCTGTATAGCAGGTTAACCACCCCCTGCTGATTCTTCTTTGCTTTCATCAGTGTTGATCTTTTAACAAATACTTTAAACTTCTAATTTTATTCTAGAATATCTGTGAATGAATGCAAGCTGAGATAGATAGGAAAAATGACAAGATCACAGTCACAGAAATAATAATAAAATCACTAGAAATACTCTAAAGCTTTGCTGTGTCATGTTTTAAAATTCATTTTATGATTATTCTGACTAGCAAATTACAGATCCAATTTCTCAGCAATAGCTAAGAAGGCTTTGTATCATATGAAAAACATATTTTTGAAAGATTTGAAGCCTGTCAGTAAGATACCTTTCCCTTTATGCATCAACAAGTTGCCATTAATGCAAGTAGTGAAACTAAGAAGCAAATAATAATAATAATAATAATAATAATAATAATAATAATAATAATAA
>NW_026585644.1:52572043-52616157 GCF_907164565.1 Psammomys obesus
AATAATAATAATAATAATAATAATAATAATAATAATAATAATAATAATAGCTGGTGAAAATTAGAGAATTTTAGCCATGTGCAGTGGCATACGCCTGTAATCCCAGCACTCAGGGAGGCAGAGGCAGGTGGATCTCTGTGAGTTCAAGGCCAGCCTGGTTTACAAAACAAGTCCAGGATATCCAAGACAGTACAGAGAAATTCTGTCTCAAAAAACAAGCAAGCAAGCAAGCAAACAAACAAACAAGAAATTAATATTATCATCCTTAATTTTATTTGAAAAAGTGGACAGCTGAGTTTAATGGCAAACATCCATCATCCCAATTCTCAGGAGCAGAGGCAGGGACATCGGGAGGATGATTGAGTTCATAGGTATCTTGGGCTAAGTAGTGAGTTCCTGACCAGTCTTAACAAAGTAAAACAAAACAAAAATCACTTGATGCTAGATTTAAACACCTATCCTAATGCCACAGTTATAAGAAAAACTACATTACACTCACATAAGAACCCAGTGACAAATAATGGAATAAGGTAGACATAGAAAGCCTAGGATAGGATATATGAAGAGAAACTATTTCATAATATGGTAGTACCACATATTGGTAGAGTAAATAATGAAATTTTGCAGCAATGGTATCTGAAAAATAGGAACATGGTATTGAAAATCATAAAATCCCAATTTTACCTCTGTCTCATTTCTAAATTCCAGATGGATTATAGGCCCAAATATGTAAGTCTCTCACATAAAAAGTGAAAATACAGGAAAACACATGTCAGTTTGAGATGATAGAAAAGTTCTAACTTCCCTCCTGGAAGAAAGAAAAACTTACAAGGAGAAAAGTTGAGCCTTTGCCTACATCCAATTTCATAATTCTCTATATTTAATAGATCAGGCTATCAGCTTTGTGTGTGATTTGAAAACGATACTTGCTCCATTTAACAGGCAGCATCTAGAATAGCTAAATATATGATATGTATATGGCTGGAAGCCCAGTGGTGATTTGGAGAAAGCATTAGAGCAAGAAAGTCATAGAAAGAGACTGATTACTAATAACAGCAAGAAACATATTGATAGCAATAGCCATCATAAAAGGAATTAATTCTATTTTCCCAATAATTGTTACATATTCTAATTTATAAACCACTCATTACAGTCCTATGAAATAAATATTTACTATATATGTATATCTCTGTGTTAGGGAATATAAAATGTTGCTGGATACAAGAGTGAATAGGCATGTTTATGTATTCTTATGATAATTTGTACTAAAGGATCAATTCTTGAGAACAAAGACTCAGTACTGAGAGAAAAATACATGCATACTCTCTGTATAGTAGTATTACAGTCTTTTCTCTTATACATCATAGTCACAGTGAAACATTTGTGCAAAAATGATTTCAGAACTATTTAAGATAAAACTACATAGACTAGTATAAAATACTATAAAAGTTAGGGTAATATAATATGAGCGTGTGGCACATTACCAAACACCAAAGTAATGCAACTGTTGAATAAAACTGTGGATTAATGCTAGAAATAGGATGAAATACCCAATATATTTTGTTGGAACTAGTAAGCATATACAGAACAAAAAACACATATACATTACATGTGTTTATATTTATAAAAAAGGGTTTTATTATTATATAGTCAAAACATGAAATGAGAGCCTAAGCAAGGGAACAATGAGAAAGGTGATAGATAATTAAAATTCGGTGGGGGGGGAGGGGAGGGGAGAGCAAGAAGAAATGGAGGTGAACATTGTGCTGTAATTTTGTGATTATAAATGATTTAATTTTATTTTTTAATTTTTAATTAATTATTTATTACAATTTATTCACTTTGTATCCTGGCCATGGTTCCCTCCCTTGTCTTCTCCCAATCCCACCCTCCTTCTTCTCCTCCCATGGCCCTCTCCTAGTCCACTGATAGGGGAGGGCCTCCTCCCTTTCCATCTGACCTTAACCTATCAGGTCTTATCAGAACTGGCTGCATCAACTTCTTCTGTGGCCTGGCAAGACTGCCAGCGGGAGGTGATCAGAGAGCCTGCCACTGAGATAGCTCCTGCACCCCTTACTCGGGTACCCACTTGGAGAATGAGTCTATAAGTTACATATGAGCAGGGGTTTTGGTCCTCTTCATACATGGTCCTTGTTTGGGGTATCAGTCTCTGCAGGGCCCCCTGGGCCCAGTTTATTTTTTGCTCTATTTGTGTCCTTTTGGATCTCCTGTCTCCTCTGGGACTTTCTATCTCCCCCTTCTTTCATAAATTTCCATGCATTCTGGCTAAAGTTTGGCTATGAGTCTCAGCCTCTGCTTCCATTCCTCGATCAGTAAAGTCTTTCACGGCCTGTCTGTGATAGAGTCTCATCCTGTTCCTTGTCTTCTCCTGCTTAGGAAATCATGAAATTTACAGCCAAATGGTGGGAACTAGAAAAGATCATCCTGAGTGAGGTATCCCAGAGGCAGAAAGACACAAATGGTATATACTCACTCATAAGTGGTTACTTGACATATAATATAGGATAAACATACTAAAATCTGTATTTCTGAAGTAGCTAAACAACAAGAAAGACCCCAAGGAAGAATGCTCAATCCTCATTCAAATGGTTTTATTTTTATAAATTTTAGGTTTAAAGTGGCCTACAGCTGTGACTTTTGGCTTCATAAAATACAACATCTGTAAAATGGGAGTAACAACATCTATCTCTTGATAGCTGTGTTAAATTTAATGAGATAACTTTTCAGAGATGATTCCAGTACCTACAATACATTAGAGCTCAACAAATAAGCATGGCTATTAGCTTCCCAAAATATTAGTGATTCAATGAATCTTGAAAGAAGTAGAGAATTTCTAGACACTGATTGCAGAGTTAAGCAGATGATCATTCCAAAACAACAGTCAAGCTCCTAGGCAAACCTGCGAAGTGTCAAGCAATTTCCACTGAGAGAATTGTTAGAATATTTTCGTGGTGTGACCCCAAGGTTGTATGGAAGCTGGATGCTTCCAGAGGCTAGCCCAGCCCCTTTCTCACATTTCTAACACAAATTGCTACTTGGTTTATTTTTGCTTTAAGTCAATACCCCACTCTCCAAACATACAACTTTTTAAAACCAACTCTTCTATGATACCTTGGACTTTGTTCAAGACTGATGGAGGACACATTGAGAAAACTGGTTTCATTTGTGTTTTAGGATGCATTTGTAAGGATTATTGTTGCAAATTTGGTGATGGAAGAACACATTGCTTGTGCTGTTAGAAGTATTTTATCAAGATATTCCAGCGGGCAGTAAAACCTTGGAGTTTCTGTGACTTCTTGACTTACTGGTCCTTTTCCACATGGGAATTCTCCAAGGTTTCCAGCTGAAGGTATTATATGAAGAGCCATGGCAGAGGAGAATGGAAATAGTTCCACCTGACTGAATTAAGCTAAGTGTACTGATCAACTTTAAAAGGACCATGAAGAACGTTAGCTTTTGAAAGTAGTCCAAGGCCATTTATAAGAATATCCCTTTTAATACATTTACTAGGAAAGAAATAAATAACTAAATAAAGATCAATGTGTTTCAATTTTTCTTTGAAATATTTGGAAATGATAACTAAAAGGAGGGAGTATAGGAGTATTACTTTGTGTTTTCTTCATGTAGCAAAGAATATAAACTTTAGAGGTGAAGGCAAAAATAGCCATGTAGCCAGCTATGGGTGGTAATAGTATACTTTAGTTTTATTCTATGTATCAAATAATTTTTAATTCTATACTAATGTTTGTTTGTTTATTTATAAAGGTTATGTTGGAAAATAAGAAGGATTTGTTTTATTCATGTTGTTTCTTTGCAATTCAAATATATCTCAGCTCTTTTTTTTTTTTTTTTAATGAATGACAAGTGCTGTGAGCTAAGATAGAGTCAAGCATAACGCCTCCGTGGGCATGACAACTAAGTTACCTTGATGTATTCCAAGGGTAAATTGAGGCCGGGTAGAGACAAATTACATAATGGACAAAACATACAAGCTAATTAGTGCAATTAGTACTGTAGCCCAGATTACTGCTCATGAGCATAATGATACGACATGACGTCCTCTGGAGCCATTATGGGGATACTTCGAGAATTCACAGGAGTGTGCTCATCATTTAAATATCAGTCTCCAACTCAGCAGAGACTAGTAAGTGTGAAGCCTTCTTCATTATTTATTTATTTGTGGGTGTGCTTGCCAACATAGGGTTGTCACTCAGGGACTGTCCTGGAGCATCCATCTTGGGGAAAGTGCTCTTACTGTGCATTCCAAGTGGGACCTGCATTGTTGCCAGGAGTTGAGATTAGTAGCTGATAAACATGCTTCCTATCTGCTGGGGGTGGGCGGGGTGCATTTGCCTGTGTGGCTAATTGCTGGCCGCTTTCTCTCTATTTCTCTTTTCAAAATCTATGGAACATTTTTATTTAAAAGCACCTTCTTTTCTTCCTCTGCCCCCTCTCTCTGCCTTTTGTCCCTTCTTCCTCCATTCCATTGGTTTTTCCTCTTCTGTTTTTCCCTTTATTCACTCTTATTTTACTCCTCTCTCTATTTTCTTTTTAGTCTTTCTACCTTTTTACAAATGACAGTTTAAGAAAGAATTATATGTAATTCTGTAACTTAACAATAAAAAATGAGAAAA
Organism: Psammomys obesus; assembly: GCF_907164565.1. Classification (NCBI taxonomy): domain Eukaryota; kingdom Metazoa; phylum Chordata; class Mammalia; order Rodentia; family Muridae; genus Psammomys; species Psammomys obesus. The sequence goes on from NW_026585644.1 coordinate 52,576,699, forward strand.
TTAATACGAGCAAAATTTGTTCGGCATTTCCACATCTTGCCTAGTATTTAGGACTGAGTTTGCCTTTTCCTCCTTTTATACCTCATCCTTCTCCTCTTTCTCTTTTGTCATTTTTTTCCCTGAAAGAATTTCTGATCATTTGCCCCTACCCCAGCTCTTCCCGGATCCCACCACCACCCTACCCACCCAACTTTATACCCCTTTTCTGTCGTTCTCATTCAACTTCTTAAGTGTTCATGAATTTCAAAGGAGTCTTGTCTCTGGAGGAATCTGAGAGAATGGAAAAAAAATAGATTTTACTTTTTATAATGTATTTTCGTTTTAGCCAACATTCCACTCACATAACACTTAAATATTTACAATTGTTAGCCCTAGAATAGAAAAACATCAAAGTAGATTAGGTTCCTACAGTCATAATTTCAGTGTTAGCACATCAAAAACTTGTTTGTTTATTTAGCAAGTAATGGGTATGACTCTGTTCTGGTGACCTGTGGGGCACAACAAGATCCTTGTGATATGACATGCTATGACAGATGCTGTACAGACAAGTTGTTACTCAAACATACAGTAATGTCATTCTCACCATAGAAAACAGGAAAGCAAGAGTGAGGGACAGAGGGTTGTTGGGAGTGGGGTGGGTGGAAGGGGTTCTGGTTGGTTGCACTTAGTGAAGAAATCCAGAGTGCTTGCATGCTCTGTTGGATGAAAAAAATGCAGACATCCAAAGGAGCAGGACTGATGAAGAGGTGCATCTGAAGACTGGAATAGAGAGGTACCTGGAAAGCAGAGGGGGTCTACTGATAATCTGCTGCCCTCTAGCCCACCTGGATTTCACTCTGCAGACGAAGATTTCACTATGCTGACGAAGTCTGTCTTCACTGCCTACTGTCTCCCTTCCCTGGAGTTCCAACTCCCAATACTCTTTGGTTGGCTGCACTTTTATCTATGATTTCCTGATATCAACCTGAACTCTGAAATAGATCCAAACAACATACTCCCAACAAGGCAGGACCTTCTGTAATGTTTCTCCCCTGACTGGCTTTATCCAAGAGTTAGTCAGGTAAATATCCTGCTGCAGTTAAAAAGAAAAGAAGCCTGTTGCAATTTCTATTATGCACATATGAATGTGGGTACATGGGTTAGTTATCTAACCAGATGAAGGAGGAGGAGACTATAAGTAAAAATATGCAGAAAAGATACATTAAAATAGCCCCAAAATTATGCAGAAATACAAACTAGGTGAAACTACATAAGATGAGTCATAGAACAATAAACTTTGTGATTTCTAGGTTGGGGACAGAGAATCTATGAAAGTTAGAAAACAACAATTTTCTGGGGATTTGAGAAGTAAAGGAGCTGGCTGCATACCATAATGGTTTGAGGAGAATTTAAAGGCTCTATACATATGCATGTCATATGTATAGCACAGGAGATTTGTATAGGAGATATGCTGAAGGCACGCTGTTTAGGGCTAGTAACTTAATAATTCATGTTCAGTAATTGATATCATGGTTGGACTTAATCATTTTGATTAATTTATCTCCCTTTTATTTTATTTTTTTAGTATTAGTTACAGTTTATACACTTTGTATCCCAGCTGTAGACCCCTCCTTCATTCCCTCCCAATCCCATGCTTTCTCCCTCTTCTCCTCCCTGACCCTTTCCAAGTCCACTGATAGGGGGGTCCTCCTCCCCTTTCATCTGACCCTAGCTTATGAGGTATCTTCAGGCCTGGCTGCAATGTCCTCCTCTGTGGCCTAAAAAGGTTGCTCCTTCCTTGGGGGGTGGAGAGAGAGGTCAAAGAGCCAGCCATTGAGTTCATGTCAGAAATAGAGGACCCACTTGGATACTGAGCTACCATGGGCTATATTTGAGCAGTGGTTCTAGGTTATATCCATGCATGGTCCTTGGCTGGAGATACAGTCTCATAAAAGACCCCTGTGTCCAGATATATTTGTACCTTGTGGAGCTCCTGTCCTCTCCAGGTCATATTAACTCCCCCTTCTTTCATATGATTCCCTGCACTCTGCCCAAGGTTTGGTTATGAGTCTCATTTTCTGCTTTAATACACTGCTACGTAGAGTCATTCAGAGGCCCTCTGTGGTAGGCTCCTGTCCTGTTACTTGTTTTCTCCTACTTCCAATGTCCGTCCAATTTTTCTTTCTAAGTGAGGATTGATCATCTTACTCCGGCTCCTCTTTCTTTTTATCTTCTTTAGGCGTACAGATTTTAGTATGTTTATCCTATCTTATAAGTCTAGTACCCATTTATAAGTGAGTATATACTGTGCATGTCTTTCTGCTTTTGGGATACCTCACTTAGGATGATTCAATGCAATTCCCATCAAAATGCCAACACAATTCTTTACAGAACTTGAAAGAAAAATTCTCAACTTCATATGGAGAAACAAAAAAAACCAGAATTTCCAAAACAATCCTGTACAACAACAGATCATCTGGAGGTATCTCCATCCCTGATCTCAAGCTGTACTACAGAGCAATAGTAATAAAAACTGCATGGTATTGGCATAGAAACAGAAAGATAAATCTATGGAACCGAATAGAAGATCCAGAAATAAACCCATAAACCTATGAATACTTGATTTTTTTGACAAAGAAGCCAAGACCGTTCAATGGGAAAAAAGACAGCATCTTCAACAAATGGTGCTGGTCCAACTGGATGTCTACATGCAGAAAAATGAAACTAGATCCATATTTATCACCCTGCACAAAACTAAAGTCCAAGTGGATCAAAGACCTCAACATAAAACCAGATACACTAAATCAGAAGAAAAAGTTGGGAAGAGCCTTGAACTCATAGGCACAGGGGGCAACTTCCTGAACAGAACATCAACAGCACAGGTAATCCAATTAAATAATGGGGTACAGAGCTAAACAGAGAATTCTCTGTAGAGGAATATAGAATGGCAGAGAAACACTTAAAGGGATGCTCAACATCCTTAACCATCAGAGAGCTGAAAATCAAATTGACCCTGAGATTTCACCTGACACCCATCAGAATAGCTAAGATCAAAAACTCAAGTGACAACACATGATGAAGAGGTTGTGGAGAAAGAGGAATCCTTCTCCATTGCTGGTGGGAATGTAAACTTGTACAACCACTTTGGAATTCAATCTGGCGCTTTCTCAAACAATTAGGAATCCTCAAGATCCAGCTATACCATTCTTAAGCATATATCCAAAAGATGCTCAAGTACACAACAAGGACATTTGCTCAACCATGTTTGTAGCAGCTTTATTCATAATATCCAGACCCTGGAAACAACCCAGATGGCCCTCAATGGAGGAATGGATACACAAATTGAAGCACTTTTACACAATGGAATTAAAAACAAGGCAAATGGTGGGATCTAGAAAAGATCATCCTGAGTTAATTTATCTCCTAAAGGGAGATAGAAACCACTATGTTTCACTTTAGATAGTAAGGGAAGGAGGAAAACTGAGGAAAGAACCAGAAAATGGAATTAGTATGGGTCTTCCTTCTGGGAAGCCATAATTAAAGCAAGTCTCTCTCTCTCTCTCTCTCTCTCTCTCTGTGTGTGTGTGTGTGTGTGTATGTGTGTAAAAACAAGCATTTACTAAGAGTTTTGCCTTTGAATCCAAGGATGATGATATAGAAGAAAGAAAGTATGGTGTGAAAGGGTGACAAATTAGATGATAGGTCTACTTAATGACAGATGGTACACGTTTGAGCAACTCCAGATCTCAAAACATACTTTGTATATCCTAGAGGTACCAAAAGTCCAAGGCTGGATCAGGCCCTGAATGTTTCCTGCCTCGCCATTGTCTTTGACCTGTGATTCTTTCCTGGAGATATAATTCTTCTTGCAAAAGGGTTTAAGCACTTGTTCATGTATGTGGAAGGATGGACGGAGATCATAAGAAATATCAGAAGTTTGGTCTATATGTAGTGTTAACTCCCACTCCCTCTCAAGCAAGAAACTAATTAGACTCAGAGGGTCACACATGAAAAAGAAGACAGGAGGGGAAAAGGGCTACTTCTTTGGAATAGGGGTTTCTGTGGAAGAGAGGAATCAGGGTGGAAGTGACTAAAATACATTATATAAATGTATGTAATTGTTTAAAAAACTTTTTAAAAGGATGGAAAATGATGGTACAGCCACAGTGTCCTAGAAATGCAGCATTATGAAAGGACCAGACTCTCTATAAGACAAATCTAAAGTTGTGTGATGTTTGCCATCTGTATACTTGTGAATACATCTATACCACCTGGAGACCTTTTAAAAATATAGTTCTCTAGATCCCCACCAAAATAAAAAAGTAGGTCTCCAAGCCTTCTATGATTCATATCTACCAAACTATAACTTGCTTTTAAAATGAATCTCTCTAAATATTTCTGAAGATCATGTCCCTGCAGCAAGAAGACACTTTGGTTGGATTTAGAATTTTTTTGTCAAGTTTCTTGGCCTTGTAAATGTAATCTTCCATCTTTGTAACAGGAAAGTACTGATAGTACCATCTCTTATTGTATGTAATGCTACAATGTCAAACCCATACTACATAATTAACACCCAGCTTGTCCTTGTTACACATCTCTGTAACACTGGCTTCTTCTTCCTCTTAAGTATTAAAGTGTTTGATGCGAATGTTCAACTCGTTAATGGGACATTGTTCAACAGTTAAAAGCATGGATTTTTGGAATTAGATATTCATGTAAGTTTCTGTAACTTTTAGACTTTTTAGAACAGACTCCTTGGTTTCCAAAAGCTTCAACAGAGTAGTGGGCCCAGTCATCTGGATTTGCCAGTTAGAGAACTATGCCACAGAACTCTGGGGAGTGGAACAGAGAGATGGTCCAGTTTCAGTTTTAAGTTGAGGGAAATTGGTACACATATTTAAGAAGCTCTAGTCAAGATGTATTCCAGCTCATCAATGGCATTTTATTGCCTCATCCCTGATCCTTTAAGGAAATCAAACTGTCAATATGTTCATAATTATCATCACGGGAGACGACCAGTTTGGTTCCTATAAGATAATTTCCCCTGCTTCACTCCATGGACAAAAGCCGTCCTCTGAGGGAAGGTTTGTCTTCTGGTGCTTTGCTCTTCTTGAAATCGAAGGTAATGCAGGTTTAGGACTGTGGGAAGCAGTGGGAAGACCTAACACAGCACTGCTACCTGGGGGAGTCCCACGTAGGGACCTTCACTCAGGTAAAGCAGGGTCCTTGCCTCAAAGCAGAAAAGAAATTAAAGAAAAATCAATTGGAAGCAAAATTAGTTAGTTTAATAGGTAGTACTACAGGATGCTGCACACTTTTATCAAAGTGCTGAAATTAAAGGAACACACAGAGGGACAGTGGACACAGGAGTGTGAGTTTGGGCTTCTCAGGAAGGAAGGTTGCACTTAGATGTGTTTACAATGGCTTCAAGCCGTGCCATTCTAAGTTACATTGCTCAAAGGATATAATTTACAGAAGCCTTTAAGATTAATCAACATTTAAAAATGAAGCAACATATATGAGCTGGCTTATTTTTATCTTGTTTTAATGAATTTCCTTTTGTAAATGAAATTGTGTGGTGGTTCTTGAGGTATGTTGGTTAGGCTTCATGGATGAGAGAGAAGTACGAATATCGTTGAACCTGCAGGTCACAAGCATTCGGGCCCTGAATAAGCACATGCTGTTGTTGTTTTGGACAACTCTGTGTGTGATGCCTTTGAGAAAATGAGCATCGTGTCTGAAGATAGTCTTCATTTTATTAGCTGTGTTGAAATTTGAAACTCTCAGGCAAACCAAACTATATGCTAGCATCATTCCCTTCTCACATCCCTTATTTATTTATTTTTATTTATTTATTTTTGTCTTTTTCTCCTACTTTAGGACAACAACTTATTTCTCTGTCCTAAGCCTTGAATGGGGCTGATATGGATTACATAGACAGAGAGGAGCAGGTGTCTGAGCTAAAGTAAGGGAGACAGACACAAAAGGAGGACAGAGAAAACAGTTTTTCATCCTGCTTTGGACTGCTCATTTTTTTTAACTTTTATTAATTACACTTTATTCATTTTGTATCCCCCCATAAGCCCCTCCCTCCTCCCCTCCTGGTCCCACCCTCCCCCCCCCTTTCTGCATGCATGCCCTTCCCCAAGTTCACTGATAGGGGAGGTCCTCCTCTCCTTCTTTCTGATCTTAATCTGTCAGTTCTCATCAGAAGTGGCTGCAATGTCAGGGTTCTAGGTTATCTCCACAGATAGTCCTTGGTTGGAGTATGAGTCTCTGGGAAGTTCCCTGTGTTCAGATGCTGAGCCTGATGGCCAACTGATGGGCAGAGTGAATGGAATTTTATGTAAGAAGTGGGAAATAGTAAGAACTGGAGAGGACAGAAACTCCACAAGGAGACCAACAGAACAAGATAATTTGGACTGCTCTTAAACTCAACCAAGGAATCAGAAATCTTTTAGCCAACTGGCTTCTAAGTGCCTGTTTTGTTTGGAATTCTATAGTGTCATTTAGTTGCTAGGCAGTTTGCCTAAGGTCACTGAAGGTGATGACCATATGGGCTAGTGCATTCATAAACGTGTGTATGTTTCTGTGGTTCTAGTTTTATCTGAAAACAGATGATATCCATACTTATATTTTAGTGCTTTTTCTTTGTGTACGATGTGACCATGCAGTCATGGAGCAGAGAGATGACTGTGGTGAACTATGGAATCTTTGCTCATTTTCCGCCCAACTCCAATTTCCAGTAATTAACTGCAGACTGGTTGTTAGGTGCACAGTAACAGTAATGGAGCTATTAACACTTTCTAGTAGAAGGTAGGACAGTCAAAGAACACTCATATAGGATTCTTTCTTTTTTTTTAATTCTATCTTTTTCATTTATTTATTATTTTTTATATTAATCACAGTTTATTTACTTTGTATCCCAGCCATAGCCCACTCCCTCATTCCCTCCCAATCCCACCCTCCCTCTCTTATCTCTTCCCTGCCCCTCTTAACATTACTCCTTCTTGCCCTCTCCCTCAGCTGTGTGTGGTCTCAGTTGTGAGCAAGAGCATACAGAAGGCATAACGTTAACTGAAGGAGAGACTTTAGCAATGCATCTTTCCTGAGAACAGCATCTGGGTTTAAGTTGGATTTTTTTATGATGATTTTATTAATTAGGATTCTCTACAAAATCAGAACTGATAAAAATGAATATAGGTGACACAGAGGATTGACTTACATGAGTGGGAGTAGGTAGTCCAAGAATGGCCACCTGCATCCTAAAGCGGCCAGAACCGGATGTTTGCTCCATCTGTGAGGCTGGATGTTTCAGCAATCTTAATCTGGTACAAAGACAGAGGATTCTTGGGCAACTGGTGGTCATTATTCTGTGTGGGAAGGCCAAGGAACCTGAGTTTTAATTGCAGCAAAGGAAGGCAGCAGCAACACTGGGGTGGGTGCGCTTAGAGAAGGTGGCGAAGGGAGGCAAGAAGCCCTGCCTTTCCTGCAGACCTCTTTACATCCAGGGCTCTGAGGACTGTGCTGTCCACTATAAGAGAGGGGCTTCTCCCCACAGCTGTTCTTTACTGAAAACCATCTTGAAGATATGTCCAATCAAATTATGATTAGGGTCAACTATCATTTACCATAGTGATGAAATTGTTTGGGGATCACAGAAGTTATTCTGTCTGGCATGAGCAGACTTTTGTTCATATCTTTGGAAGGAAAGCCACACAACACCGTATCACAAGACTGGAAATGTAAGCCTGACATCCTGCAGAATCCCTGGAGAGAGATGAGATATTCTACACTAAGAGCCACTTGCTCTCCTTCTGCAATGTGTCTTTCTCTCTTTTTTTTCCATTTGCAAAATCAGAGTTTAACAGGAACATAAGAAATTCAAGCTGAAAAATAACCTCTACAGAAAAAAATACAAAAGCCTTTACTCCCCTCCTCTTAAAGAAATTTATTTAGTGACAAAAACTTCTAGGCCTTGAAATGGAAGTTTCTGGGTACTTTGGAAACTCATGTGGTTTTGTTGCTGTTGTTTTTGCTTTTTATGTTGTTGTTTTGCTTTTTATGTTTTTTTGTTTGTTTGTTTCTTTGTTTTGTTTTGGTTACAAGTGTGGGATGTAGAAATGTACCCCCACCCCCATGGAAAGGCAGGTGGTGTTTGTCAGCTGGATACTACTTCCTTCAAGGGGCATGGATTTTGCTAGATGGAAAACATCCTCCTGTGGACTCTGAGAAGGGATAAATAGAAGCCCACAGACAGTGAAACAACGTTTTTTGCATCTCTATGCTTTGAAATAGTTCAGATTGCTTTGCCTATTTTTGAAAAGAGAAATGCTCCAGAGAACTTTTTATGCTGCTTTACCCCATTGGCAGAGTCCTGCAGTTTGGGTGGAGGCTGTCTAGGTTTGCTGAGTGATACCACTGTTGCTCAAGTTGCTTGCTGTTTGCTGCTGCTGCTGTGGTTTCCTGCTCTGCTGTTTGACTGGACTGCTGGTATCCTCATGACTGATATTGGTATATCCCCAAAGAAACCAATGACCCTAATCAGTAGGAAGTAGCTAAAAGAGGTCTACAGCCCCTTTTTCTACTAATCTACCTAAGGTCAGGGCACGGGAAGGGAGGTGGAGGTAGAGGCATTTAAATAAAATAGGTGTTTGAAAAAATTTAAGTCTACAAGGTCTGATGAGTGGACTCTTCCATCCCACAACCTCCAAGTCTTTTCTCTATCAAAATGGGGAGTCTCTAAAGCCTTGTTTTATTTATTTTATTTTTCTCTCTCTCAAAATCTGTCCCAGAGACAACCTGGAGCCCAGGTTTCTTTACCCCATGGAAAGAACAGATTAGCCAGTTTTTATAATTTAATTTACACAGATTTTAGCCTGTATCTCAATGGCTTTCTATAATATGTTTTAAGATGGCCACAAGCATGAAGGGGAAGAAATTAAACTTCCTTCTCTAGTGGACAAAATAAACAAATCCTATTTGATTGACCAACTTCTGTGTAATTCCCCTTTAAAACATAAGGAAACTAAGATGATGGGTTCATAGCTCTAGATGTCTGATAATAATAGGAGCATTAATATAGTGCAATGCTTGATGAAATGCGAGAGATTAAACTGTGCTCACTTTATTCATTGGTACTCCAAACCAGAATCCCTGTGGGGAATGGAGTTCCATTTTAAGCATGAAAGGGCTATAGCAAAATAAATCTATGCTTCTGAAAATGCTACTGGCCACACATGTGAATAAGAGTAACTGAAAGTCAAGAAGACATTTCAAATCTGCCTATAACACTTGGATTTTGAAGGTTAAAGGAACACAGAAAGTAATGCAAGCTTTTTTAGGCAAATGCCTCTAAGGCCACAGAGTTAGCTATTAACTTAAGAAGAGCTGAATTCTTGTGTTTAATAGAAATAGCAGTGAACTATTATTGAATTTATGCTCCTTTATGTTTCATGTCCTTGATTTCTAAGCCTCCAAACCTGCCAAACCTACTGTATGCCAGGCTTGTCTTTAATTTAGAGCATGTGACAGTGATGGGCAGCTGAGAGAGGAGAGATTGGTGGTTAATTTTGTCATCCTGATGGAATATAGAATAAAGAAAAAGATGCATCTCTTGTAGTTCTGTGAGAGAATTTCCAGAAAGGATCAGCCAGAGAGAGATAGCCCTCCTTCAGAGTGGTTGACACTCCCCATTAGTTGGCCCAGATATTACAAGGTCAGAGGAAAAAGCAGTGTTGCTTTTCAGCCTCTTACACTTCTAGCTGGTTAATGTGCTGGTCACTATTCTTATGGCTGCCAACACACCTCCCTGACATTTGACTCTAGCTTCCTTGGGTTTTCAATGGGAGCTGAATAGCAATGAGTGTCAGAATATCCCAGATCCTCAGCACCAAGTTGGAACTTCTCAAGAACTTCCTGGGTGGAGCAGCTCAGGCTTCTCATCTTTTCCAGTGTGCAAATGGTCACTGGTGCACAACCCAGCCCTTAATTTGAAGGCCATTCTAATGAGCCTCCCTTTTGTAATATGCAAATAGTCTCTGTATTCTGCTTCTCTAGAGAACCCTGTTTAATGGGGAAGAGTGGTGCTGGAAGGAACTTCACTAAATGACTTAACCACTGAGTAAAGTTGGGAATAAAGTAGTTAAGAGTCTTTAGGCAGCTAGGTGAACATTAGTAGGCTTGGAGGCCATCAAGGATAGATCCCTTGCTCATAATCAGTAGGTGCTGAAACTTCGTGGTATTAATTACTGGTCAGAAATGGCATCTGACACTTATCTCTAGTCTGGGTGGGCACATGACATCCTAAATAGCTTGCTATTAAATTACTTATTAACAAAATTCTTTCTGTTACAGAACAAGTATACCATTGTCCTCTCCCTTAAGAGTTAATCCAAGTGAGCCTGAGAATCACCTGAACAAGAAAACAGTCTAAAGTGAAGCTACACTTTTTGTACAGCTGGAAACTGTATTATGACTTCTTAAATATGTAGATTGGCACCATAGTTTCTTTTGCTATTGTTCATTCATGACCCTTGAGAGTGTCATCGCCTTTCCTTTGCAATAAAATATGTATTTTCTAGGCCATGTCCTTTGCATCTTGTTCTGAATTCTTTCCACAGAGGTCACAAGGACCAGGGATCAGAGGGGAAGCCAGAGTGAAATTCTGGTGACATAACCACTGTGATTTACCTTGAGTTTTTTTGTTTTGTTTTGTTTTGTTTTGTTTTGTTTGTTTGTTTTTAATTTAATTAACCGAAGACACATGCTGGGCAATAGTTATTCCATCCTAAACTTCCAAGCCCAGGTAGTTTCCTGCCATTCAGATTTTCCACATTATACTTGCTTTTAGTCATAACTTAGATCAGGTTCATCTCTCTTCATGTTTCCAAGTCCTCTCCTCAACATTCCAAGTCTTGCCCTGCTGATCTCTGCTTTTCCACTCACCCATTCACTTCCTTCTCTTCCCCTCCAGTCCAGGCTGTCCCACCCTACTCTCTCAATTGCTCAGCATTATGGCTGGTTTTTTTTAATTGACAAATACAGAGAACAAATTGTGGCATGTTTACACAAACTTGAGACAGGTGATGCTCAGAATAAACATCACAGTACAATGTCCAGATTGAAACCAGATAGTGGGGTAGAGAAATCAGCATGTGAATGAACAAAGGTGAATTGTATACATTCCACAAGAATGTTATACCATATTCTATGCAGTCTCCACTTTTCTTACTGGAGTACTTGAACCTTAAGCTGTCCATCTGCTAAATCTTTGTAGAGGGTCTAGGTCCATTTTATGCATGGTACTTGGTTGATGCTTCAGTCTCAGCAAACCCCTCTGGGCCTTGGTTACTTGGCTCTGTTGCTTTTCTTTCTTTTTTAATAATTTTTATTTTTTTATATTTATCACAGGTTATTTACTTTGTATCCCAGCTGTAACCCCCTCCCTCATTCCCTCCCAATCTGATCCCCCCTCCCTTATCTCCTCCCTGACCCTTTCCAAGTCTACTGATAAGGGAGATCCTCCTCCCCTTCCATCTGACCCTAGCTCATCAGGCAACTTCAGGACTTGCTGCAAAGTCCTCCTCTGTGGCCTAGCAAGGCTGCTCCTCCCTCAGGAGGTGAGGAGGGAGATCAAAGAGCCAGCCATTGAGTTCATGTCAGAAATAGTCCCTGTTGTACTTACTAGAGAACCCACTTGGAAACTGAGCTACCATGGGCTACATCTGAGCAGGAGTTCTAGGTTATATGCATACATGGTCCTTGGTTGGAAAAACAGTCTCATAAAAGACCCCTGTGCCCTGATATATTTGGACCTTGTGGAGCTCCTGTCCTTTCCAGGTCATACTAACTCCGCCTTTTTTCATATGAATGGCAGAGAAACATTAAAGAAATGCTCAACGTCCTTAGCCATCAGAGAGATGCAAATAAAAATGACCCTGAGATTTCACCTTACACCCATCAGAATGGCTAAGTCAAAAACTCAAGTGACAACACATGCTGAAGAGATTGTGGAGAAAGAGGAACTTCCTCCATTGCTGGTAGGAATGTAAACTTGTACAACCACTTTTGAAATTAGTTTGACGTTTTCTCAGACTATTAGGAATAGTGCTTCCTCAAGATCCAGCTATATAACTCCTAGGCATATATCCAAAAGATGCTCAAGTACACAACAAGGACATTTGATCTACCATGTTTGTAGCAGCTTTGTTTGTAATAGCCAGAACCTGGTAACAACCCAGATGTCTATCAACTGAGGAATGGATACAGAAATTGTACTTTTATACAATGGAATACTACTCAGTAATTAAAAACAAGGAAATCATGAAACTTGTAGGCAGATGGTGGGATCTAGAAAAGACCATCCTGAGTGAGGTATCCCAGGAGCAGAAAGACACACACAGTATATACTCATTTATAAGATAGGATAAACACACTAAAATCTGTACACCTAAAGAAGATAAACTAGAAAGAGGACTCGGAGTATGATGGTCAATCCTTACTTAAAAAGACAAATGGGATGGACATTGGAAGTAAGAGAAAACGAGTAACAGGACAGGAGCCTACCACAGAGGGCCTCTGAAAGACTCTACCCTAGCAGTGTATCAAAGCAGATGCTGAGACTCATAACTAAACCTTCAGCAGAGTGAAGGGACCCATATACCTTGCTTTTTTTTTCCTTTTCTTTTTAAATTTTTTTCCTGAAACCTCTTATTCTATGTCATGAAAACAGTTTCATGCTTGCCCTTAGTATCAAAGAATAATGTTTACATTTTTGCTAATAAGTCATGGATTGGCATTTCTATCAAGAGCAGCATTACACAGAGGGCTAGGAGGCCAGGCTGGGTAGTTACTGGAGCAACAGAGATACAAAGTTCAAGCACACATTTGACAAAGGAAAAACAAGAAGTCTGTAAAGGGTGGCAGCTGGTATTTATGATTTTGACACTCCTCTTGGAGAAAGGAGGAAATCGGAGCCTTGCTTGTGTTTCAGAAGCAGCTGTTAACAAAGAACCAACAGGAAAGAGTTCAAAAACAGATTCCAGTGAGATGTACCTATTTCTGTATCTGTCTCCCAGCTCTCTCCACCTGGAATGAAAGGAAAGATGTGTAATTCTCAAAGGAAGCAAGCTTGAATCATACCTGAGTTACCAGAGCTGAACCAATGGGGGTTGCAGAAAGCCCTTAAATCCAAACCAGAAAAAACAAACCAATTGTGGTTGAGATCCACAGAGGAGAAGAGGGTAACCTCTCAAGATCCATGTTCAGACCTCAAAGAAAGCTGTGAACGGCAGACAACGCTTGCTGGGCTCCTCAAGCAGAGTCTAACCCTTTGCATCAGGGCTCCACAATGGTCTCTCTTGGAAGACCTCCCTCTTAGCCCTCATTCACAGAGGAGGAAGCTGAGAATTTCCCCCTGAAACAGTGAGCTAAAATTCATCCTGAGTCACTTTTGGATATGGAGAAAAAGCTGATATCTGGGAATGAAAATGATATTAACTAATTTAATAACAGTTCTATATAGTTATAATGTAAAATAAGTTAAAACTATGCAGGATTTCGAGGAATTCTTTGTTCTCTCTGTAGTATTTTTGTAAATCTGAAACTTTTCTAAATCATATTATTTAAAGCAAAACAGAAAACTTAAGCATTACATTGAAACCATAAAGCTTCACAAAGTCAACTGGGATAGGGCATAGGAATTGGAATGGGCTGGTGGGAAAAAGTAGAAATGGACAGTCAGAAGGCTGCCACTGACCCTCCAAGAAAGGATGGTGCTGTTGAAAGAGCATGCCATGGATGTAGTAAAGACAATAGATGAAATGATGAATATTTGGAAATAACATTGCTTCTTTCTTGCAAGTCTGAGAACAAGTAAAACACAGAGAAGTAGGAGAGCCTCAAACAAGTATTGATGTACCCCAACACTATCAAAATAGAGTTGTGTGTGATTGCAAAATGGTTTAGTGTTTACCTATATAATGGTCAGATATGAAAGGTAGGAAGGTAGTTACAGAGAATAGTGTCCTGGATGATAAAAGATCAGACTTCTTCAGGTTGAAGAGGTGACTCAGTGGGTAAAAGCACTTGCTGTACAAGTGTAAAGACCCAAGCTTGGATCCCAGCACCCACATAAAAAGTCAATTATGGCTCTGTGTGCCTATAACACAAGAGTGCAGAAGGGTCAGGTGTAAGGAGATCACTGGAGTTTCCTGGCTGTCAGCATAGCTGAAAAATGGCAAGCACTGTGGTCAGTGAGAGATCCTATCTCAAGAGCAATGTGAAGCAATACAAGTTTACCACCACACACACACACACAGAGACAGAGAGGAAGACAGAGTGAGAGACACACAGAGAGAGAGACAGAGACAGGGAGCCAGAGTGTTTTATGCCAGGGAGTCCCACTTTCTCAAGTCCTGGGGTATGTCTACAGAACTAAGAGTCTGAAACCCATAGGCAATGCTCTAAACCACAGTGTTTCTGCAGGAGACCAATGAAGCCTCAACATTACAAGATTCAGCATTCAGTGCCCTTGGTCTCATAGGAGTATGTGATGTGTAGAAGCAGGCATGGAACAGAGTGTATGTTCATGCGTTTGAGGAGAGGCTGGAAGATGAGAAGATGTGGTATATCCCTAACTTTTCATGATAAAGCCCAACTATTATTAGCATTTTAGATTTATGAGCTTCATTACATTGGACAAAAGAGTAGTGGAATTCTAAGAATGGAATGAATCAACAACAGCTTTCAGGCAAAGAATGAAAGTGTATTAGTTTAAAACAACAAGGACATCTTATGGCAACAGACAAATCAATGAAAGTACTTCAGGATGCATTTTTATGTTATGTTTAATTAGCTCATATATTTAAAAATTCTCCTTATGTTTTGGATACAGGGAACCTATTTTAAATGGTAGGATGGTTAAATGGTAGGCTCTTGAGTAAGGAAACATCACAGTGTAGTAAATAAAACAGTGTGAGGTCATCTGTTAACAGACATGAACAGGCTTTCTGGAGCTTCCACTAAGCTGCTTTATCTGTACAAAGGTGATGTCAGCAGATAGTTGGTGGCCTTTATTGGCTCCTTATGTCCTTTCTGGTTTTGTACACACTGTCATGGTGGTACTCACATTCTGAGTCTGCTACATACAGAGTCTGAGGCAGCAGCAACCTGCTTAGGTAGTGCTACTGACTAAACTTCAAATAAACACTTCCCTCTAGGCTCAACAGACGTGGTCAGAAAACAAGTTACTTGATAGAAGATAAAAGCAGTGACTTGGGTTATAGTTAACTAATCAGGTCATGTGCTTATAAACTTTCAGTGGGAGAGTTTTTCTACTTTTCCCATTAGGGTTTCTACATTTCCACGTTTGTGAGGAAGGTGTTGTTTGATGAAGTCTGTCATAGGCATGTGGGGCTGAGAGAAAGGAGGAGGATAATTAGTCCTCAGTGCTGGTCACAGTACATTCTAATTTGTTAATTCAAATAGTCTAGTCCCAGGATTATTTTTTTCTTTTATTGAAAATAAAGGACCCAATTACTTTGATAGGAACTTCAGCTCAACAGGAAGAAGCATGTACTTGGAGATGGAATAAATGGGGTTGAAACTCAGTCCTTTCTTTTACCAATTCAAAGATTTTGAACAATTAATTCAGTCTGAGGTTTTATTTTCTGGATGGAAAAGTCGCTTCATGAAGATACTATAATAAATTAAAAAGGTAATAATCATGAAAGGAATACTGATCATCCACAAAATGTAGTTTTTTCCTCTTAGGTTTAAATTGACCTATGTGGAGAAAGTACCCTTGGTAGCATAGCATTGGGTTCTTACTGCAAAGTAGGAAAGCCGGTGCCAGTCTCAAAGTCTCAAAAAAATTAAGATAATTCTCAGGGGGACTCATGAGTCAAAGTCCCTGGTAAATGAAATTAATAGGTATCTGTGTTTTCTATGGACTTGAGGCATGAGTATTCTAAATTTCCGCATCATTGAGCTCACTAAAACTGTAAGGCTAGTAAATGGGACAAGTTTCAGAAGAGAAAAACAGTATTATCAGAGTATTATCAAATCAAACCCAAGTTGTTTATAGTAGTGAATTCTTATTAAAAAAAAAGGGGGGGGCAAGATGGTGGCGCTGGGAGGACTCTCATTCTGACCAGCAGCACAGCAGGATCGGCACAGTGACCAGCAATCAGAACTCTCGGCCAGAAAACACAAGACGATTGTGTTTCCCAGGTGAGAGGATACCCCACGGTGGGGAATTCAATCAGCTTTTAACTCATTCGGCTAAACCACAGAAGAGATCCCGGTTCCACCAGACATTTGGCCGCCAGTGCCAGCCCCAGCCCAGAGTCACACGCCAGTGTCTCTGGTCACGGTCTCAGACTGAACCATGCGCACCACACTATCAGAGACTGGAATTTTCAGTCCAGAGATAACCCAACGGTGCAGGAAACGATTGGGACCGACCTTAGTCACCCAGACATCCCCTGGAAATGACTCAGGTTCCACGGGCACCTCAAAAGCCAGCCCGGAGCCAGAGCCGGGGACCCAGGCTCCAGCACAGAGCCCTGCCTGCCTGCGTGCCTGATTCGCCTCCTCAGATAGAACTGTGGGCCCCAGGGCACCAGAGACTGAGTTTCACTGTCGGGTACAAAACCACAGGGAGGGAAACGGATGGTCTGATCTCAGAGCAATCAGCCGACACCCCCACTCCAAAAAGGTCTCAGGAAAATTACCCAGTTTAGGCAGACACACAGGCTCCCAAAGGCCAGAAAGGCAGACACAGGCAGTTTCTGCGCACCAGCTAGCTGGCGGAGACTGAGTGGTGCGCCCCAGGGCAAAAAAGAGACTGGGAGTCCCTGTCTCCAGAGAATCCACAAGGAAGGAAGGAAACTGTACTGACTTAAATCACCCAGTCCTTCCCTGGAAAAAGTCTCGCAGACCGGTGGGGTCGAGTCACCATCACTCAGCTGTGTGCCAGACACAGGCACAAATAGTTGCTGCGTGCCAGATGTCCAACTGGGTCACAGCAGCTGATTATTAAATTTACAGCAAGAAACCCAGAAACAGGGCAGTTGTCTTCAGGACTTCCCTGGGTGAGAGGAGAACCCTCTCGACTAACAAAGATCACAGTTACCACTCAGGTCTCTATCCCTGAGGTGAGCAGCAGCAACTCCTGAAAAAACACCAGCCATCCAGGGACTATACCCAAAAAGCTGAGAAGACTTCCTTCAGGAAAAACCAGCTTTCTGCCAAGGGGATTCTCTACAGCACAGGATCCCCAGGAACCACCAGAAAATAACACCAAACACCTAAGATAGCACAATGGGTAGAGGCCAGAGTAAAAGTTCAAGCAACAAAAGACAGAGCAATATGGCATCTCCAGAACCCAGTTACCTAGGGGCAAGTAGCCCTGGACACCCCAGCATAACTGAAATCCAAGAAGATGACCCAACAACTATGCTCATGAAGATGATACCAGAGGAAACAAATAAGATACGTAAAGACATAGAGGAAGATAAACTCAAACAGAATATTGTGTCTATAAAGAAATAGAGGAAGTTGCAGCCAAACAGTTTATGGCCTTTAGAAAGGAAATGCTTAAAGCACTGAATGAAATAAAAGAAACAGAGTTGAAGGAACTAAAAGAAAAACAGGAAAGTACAATCAGACAGGTGAAGGAAGTAAACAAAACAACTCAAGACCTGAAGATAGAACTGGAAAAATTAAAGAAAACACAAATGGAGGAAACAATGGAGAGGAAGAATCTAGGGAAGAAAACAGGAACTACAGAGGTAAGCATAACCAACAGACTACAAGAGATGGAAGAAAGAATCTCAGGTGTAGAAGATACAATGGAAGAAATCGATGTATCTGTCAAAGAAAACGTTAAATCCAAAAAATTCCTGACACAGACCATCCAAGAAATCCAAGACAATATGAAAAGACAAAATCTAAGAATAATAGGAATAGAGGAAAAAGAAGACTCCCTTCTCCAAGGCCCAGAAAATATTTTCAACAAAATCATTGAAGAAAATTTCCCCAAATTAAAGGAAAGGTCAATAAGAATACATGAGGCCTACAGAACACCCAACAAATTTGACCAGAAAAGAAAATCCTCCCTCCACATAATGATCAAAACAGTAAGTATACAGAACAAAGAAAAAATATGAAAAGCTGCAAGGGAAAAAGGCCAAGTAACATATAATGGCAAACCCATTAGAATCACACCTAACTTTTCAACAGAGACTATGAAAGCCAGAAGGATATGGACAGATATCATGCAGACCATAAGAGAACACAGATGTCAGCCCAAGCTACTATACCCTGCAAAGCTCTCAGTCCTTATAGACGGAGAAAACAAGATAGTGAATGACAAAAACAAATTTCAACAATACCTACACACAAATCCAGCTTTACAGATGACACTGGAAGGGAAAATACAACCCCTAAAAATTAGCTTCTTTCAAGAAAACACAGGAAATAATAAACCTTACTACAGTAAAACAAAAAGCAACCAAGCACACAACCTTATGACCACAACCAACATCAAAATCAAAGGATCTAACAGCCACTGGTCATTAATCTCTTTCAACATCAATGGACTCAACTCTCCAGTAAAAAGACACAGATTAACAGAATGGATACGTAAACAAAACCCAGCAATCTGTTGCATACAAGAAACACACCTAAGACACAAAGATAGACATTACCTGAGGGGAAAGGGTTGGAAGATGGCTTTCCAAGGAAATGGACCCAAGAAGCAAGCAGGAGTAGCCATTCTAATATCTGATAAAATAGACTTTCAACCAAAATTAATAAAAAGAGATGGGGAAGGACACTTCATACTCATCAAAGGAAAATTCCACCAGAAGACATCACAATCCTGAACATCTATGCCCCAAATACAAGAGCACCCACATTTGTTAAAGAAACATTGATAAAATTTAAACCACATGTAGATCCCCACACATTAATAGTGGGAGACATCAACACCCCACTCTCAACAAAAGACTGGTCAACAAAACAGAAATTAAACAAAGAAACAATTTCTCTAACAGAGGTCATGAAACAAATGGACCTAACAGACATTCACAGAACTTTACACCCAAACACAAAAGAATTTACCTTCTTCTCAGCACCTCATGGAATCTTCTCCAAAATAGACCATATAGTTGGTCACAAAGGAAGCCTCAACAGATACAAGAAGATTGAAATAATACCTTGTATCCTGTCTGATCACCATGGAATAAAGCTGGACCTCAACAATAACAGAAATAGCAAAAAGCCTACACACTCATGGAAACTGAACAAATTGTTACTAAATGACAGCTGAGTCAGAGAAGATATAAAGAAAGAAATTAAAGTCTTCCTAGAAATCAATGCAAATGAAGACACAATATACCCAAACTTGTGGAACACAATGAAAGCAGTGCTAAGAGGAAAGTTCATAGCACTAAGTGCCTTCAAGAAGAAATTCGAGACAGCTCATTCATGCAACTTAATGGCTCACTTAAAAACCCTAGGAAAAGAAGAAGCAGACACACCAAAAAGGAGTAGACAGCTGGAAATAATCAAACTCAGGGCTGAAATCAATCAATTAGAAACAAATAAAACAACTCAAAGAATCAATGAAACCAAGAGCTGGTTCTTTGAGAAAATCAACAAGATCGACAAACCCTTAGCCAAGCTAACTAAAAGGCAGAGAGACACCACCCAAATCAACAAAATCAGAAATGAAAAGGGGGACATAACTACAGACACTGAGGAAATCCAAACAATCATTAGGATTTACTTCAAAAGTCTATATACCACAAAATTTGAAAATCTAAATGAAATGAACAATTTTATTGATCGATTTGACTTACCAAAGCTGAATCAGGACCAGGTAAATCAATTAAATAGTCCTATATCCCCCAAAGAAATAGAAGCAGTCATCAAAAGTCTCCCATTCAAAAAAAGCCCAGGACCAGATGGCTTCAGCGCAGAATTCTACCAGACCTTCAAAGAAGAGCTAACACCAATTCTCTTCAAACTATTCTACGAAATAGAAACAGAAGGAACATTACCAAACTCATTCTATGAAGCCACAGTCACCTTGGTACCTAAACCTCACAAAGACTCAACAAAGAAAGAGAGTTTCAGGCCAATCTCCCTTCATGAACATTGATGCAAAAATATTTAACGAAATACTTGCAAACCAAATCCAAGAACACATCAAAGATATAATCCACTTAGACCAAGTAGGCTTCATGCCAGGTATGCAGGGGTGGTTCAATATATGGAAATCCATCATTGTGATCCACCATATTAACAAACTGAAAGAAAAAAAAAAAACACATGATAATCTCCCTAGATGCTGAAAAAGCATTTGACAAAATCCAACCTACATTCATGTTTAAAGTATTGGAGAGATCAGGGATACAAGGCACATATCTAAACATAGTGAAGGCGATATACAGCAAGCCTATAGCCAACATCAAACTGAATGGAGAGAAACTTAAATCAATCCCACTGAAATCAGAGACAAGACAAAGCTGCCCTCTCTCTCCATATCTCTTCAACATAGTGCTGGAAGTCCTTGCTAGAGCAATAAGACAGTTGAAGGAGATCAAGGGGATACAGATTGGAAAGGAAGAAGTCAAATTATAACTATTTGCAGATGATAAGATAGTATACATGAGTGACCCCAAAAACTCTACCAGGGAACACCTACAGCCTATAAACACCTTCAGCAAAGTGGCTGGATACAAAATTAACTCAAAAAAATCAGTAGCACTCCTGTATACAAAAGACAAAAGGGCTGAGAAAGAAATTAGGGAAACAACACCCTTCACAATAGCCACAAATGACATAAAGTACCTTGATGTAATCCTAACCAAGCAAGTCAAAGACTTGTATGAAAAAAAGTTCAAGTCTCTGAAGAAAGAATTAGAAGAAGCTATGAGAAGTTGGAAAGATCTCCCATGCTCTTGGCTTGGCAGGATTAACATAGTAAAAATGGCCATCTTACCAAAAGCAATCTACAGATTTAATGCAATTCCCATCAAATTGCCAATACAATTCTTTACAGACCTGGAAAGAAAAATTCTCAACTTCATATGGAATAACAAGAAACCGAGAATTGCTAAAACAATCCTCTACAGTAAAAGATCTTCTGGAGGTATCTCCATCCCTGATCTCAAGCTGTACTATAGAGCAACAGTAATAAAAACTGCATGGTACTGGCATAGAAACAGAATGGTGGATCAATGGAACCAAACAGAAGACCCAGAAATAAACCCACACACTTACGGACACCTGATTTTTGACAAAGATGCCAAAACCATACAATGGAAAAAAGATAGCATCTTTAACAAATGGTGCTGGTCCAACTGGATGTCTACATGTAGAAAAATGAAAATAGATCCATACTTATCACCCTGCACAAAACTGAAGTCCAAGTGGATCAAAGACCTCACCATAAAACCAGACACATTAAATCGGCTAGGAAAAAAGTGGGGAATACCCTAGAACTCATTGGTACAGGAGAAAACTTCCTGAACAGAACACCAACAGCACAGGCTCTAAGAGCAACAATCAGTAAATGGGATCTCATGAAACTGAAAAGCTTCTGTAAAGCAAAGGACACCGTCATCAAAACAAAGCGACTGCCTACAGATTGGGAAAGAATCTTCACCAACCCTTTATCTGACAGAGGACTCATATCCAGTATATATAAAGAACTAAAGAAGCTGAAAAGCAGCAAACCAAGTAATCCACTTAAAAAATGGGGAACAGAGCTAAACAGAGAACTCTCTGTAGAGGAATATTGAATTGCAGAGAAGCATTTAAAGAAATGCTCGACCTCATTAGCCTTTAGGGAAATGCAAATCAAAACATTCCTGAGATTTCACCTTACACCCATCAGAGTGGCCAAGATGAAAAACTCAAGTGACAACACATGCAGGAGAGGTTGTGGAGAAAGGGGAACCCTTCTCCACTGCTGGTGGGAATGTAAACTGGTACAACCACTCTGGAAATCAATCTGGCGCTTTCTCAGACAACTAGGAATAGCACTTCCCCAAGATCCAGCCATACCACTCCTAGGCATATACCCAAAAGAGGCGCAAGTACACAAAAAGGACATTTGCTCAACCATGTTTGTAGCAGCTTTATTTGTCATAGCCAGAAGCTGGAAACAGCCCAGATGCCCCTCAACTGAAGAATAGATGCAGAAACTGTGGTACATCTATACAATGGAGTATTACTCAGCAATGAAAAATAAGGAAATCATGAAATTTGCAGGTAAATGGTGGGACCTGGAGAGGATCATCCTGAGTGAGTTATCCCAGAAGCAAAAAGACACACACGGTATATACTCACTCATATAAACATACAACATAAGATAAACCCACTAAAATCTGTACATCTAAACAAATGAAGCAAAAGAGAGGACCCTAACTAAAATGCTCAATCCCCATCCTGAAAGGCAAAGAGGATGGACATCAGAAGAAAAAGAAAACAGAAAACAACCTAGAAATCTGCTACAGAGGGCTTCTGAAAGCCAGAAGGAGAAAACAGGAAACAACCTAGGAACCTGCCACAGAGGGCCTCTGAAAGCCTCTGCCCTGCAGACTATCAAAGCAGATGCTGAGCCTGATGGCCAACTGGTGGGCAGAGTGAAAGGAATTTTATGTAAGAAGTGGGAAATAGCAAGAGCTGGAGAAGACAGTAACTCCAGAAGGAGAGCAACAGAACAAGATAATTTGAATACAAGGAACTTCCCAGAAACTCATACTCCAACCAAGGACTATTCATGGAGATAACCTAGAACCCCTGCACAGATGTTGCCCATGGCAGTTCAGTGTCCAAGTGGGTTACATAGTAATGGGAAGAGGGACTGCCTCTGACATAATCTGATTGGCCTGCTCTTTGATCACCTCCCCCTGAGGGGGAGCAGCCTTACCAGGCCACAGAAGATGACAATGCAGTCACTTCTGATGAGAACTGATAGTCTAAGATCAGAAAGAAGGAGAGGAAGACCTCCCCTATCAGTGGACTTGGGGAGGGGCATGCATGCAGAAAGGGGAAGAAGGGTGGGATTGGGAGGTGAGGAGGGAGGGCCTTATGGGGGGATACAAAATGAATAAAGTGTAATTAATAATAATAATAAAAAATAAAAAATAAAAGAAACAAAAAAGAGTATGGAGAATTCCATCCCAGTTACCTAAACACTTTCTTTCTATTAATCTTGACATCATCTTTCTGGATAAACCACAAAAAGTGAATAAGTTTTCCTGGGCCACTATATAGCTGTGGAAAAGTAAAAAGAAAAAAACAAAACAAAACAAAAAACAAACAACAACAAGAACAACAAGAAAAAAACATTGTTTTTTCTTTCTGAAATAATTAGCATAAAGTTATTTTTTTGTTGTTTTCTTTTGTTTTCTCTTTTCTTTCTGCTTAGTTGGTACATTTCTAGCAGTGTTATTTCTAATCATACATATGAAACTCAGACAGGAACTTTGATTTGGAAATTGAGGCTGGATTTAAAAACTGAATGCCAGAGAGAGCTTGGCCAATTCTAAATCTAAAAATCTAAATTATTAAAGAACCAAGTTGGAGAAGCAAGTGCATTTCAAAGACTCTACTCTGGTTCCTTCGGAGCTGGCCTGTGTTGGGTATTGTAATGGTTTAGGACTCCTAAGTGAGGAAGATTTGATTACGTTTTCCTTTATCTGTCACACTGAATTCTAGATGTGCCTTACAGGGCAATAGATGTGTTTCTTTCTCTTCACATTGAGAGAGTAGTGTTCCCTGGAAGAGGTAGAAGAGGTGTTCTAAGGAGAAAAAGGAGAAGCCATGAGGACTCATGGTGATGTTCCATATGCATTTTTCTCCCCAGGCAAAAGCTTTATCTCATTGGCATGAAATAATCTTCCACTGTGTGAGTCTTTCCTGTGCTCTGTACACATCTAAATGCCTCTGAATTATAGGACAGTAGAACTAAAAGGATCATCTAATTCATTTGTACCAATGTGCAAAACAAATGATTTGAGGACACACACAACAGTCCAGTCCCAGCTCCTGAGTTTCCTCGACAGGCAACCTTTCACATCACCGCATTATGCAGATGGAACTTCCAGTTCTGCAACCGGACACTGTACAGACAGTGAGAGACTTGGGAATACTTAGTCCTAAATGGGATGTTTTGTCACACCGCTCTTCTCAAAGCTCAGGGCTCTATGTGGAAGAGGAGGGAGAAAGACGAAGAGCCAGAAGTGGCACATGACTCCAAGGAAAGAGTGTCTTCTAGACACCGCAGAGCGGATGCACACATGATCCCACAGAAACTGTGACAAAATGCATGAGGTCTCCACAAATTCAAGCCAGAGAAAAATCTCAACACATGGAAGTGGAAGAGGGAAAAAATTCCACCCCTAGTCAAGAAGCTTTTTGCAATTGAGAGCTGATGGGAGGGGAAACATCAGCTCCCTCCAATGGATTGACATGGGACCTATCAACTGAACTCCAGGACAGGCTTTGTATTTAGGATTAGTTGGCTAAGACAAATGGGATGTCATGTATTTGTGTACTTTTTATGGTTTTATGATTTTTTTTCTAAGAGAGAATAAGAATGAAATTGGGTAGATAAGGTGGTAGGGGGAATCTGGAGGAATTGAAAGGAAAGAACATGACCAAAAATGTATCAGTTGAAATTCTTTAAGAATATCCTCATAAAATGAACTGATAACCCAAATATTAGTTGTGCTGTATCTAATGATATAACTAAATACTAGGGGTTCATAATACTAAAGTCCAATATTCTAAGACCCTTTCAGGTAATATAGATGCTGTGATGTGACATTATATGACACTGAAACATTTCTTTGAAAGTATGTTCGATTCTTTCTGTTGCATGGTATATGGCACCTTGTTTGCTCATAGCAGCAGATAGAAGGAATGGGGTGTTGAAAATAGCAACTCTAGATAGATGTTCAGGTATCTGCAGACTTGGAAGCAGGCTTGTCACATACATGTGTAGCATGAAACTTTGCCTGACAATTTCCAGAAAGCTACAAAACTAACCTATTTCATCTGATCCCCCAAACTGTAATGTTTTCTGATTATTCATTTCCTAGAACCAACTAATTTCTAACCTTCGGGAAAACAACTACAATTTGATTTGTAGCTTTGGTCACTTTTTGGTGTAAATACTCCCAACACAGCTAATTTGAAGCCAGCAATGTGATACGGAACACAGAAAGTGTGACAATAAATCCTCATGCCTCAGCAAGTGCCATCTCCATCACACCACTGTGCTGTGAGCTGCATACCAGATATGCATGATGAGGCCACATATTAATCCATGACAGGTCAGAAATACAAAAAAATGTCCTTCAGAAAGTAAAAGGTACAAACCACCCACTGATCATATACCATTTTAAATCCTTTTTGCTTTTATCAGTTGACACAAGTTAACCATAGACATGGTGGTTCCGGGCTATTGTCTCAAAGATTTAAAGCATAAAAATAAGAAGTTAGTACATTTCCCAAGATCCCATTCTCCACTTTTTTTTAAAACTCTGTTTTCCCAGTAGTTAGATTGTCTACAGCAATTCTCCCCACTTTCTTTATTTTGATACATGGCAGGATTTTTGTTATTGTTTTATGTCTTTTAAAAAATTAATTGCATTTTTTAGAATTTCACATAGGAGTACTATAGTTACTCATTTATCATTTCCATTGCTCTACTTTCCTTCTTCAATAGCTCTCTTTTCTACTCCTAGTCTTGCTCAAACTCATGACCTTTTTTTTCATAATTTTTATTCTCTCTCTCCCTTTCTCTCTCTCTCTCTCCTGAGTCCCTTTTAATGGTACTTATATGTCTGTACAGGTTTGGGATTAACCACTAGAGATTTGATAACCTATCCAGGTACTTGTTTGTAATGAAAACTGAGTCTTGATTTCTCAGCAGTCATTCATTGCCTGTAGCTCTTCATCTGGGGTAGAGAGAGAATATAAAAAATATCCCTATCCCAGCTATGTGATCATTATGCAGGTCTTCTTTAGGAAATAATATTGTTGAGATTTCATGGTTGCATTTTCTTTGTCATGTGACACTCTCTTGGATTAGATGTTCTTATTTGCCGGGTCTTAGCCACTTTGATGTTCTTTGATGTTTCCTGAGCCTTAAGTGTAGGTGTTGCATTGTAGATGTACAAATGGAGCCTGGCCATCCTATGGTCAGTTGTTCTCCACATTCTGGTCAGTTGTTGGACTTAGTCATAACCTCTGTTTGCTGCAGGAAGCAGTTTCTTGATGAAGAATGAGAGGCACACTGGTCTATGAACAAGAACTAGTGTTTAGAATGGAAAAACTATATTGCTTTAGGAAAATAGCAGCAAGAGGTTATAACCTAATGTCTATAACCTCTCCAGCCATAGGCAGTTGGGGAGATTTACATGACAAGACATGAATTCCTTCCTAATTGACCAAACCTTAAGTCAAGTAGAGAGCTGTTGGTTACCTCCAACATCGCCCCATTGGGGATATTTGTTGATCTGGTCATAATTGTGGTTCATGGGCAATACAGCCAGGAAAGGCTTTTGGTTGCTTTTCTCTTTTGGTAGCTTTTCTAGAAACTGCAGATATTCTGAGAGCTATTTCTTCAATCGAAATTATAAAGCTTTTGGATCAGTCTCAGCTCTATTTCTCCATCTTCCATGTCCAAATTATGTGGGGTAAGAGTGAACCAAAGCCAAAGGCAATTGTCTATATTGTTTTGGGAGTTAAGGTTAGGGTTAGACAGGGTTAGGGTTAAGGGTTAGGGTTAGACTTAGGATAAGGGGCTAGGGTTATAGTTAGTATGAGGGATTAGAGGTTAGGGTTTAAGGTAGTGTTTAGGGCTTCATTTATCTTGGCATTTGTATAGACCAGAAACTCTTTCACATGGCAGTGAAACAGGATACAGGATGTGTTAGCCCAGAGTCAGGTCAAGTACATCCTTCAAATGCAATCCTGCTGACTTATACCTCTTACACAAAAATGAACCTTGCTAAAGTCTCCACAGCTTTCAGAATACTGCCATAAGGAAGATCAGCATGTAAAACATGAGCACACATTTTATAATAAATGACAATAACATTGTATCTATTAAAAAATCTTTTCTATTGTATTATTTCCAGGGTGTTTTTTGATACCCCTCACACACAATAAACTACCACCACCAACAAGACCCTGGTACGCTGAGATGAAAGATTTTTTGTGTAAAATAGTGAGTTTCTCAGAATTACCTGGTGCTTGTTCTTATATAGAACACCAACTCTCTAGCCCACACTAAACTTTGGCAGTTCCATCACTAGCACTGTGAGTTTTTATTCTAGACAGACTAGGAGAGGATTAGCCTTATAATAGTTTTTTTCAGCAGTTTATTTTCTACCTCTAACTATGACAAGTAACCCAATAGAGAGTAATCAAAACCGAACTGGACCAAGAAAGAAATATATAAAATAAGTGAACATAAAGTTCACTTTATGTTATTTGCATAAAATAAAGTTATGCAAATTATTTAGACATTTTAGAGATGAAAAAAAGGCACAGTGAGTATCCGTGGAATGGCTAAGACAAAAAGAGCAGTAGACATGACAAAATGAATTGCTGTCAAAGTGGCAAAATGCTGAATCTTTCTAACACATTAGTAATCATGTCCAGTGTTACCAGAGGGAGGGAAGAAGCAGTAACACTCTTTACCAAGTTCAATCTACATGAATGCAAGGATTATATGGTCTTTTATGTATACACCTAAGGCACTTACACTATTCATATATTACCCGAAACAGACTGTCTAGAGAAGCTTTGATTTTAAACATCTAAAAATAAAAACATCTCACATATCCATCAATTGGTGAGTTGTTGAAACTGTTGGGATACATTCCCACAATGAGATGCTACTTAGAAATAAAACAACTAAAACTAGAAATGAAAAGAAACATGCTACTGTAGTAACATGATGAATCTCAAAAATATTATGTTAAGTGAAAAAGCCTGACAAGAAGGACATATGCTATTTCAATTGTATGCTGAAAAGTGAAAAACGACAGGGACAGGCTACAGGACATCCCAGTTGTTGTTAATGGCTGGAATCAGGGACAGAATTGATTTCTAAAGGACATGAGAGAAGATTTTCTAGGTGATAGAGCTATACTACATTCTGGTTGTGGTGATGGCTACTTGGCGTTATGATAATGTGATAGTTACATGACTTTATGTATTAGGTAGCAAGTGTTGTGCCTCATTCAAGTCATTTTAAGGTGACTGTAGTGCTTTAACCACAAGCTATGAGAAATTTGATCTAGAATTATCTAGGTAGGCTTTCCTAACTTTTGATTAAGATACTGTAAGATCAAGTGTTTTAATGTGCTAAATTTGGGGAAAATTCATAGTGAAACCAGAGAGTAATGTATACACACAGGGCATCACTGTAGATCATATGGCAAATACATTAATGCTGTATTATATTATATAATATTATATTATGTAATATTATCATTGCTAATTAGCTAATATGTGTATTCTCATTACTTGTGTTATGGCTATCTAAATATTTAGTTATCCATCTTTATTACAGGTGATCTGTATGGGCTAAGATCAATTGGAAAATTTGAAAGTATAGTCATATACCCTTAGCCCTTTCAAAGCAGAATTTTTACTTTCTAAGTCTGAAACATGATCATTCATATTACTTCAGTTTTATTTTCCATGATTGCCTTTTTATCTAACTGAAAGGATTTGTCAAATTATTTCGTATATAATTAAAAGAAGGATTTTTTAAAAACTTAATAATAACAGTGATAAAAAGCTATAGTTTTAAACTGATATGTATGTTTTTAGATGACAGTGCATTTATTTGCTTTGGAGATATCATGTTTGTATAAGACATCAAGGATAGAGGTTATATTTGGATGAGAAATGAATGGAATCTCCTTTCCCGAAACTTGCAGAATTGAGTAAAAGAGAGACATTCAAGGAATGACCAAACGACTGACTATAAACTGTGATAAAATGCTCGAAAGGAGGCTTCCATGATCTGGATCTTCCATGCTTTCCCAATAGACGCTTCTACATACCACATGTTAACTGAGTACTGATTCTAAAACATGTACAGGCTCATTTGGAAGAAGAACAAGAGAAGGAAACATCACAAAGAATTTCGAGGGGGAGCGAAAAGGACCACAGCTAACCTTGTGTCCATCTGAGTGTCTGCTGTCCAGGGAGGCTGTCCTGTTTCTTTGTGAGTGGGAGGACTGACTGTGGCCGGCTCTGCTCCGGGGTCTCTGAGACTCCTCACGTGCACCAGCTGCCCAACCATGACCCATATCCTGCACACACCTTGAACCATCTGAAGTCAGTGTGTTGATCTTCCCTTAGTAGCCACCTGGGTCTCCTAAAAGAGCCCACTAGCTATTGCACGAGGCCCTGAATAGCCTTCAAGTTGTTTACAGGCTTGACATGAGCTGGTGCACTGGTACAGAATGGGGAGATATCAAAGGAGCACTTGCCCTGAGACTGAACTGCTGTTGTCTAGGCAACTTTATTAAGAACTTTCTGTTCCTGAGAAAGTGCAGCCTAAATTAACTCCTGAGTTTTTGGAAATTTTTCTTCTTTTGTTTAAAATCTGATCTTTCTTTTCTTCTCCATCCCTCCCTTCTTACTTACCTCCCTCCTTCCTTCCTCCTCTTTCTAACATGTAGACGTTTTCTAGTCTTTTCAACTGAATTGTTTTCCACATTTTGATTTGTAGCCCTAAAATATGTGTCAAAGTGGCATCCGTTTTAAACATGTCTTTGGCCTTAAAATACATTTGTGAATTCTTTCCCTGAATACAAGCCAGTGCTGATGTACTTTGAGAATGAGATCTGTCCAATCTCAAAAGTTAGTGCTCAAATTCTGATTTATCCTCTAAGACAGCCCCCTCCACAAAAAAAAAAAAAAAAAAAAAAACAAACAGATACAGTGGAATCTTGTAAAACTATGTGGGTTTTTCTTCACTTAGATATGATTTTTTTTTTTTAAAGTCATGCACTATCTGCACGTTAAGCCTGGCTACCTCACGTCCATCAGCTGCAGCATCAGTGTGTCTTCTTATGGCATTCCTCACATGGAAAGTTCCTTTGTCAGTGTTTCCAGTATCCGAAAGGTTGCCATTTATTTGGCTGAGCAGAGGACTACAGCAGTGATCCTCAAATTCATAGGTGTTTACTGAGAGTCTGGGATCACTAGAAGATATTAACTCATTTAATCTTCTTGAAACCCTATGGGCCAACTGTATTATCTTTATTTTATGGACAAGGAATCTGGGACTAAAACGTAAAATTACTAATTCAAGGTCTCAAGTGAGTGACATCCAGAGCTAGGCTGTAAGTGTGGAAAGCAGGCTGCATGTCCATGATTTTAATCACTGCCATAGGTTGCCATTTTCAAACACTGAAATCCCAGCAGGAAAGGTGCAGGGGTGCAGGGACTAAGACCAAATTATAAAGTTGCAAATCAGATAGGTTCACAGATCTCAGCTCAATTTATTTAAACTGGATTTCTATTAACCCTTTGAGTAGATGGGTGAGTTGAGTTGGCAGCCTTGTTAAATAGTATCTGTTACTTGACAATCTGCAAGATTTGAAATCCAATTTGAATCTTGGATTCATTTTACTTATTTCTTGCTTTTTTAACACTCATTCACTGGCTTTTTCATTTATCCAGCTATAAAACTGGTTCACTATTTCTATTATCACATTCACAAGAAGGAGAGTATACGAATTCTATTTTAAATACAAGGCAGAAGGAATGATATGAACTTATTTTATTATTTATATGTGGAGAACATAAGAAACTCTTGGGCTGGGTAGAAGGCTTAGAGAGGAAGAACGCTTGTTTTGTAAGCAAGAGGACCTGAGTTTAAATCTCCCAAATCTCCACAAAAGCTTATTATAACCACATACCTATAGCAGTGAATTGGGGAAGCAACAGGGACAGGATACTGGGAGGTTGCTGGCCGCCAAGCCAATGACCTTAGTGAGCTTTAGGTTCAGTAAGAGACCCCGTATCAAAAATACAGAGGAGAAGTGATTAGAAGATAATTAATTTAGTCTTCTGGCTTGTACATATGAATGCATGTCCTATACATTTACACATGTGTGTGTTCACCACATACACTTAAACACTAAACCTTGCACACAAGGAAAAATATTTAAAAAGGCGTTGTTCGCCTCTAATCTTTGTCATCTTTTCAGGAGTGGGTAGTAAATCCACTATTGATTAGACTTTTTTCCACTATCAATGGAAATCATAACTCAAGCTTTCTTCACAATTCACTGTGAATTATCCAACAGACTGGTTTTATGGGTAACAGAGCACGCATGAAACAAAAAAGAGTGTTAGAAAAATAGGAAACGCATATTTTTGTAGATGATAAATAATTACTAAATTCTAGGACTGAAATGTTTGGATGACAGATCTCTGTGTCCTTTTATTAATGTTATCTTTATAACCATTTTATAATGAATTTAAAACAAGATTCTCAGTATATTTTTCTCAGCTATCATCTATCTGTCTATCTATTAATCATCTATTTATCTATCATCTGTCATCTATTTCCACACTCTGTGTTATGCATTGCTAAACATATGTGTGTGTATATATATATATATATATATGTATGTATATGTATATATATATATGTATATACATGCACAGATACATATATATGTGTGTGTTTGTGTGTGGTGTATTAGTAAGGCAGTCTCTGCCTCGTAAGAAATGAATTCATATGATCAAGTGGTCATTGAGCCTCTGACTAAGATTCATGTCTCTTGCATGACTCAGCAGTTAAGAGCACTGGCTGCTGTAGGCTTAGAATTTTTTAATATTAATTACAGTTTATTCACTTTGTATGCCAGTTGTAGCCCCCTTCCTCATTCCTCCTAATCCCACCCTCCTTTCTTCATCTCCTCCTATTCTGCTCTCTGAGTCCACTGATAGGGGAGGTCCTTCTCCCCTTCTATTTTAAAAGATAAGATTTGTGTCCTCCAGGTGGTATTGTGGAATAGTTGGGCACCACACTGGAAGAAGCTTACTTAACACTTCTTTTTGATGTCAAGGATGGTTTTCCAGAGAAGTGGCCTCTAACAGAAAACAGAACCCAGTAGAAAGAGTATCCAGACAAAGGCCAGGTAAAAAGTAGAGAATTGGTACTCTAGACCATGGGTATAGTACATTCTATGCTTTTTTTTAATTGAAATTCAGCAGCATAGGTTTCTAGAGTTGTTCTCAATGGCAGTAACGCAAAATGTAGAGGGAAACAATTTAGTTAAAATGTAAAGATAAGGTCAATTATCTTATAACTCAAATTAAAATTTGGGTTTTGCTGTTTCCGTGAGTTCTACTACTGCAGTGAGAGGCCAATTCAGATTTCTCATTTTTGTGGTCCAGAACGCTTTCTGATCTTATTATGTGAGATTACTCATTGTGCCTCAGCCACTTTGTCACCTATGCACTCAGCATATGTCAGTGATGTCCCCTGGTCCCCACTCCCCACTTTCTTTTGACCTTTGCTGAAATGTCAGCTTCTCAGACCTCCTTTGTTCACTCCATTTGTAAGATCAATCTTCCTTCCTAACATTTCCTACTGGCTCTTCTACACAGTCCTATTTGCCACAGCCTGGTAAACTATATAACTATTTTTTTTTTTCTGGTAACTCCATTGAACACAGATTTTTGTTTATTGTTATATCCTGAGACGCCAGATTGTTGAAGGCAGCAAATGTGAAACAATGCTAAAATGGTTACTAAAACTTCAACATAATAGTGAGATTGAGTAGCTGACCTCTATCCAGAGATTCAGGTGACAGTTCCTGCAGATGTCCAGACAGGGTTGAGAGTGAGGTCGGAATCACTGATTCTAAAGATGTACAGAAAGTTCAGCCATCAGGGCTTAGGGATGCCCTGGTAAGCTAGTGGTAAAAGTAGTGTTATCCTGTAGAGAAAAGAAATAGTTCATATTTGTATTAGGGATTTCCAGAGAGGGAGAGATAGATAGATGATGTTCTGGAGTGGTTTACATTACAGAGGCAATGGCTGTCTGCACACCAGGAAGACAGAGGATCTGGTAGCAGCTCAGTCTAAGTAGTCCAGTCAAATACTGAAGACATGGACACTCCCAGGAGCGTTTGTGTGGAAAGGCTGAGGAAACTGCAGTCACCACTCAGTGGTAGCAGCAATCGACACTCATTCATTAAGAAATGAGTTTCCACATGTTTGCAACATGCCTTAACCTAAGTTTCTCCCATTCAGGTTGCTAACCTGTTAGATGGTTCTGTCCAGCTCAAGGTCTGGTTTTGACACCCTTAGTTGCTATGTTGTGTGTGAGTGCTCTCTGTTAGTGCCTGCATAGACTCACGGCGTGCTTTACCAGTCCTATGTAACCCTTAACCTAGTCAAGCTGACAACCAAGACCAACTATCTCACTACAACTGTTCAGATGTGGCAGACTGAATTATTTCTAGAGAATTATTTACTTTCATCCCAATTGCCATTGGATTTTGCCAGGTGATTCATTTTTGCCAGTGGAATAATTTTCAAACAATATGAGCAGATACTTTAAGTGGTTTTATTCTCTTCTACAAAAAAAAAGTTATCTAATGCGATATCTGAAAAAAATTCAGAATAGTCACTTTTTTTTTTTTTGAGCCCAAAATACATAGCATGGAGCTGACCTGGAACCATCTCATAATTCTAGCCATGATAATAGTGGGAAACATAAAACAAAGCTGTCCAGCTTCATTTCTCATGAGACAAGCCTTATAGCACTCAACTTTTAACATACTGTGTGAGAATACATATAAGTCAGTGAGTTTTAGGGGGGTGACATCGTAGGTCACCATTGTGGCAGTAGATAATATACCCGTGTTATGGCTTGGTAAATAATCAGTGCCATCTGTGGACATAGGAAAGAGAAGGTTAAGGGAGAAAAGCTATCAGCAGATTTTAACAGACTGGATTTGAAGTGTCTATTGGGGTATCTAAATACTAGGAAGCCTAGGATTGAAAGCTAACCAAGGGCTGTGCTTTGACATCTAGTACTAGACAGCCAATTATGAATGTAGAAGACTATGTGGCATGAGAAAGGACCATAGGGCAGAGGCCCTACAGGCATTTTATTTTATAAAGAACGTACAATGTTCACTTGAGCTAAAGAAGGTCCCAAAAGTTAAATTTGTGGGCTAAAGTAAGAGTAGTGTACTTCAGTTTGGGTTTAGCGGGTATGTGATAGACATGGGAAGTTCATTCCTATGTTGAAACCTCTCTGGTTTTGCTCTTTTCAATTGGTCATGTCCTTCACAGCTCTCAACAGAAAAACATTGACCCCAGAGGACTTGGCAGATCATTTTGTACAGCCCCTTCAGGCTGCAGGCAAGGGCCATTTTTGAACTTTTCCTTATAGAAACACATAACAAGTTGCAGGGTTCTTTGATTAAATGGAGAAGGACATGGAAGGGCAGGAGTGCTCTTTTCTGCTCAATGATCCATGCAACTTGAACAATATTCATTGTAGGCAAATTCACGGCAGAGATAAGTTGATGCACAGCCCAGCAGTTCTCATAAATGAATTTAGTTCAAGTCGAATATAGGTGATCTGGGAAAATGTGTTTCAAAATGATTTTCTTCAGTATTTGGGACACCAAATCATTCTGAGAAATGGTTTAGTGCTTTTGGTAAACGTTTCTATTAAACTTCCAAAATTCCATAGAAGTTAGTCTAGGGATCTCTAATAAGCTATTGAAACAGGTGAACACTAAGTGCTTTTTTAATATTTTCTGAAAGAATAAAGGAAAATCTCTTTCTCTCTCTCTCTCTTTTGCTGATTGCTAACTGCTATATTGTGAATGAGTAAAAAGACCATGTTTACCAGCCATCAGAAAACAATATCACCAACAATGTGCTAAAGCCAGAAATTACAAATACTCTTAAACTTTAAAAGTATCCCTTTCTTGTGGATATTTTTACCAGCAGGATTTTTATATTTCATGCAATATAAAAATTTTCTGATTCATCCCATTGCTTATTGATCAACCTATGTCAAATTCTTTTGACTTAGGATTGCCAGACTCCCACAGCGCAATCTGCTTTAGAGAACAGGAAGATGTCAGGGAGGCTAAAGAAGGTTGTGATAGGAAGGAACACATCTGGAGGAGAGGTAAAGTACAATTTCACTGGCTTCTGGAGGCAAGGGGTTTGCTCTTTCTGTTCAGTAAACTGGGTACACATTAAGCATTTCAAACATATGAGTACCACAATAAGATTTACTTTTAAGAAAAGATTTTTTGGGGGTAAACAATTAAACAGGAGGCTATTTCAGTGGAGCTTCCCAGTAAGATATAATGAAAGATTGCACTAGGGTGAAAGTAGTGACTATGGACATGATGTGTCTGAAATACAGGAAGCAGCCAGGCAGAATATATAAAGTGATGCATAATAACATAAAAGGCTGCTGTAAAAATCATAGCAAGTTGCTCAAACTCCAGAAGAAGAATGGTTTTTGTTACTATTTATTCAGTATGGTTGCATGTATAGTGGGCTGACTTTATACAAGATGATCACACATCCAAAGGATGAACAATTACTGGGATGTCAAAGAATAAATGTCCTTTTTGTATGGTGGAGCATCTTTAGTGTGTGTGCTCAAGAGTGGTATGCTCAACTATGTTTTAAGAAGACTTATTTATAATATACAGAAACTGGAAAGAACTTAGATGTCCCTCGGCTGAAGAATGGATAAAGAAACTGTTGTACATTTACTCAGTGGAATATTGCTCAGCCATTAAAAACAAGAAAATCCTGAAATTTGCAGGAAAATGGATGGAAATAGAAAAGATCATCCTGAGGTAACATAGACCTAGAAAGACATATATGATATGTACTCACTTATAAGCAGCTTTTAGTCATATAGTACAATAGATATACTACAATGCACAGACTCCAAGAGGATAAGCAACAAGGAGGACTGAAGAGAGGATGTATAAATCTAACTCAGAAGGAGAAATGGAATATACAGAGGTCGTGGTTAAAGAAGGGGAACAAGGTAGAAGAGACAGCTCAGAGAGAAATAGTGCAGAGCTCAAACCTGGGGAGAGCAGGAACAGGAGGGTAGAAGAATTGCAGAGAAAAGAGAAATGGTGTGTGGAGGCATCTCTGCAACAAGCTGCAGAGATGAGCTCTGTCAGAACAGGCTTGATATGAGGGGAACTTTAGCTAAGACTCCTAGTAGCTGGGACCATGGATACTCAAGAGGAATTCCCTAACAAGACAAGACTCCTAGTGGACAAAGATCACCAAACCACCCACCAAAACCTATGTCCAAAACTTTCCCTGCCTACAAGACCTGCAGGGACAAAGACAGAACAGATAGAGCAGAGTTTGAGGGAATGTCCAACCAATGCTGGGCCCAACCCTCAGACCCACTGTACAGAAGAAAGCCAACCCACTATCAATGATGCTCTGCTAGGCTTGCATACAGGAGCCTATCAGAGTTGTCCTCTGAGAGGCTTCACCCAGCAATTGTTTGAAAATGATACTGAGACTCAGATCCAAACATTGGGGAAGCATACGGAATCTATTGGAAAAGAGAGGGAAAGGATAGATGGACCTAAGGTGATAAAAGCTCCATAAGAAGACCAACAGGGCAAACTAACCAAGGCCCAGAGGGGCTTATGGAGTCTGAAGTACCAACCAAGGACAATGCATAGACTAGTTCTAGGTTCTATACATATATGAAACTGATGGCCAGCTTAGGCCTCATTTGGGGCCACTGGTAAGGGGAGTAGGGGAAATCTCCGACATGCACTACGTTGCCTGCTTTCTGATCACTTCTCCCTGAAGGGACTGCCCTACCATGCCAGAGGGGAAGAAGACAGACTTATTCTTCATGTGAATAGATGAGCAGGAGTGTGTCTTTGCATGTGTGGAGATCCCCTATTCTGAGTAATTGGGGAGGAAGGATGTGAAAGAGAGGATAGAAGCAGAGGAGGGAGAAGCCCATGACAGAGATGTAAATTGAATAAACATTAATTAAGAAGAATAAATGTTTGCTAGACAAGTAGGTAGGCTTGTGTGGAGATGTAAGGACTCCACACAAGGTAATTTGCGTTGGTTTTATTAAAGCTGAAGTCTTGTATGAGGTCTCAGATGAGGAGCATGCTGATGATCTTAGGATTGAGGAACTTCATATCTTAATGACTATTGTAAAGAGGATGAGCTTTGGAGATCACATAGGTGAGATATTGGTGAGCAAGAAGAGACTTAGAAAAGTGAGATAGGTACCTTAGGGATAGGGACAGAGGGCTGTGTGAAGAGGGAGGCAGTTAGCCATATCTGTAATATGGAAACTAGGTTTAGGATTCTGTGGCCTGTAGAAATGTTGTAAAGTGATGCTGAGAAGAAAGTACATTGCAGTAGAACATGGATGATGAATTCAAGCGATGAACTGTGACATTTGACTGGAAAGGGATTAGAGAAATGGAGTGTCAGATAAATTGGTGGCAGGCATTCCTGCCTTTAGGGTTTGGAAGAGTGAAGTTCATGGAAAACAAGAAGGCTGAATTTTAGAAGGGTTACTTGTAGAGAGAAAGTGTAAAGAAGAAAGATGTAAGGGATGCAGAATGAAAACAGAGCCTTGAAAAGCCAGCAAAGCTCCAGAGGGAGGAGGTGGGAGGGTCAGTTTAGGTTCTATATGGGAAGGTGTCCACAAAAAAGGAAACCCCACAGTTAAGTTGTAGGTTCGTTTTCATAGGACTTATGGCAGAAGCTGAACAAAGACTTGAGGCAATTTCGAATATGTTTGGTTAACTCACATTTTATCTTGTGTGTTGAGCAAATGGGGTTCCACAGGCTCTATGCACATTCCCCTGGCCTAACCAGGGAGATAATCACGTACACTATTTGTGTTCAGCTCACTTACTTAGGGGAGTGTTTACACTTTGAAGTCACCAGATTTCCATTTCTGACTTCTGATATTTGGAAGCTGTTGATCTGGTTCCTCTGCTGGCCCTAGACAGCTTGAATGCTCTCTCATCTTGCAGATGTTGCTGGTCTCAGCCCCTGGTGGGGTCTGCTAAATTCAGCAATCTATGCCTTCTTTGCTCTCACATTTACATGACCCACATGTAGTTTTACTGTTGCAGAAGGCTAACTCTATTACAGTTGCTGCAGGTTTTTGTTTTTGTTTTTTTTTTTTCTGGTTACCTTGTATCTTGCCCTCATCTACAGGGTGGTCTAAGTGGTCTTCCTTCAGGAATAGGTAGAAGCTATGTGAATGGGTAGCTGAGCCTTGAGTCTGTTCCCTTGTCTGGGCAAGGGAAGCACCCATTGTCTGTACTTCCAGGTCATGCCATTAGTAACACAGAAAGCTCTTGTAGATATTCAAATAGTGCTTAGGAAGCAGATGGCTACAAATGGTCCTTTGCACCCCTTATTACTGTGTGGTACTCCCTAAAAGAAGTAAATAAAGGCAAGTGTTAGAACCCAGACAAGTAGATGTCTTGTTATCATTAGTCCTATATTTGTATGCATTTGTTCTTCTTGAGATGTACTTAGCTTTGTTTGAGGTAAATTAGATAATTTGATTTTCTCATCAAAATGTTGAAGCAATGGAAGATATTTCTCAGTGAGAAATTTTAATTAGAATTTTTTTAATAATGCAAGAAGTAAGAATAGCATTTATAAAATGAGTGACTAACTGAATCACAAATGGAAACAGGGATTCTGAGATTGCAGTTTGACAGTTAGCTTAACATGCCATAAAGTGTCATTTCATTTCCATTTTAAATGCCCAAAAGTACATTCTTCATAGACACCTATATTGCTAACTTTGTTTTTAGAATCTGTCTCCAATATTCCTCCTGTCTCCTATATAAAAATAAGCCTGAAGCTTAAAAATTGCCAGAGTAGAAACATGGACCCACCACTATAGGAAGAACTCTAAAGGTCATAGTTATCACATCCAATGGCAGAACCTCTCTGCCTATTTTGTCACAGGAGTAAGAATGTAAGGATGACTTGAGATCTCAATGTCACACTCAGACTGGAAAAGTGAAGAGAATGATAAGTTTCCAATGTCCCTGATTAGAGCCATCTGTGCTTTCTTAGTGTTGGTCCCTTGATGCATTCCAATGCAAAATAGCCTCTTCCTGGTTTATTCCAGAACACAGCTGTTGTCTTAATTGAGTCTAACAGATAATAAAAGCATTGCTGCCTTCCCCATCCTTACCACTTCTCCAGCACTCCAGCAGTGCAGTTTGTTGGATATGACGAAGACCTGAAGGAATCAGTTTTCCTAGAGAATTTGCACTTTCGTTTTATTTCTCCAAAGATGAATACTGTTTTTAAAAACACCAGATGTAGAATATATATATATATATATATATATATATATATATATATATATAT
>NW_026585644.1:52616167-52616333 GCF_907164565.1 Psammomys obesus
ATATATATATATATATATATATATATATATATATATATATATATGCATATTGTATGACATTGTGTGTCTAAGTATGCATGCATCAGCTCTAACAGAGTTTGAACTTTGAACATTTGCTATTCTTCTTCTTCTTCTTCTTCTTCTTCTTCTTCTTCTTCTTCTTCTT
>NW_026585644.1:52616343-52619610 GCF_907164565.1 Psammomys obesus
TTCTTCTTCTTCTTCTTCTTCTTCTTCTTCTTCTTCTTCTTCTTCTTCTTCTTCTTCTTTTTGTTAGACACCTCAATCCCACAATGCCATACTCCCACACCCTTATCACAGGAACCATCAGTGATTCAGGTTGAACCTTAAGCTTTTTCCCTTGGCATTTTCCTTCTTCCAACTTAAGAAGTTAAAACAATAGTGCATAGATTGATCTGCTCTTTTCTCATTGTCTGCCCCTCCTCCCAAACTCTGTGCTCTTCTTTGAACCTTTGAGAAAAAGTTAAACTGCTTCAAATTCTATTCTTTCCTTGATTGCTAGAAGCTAGAAAGTTACTTAAATGTTGTTCAGGTATTTCACTCTTGCAAAAAAGAGGCTTTGACAACCATAAAGTGTACATAATCTTACTGACTCTCATTAAAAGAAAAAAGACAAGGGTTTAGAGTTAATGCACACACATTCATAAATTCCATAAAGAAGTAAAAAATATTTGTTAACTGCCTAAAGCAACTGTATGAAATCATTTTGTCCCTATATATTTTAGTTCCACACAGTTTGATTGCCTCTGCATTTGGCAGAGTGTTTTTAAAATTATTTTCTATTGGGAGAATCAAAAGACAGAAATGTTTCCTCCAGGTTGTTTTCTTTTTATTATGATTATAGTTATAATATCTAAAATATGTGACTTTATACAAAACTACACTTACTTTTTTCTAATATTTCCACAAGTTACTGCCCTACAAATACATATATATATATATATATATATATATATATATATATATATATATATACAGACACACACAGACACTCACATGCGCGCGCGCGCACGCGCACACACACACACACACACACACACGATGATTCTTGTCAAAATAGATAATGAATTGAAATGTACAAAATTTCTAAACACAATGTAATTGGCTCTGGAACTAACCTCTAGCTGTAAACTGTAACCCAGAACAAAATGAACATGAAAATTTTACACCGTGCTCTGCCTAGGAAAAGGAGAGCCACGTTCGCCGTGGCTTTCTGAGACTGCCTTGCGGACCCGAGCACGAAGCAGTACTGGATGGAGTGA
The DNA here is from genome assembly GCF_907164565.1 of Psammomys obesus. Taxonomy (NCBI): domain Eukaryota; kingdom Metazoa; phylum Chordata; class Mammalia; order Rodentia; family Muridae; genus Psammomys; species Psammomys obesus. The sequence goes on from NW_026585644.1 coordinate 52,617,417, forward strand.
GTGTGGCTAGTTGTGGTGTGGAGGCTGCGACCTGTACCTCTGTGGCTGGCAGAACTCACCGGCATGCTACAGGAAAGGGGGAGCTCTACAGATCGACATGGTGGTTTCCTGAACCACGGCTACGGAAGGGTACAAGATGAGATTCCGTGAGCCTTCTCAGAAAACAGCTGCCTGGAAGAAAAAAGGGAAGTGAAGGCATGGAAGGCTCATGCCCTGTTGTCTAGAAATAGCAGCTTTCCCTCAGCTAGAATGACAAAGGGTGGCATCTTGCGAATATCCAGTCTTTTATTGAAGACACCAGGAAGAGCGGGCCTTTGAGCGTGAACAGCCCCCTGGAAGAAGGGCAGCTTTAAAAGTCCCCACAAATGTTCAACAGGATCGTGGAGAACTGTCAGATTTTTAACAAGACAAAAGCAACTCAAAACTCCCTAGTGGGAGACAGCACAATGCCCCTCGCGCTGCATCTTGTACTATGTCCTGCAGATTTAATAAAGGAGAAATTATACAGACCACATGTACTATAAAAATTCAGGCCTGTGACATGGCTCAGTAGGTAAAGGTGCTTGATGCAAAGTCTCGTGAGCTTAACTCCATCCTCAGGGCTCTCATAGTGTGAAGCAGGAACTCTCACAAGTTGTCACTGACCTTTGCACATGAGCTTTGACACTCATGCACACACACAGACAAATACACATGGCACATACACACAAAGAATGAAGGTAAGAATCTAGATGTTTTATTTAAAATATTTAGTTTTAATTCATTAGCTTTTTTGCTTTGTATTTCCATTACTTATTATTTTGCACGTATATGTTTGGTGGGGGCAGGCACCTATTTGCCGGAGTGTACATGAAGGAAAGTTGGATACTGTTTTTGGAGTTGCTTCTTACCTTGTTCCTTGTTGAGGAAAGACTTCTCTTGCTTGTTTCTGCTAGCCTATGAGCATCCCTCTGATTTCCCAGACTCTCCCTTCTGTCCTTAGGTTCTGGGGTGACAATTTAGCCTACCACTTCTGTGTTTCAGAGACTGAGGGGTTGTCAGTCTCTTTACCCACTGAGCCATTTCCTTAGTCCCCCAAACTCAAGACTTAGGAAGAAGCACAATGATGCATAAAGATCAATGACTGGTATGTCAGTTACAGAATCACCAGAAATTGTGGTTTATACTTTAGAAATAGTATAGAGGCTAAGAATGTGCTATTGCGAGAACTTTACCTTCATTATACATGAAACTGAACTGAAAATGGTAAAACATGAACTGTCAGTGGTAATTCTTTGTGGACTCTGACAAGCTAAAGATGCAACTCCTAAAAGAGAGCGAGAGAACCCAAAGGTTAGTACAGTGAATGCAATAGATTCAAAAGATGTTTAGTTAGCTCAAACAGCAGTGAAAAAGGAGGGATATCATATCAAAAACATGGTATGAATGGGAAAACTATAGCAAATTACTGAATGTCCGTTCAACCATAACAATATTTCCTTCACAGTAACAACTAAGCACTGCAACTAAACTTAAAACCTGTCAAACTAGATAAAACACTGTATTTCAAGCCACATAAAAGAAAGACATTCAAAATAAAGATAGATTTTTGGGAGGATTTTTGAAGTCTATATGCCACACTGATAGTACAAGGCCAAAAAGATATTGTGCATACAATGATGACCAATTCATGAACAAACTCTAAAGAAATATTAATCTGAAGATTCTGTGATGCATAGCTTTAAAGTTTCTAAAGAAAAAATGGAGACAAGTAATAAAAGAAATAAATCCACAATCATATTTGGAGATTTTAATATTCTACACTGAGCAATTGTGAAACGACTTCTAGAGGACTTAGATGGCAAAGGATGCATAATCAGAACAGTCTAGAATGTGATATAATCAATTCATGCACCTGACTTACATGTACAGTGTAGTAACCCTGATAAGCACAGAGTACACATTCAAAAGAGACAATCTGAGCTAAAGATTGCTCAGTGGTTAGAAGGGGGAACTGCTCCTGAGGGAGAGCCCAACTTTGCTTCCCAGCCTCCAGATCCAGTGGCTCTCTATGTGTTGTAATTCCAGCTCCAGAGGACCAAGCTCTCTCTTCTGGCCTCTGCATCATTGCACCTATATGCACATGCAAGCACACACAAGCACCACAGACACACACACACACACACACACACACACACACACACACACACACACA
>NW_026585644.1:52619620-52664727 GCF_907164565.1 Psammomys obesus
ACACACACACACACACACACACACACACACACACACACACACACACAGACATACATACACACCAACACAAATACATATAATTGCAAATAATATAAAACAAAAATAATTAACCTATCAGAACATTTCCAGATATTTAAATCCTACAGGTTGTATTCTTCATCTAGAATGTAATTAAATTAAAAATTAATAACAATAAGATGCTTGTAAAACTCTCAAATAGTTAGAATTTATAAAATATTGCTAAATACTTTATGAATCATTGAACAAGTCACTTGGGCAAAAAAAATTCAAACTGAATAATAAAGCAAAGATAACTTCTTGAAATTTTTATGATGTATAATAATCAATTCTTTGAGCTATACTCATAGCTAAAAATCTATATTTTAAAAATGAAAATATGTTTAAAATTAATAGTACACTAGAAAACCAAGAAGGTAAAGAAAACTTATTCAATGTAATCATATAAAAGACATTATTTATACAGTAAGAACCAATAGAAGTAGGCAGTCAAAATCACCACAGTCAAACCTGAGTGCTTTGAAAAGCCTGGAGTGGTGGAAGGGAGAGGAAGCCACACATTTCCAATGAAAAATGAGAGAATAAATGTCACCACAATTTTAGAGTCATAATAAGATAATAACATTTATGAATAATTTTATATTTGGTAAATCCAATAACTGAGATGGAATTAAATATTTACCTGGAACTATTTCTAGCTACAACTTATGATGATAAAGTAGAAATTCTAAATATTATAGGTAGGGATGAAATTGAATCCATAACCAAAAAACTTTCCTGAAAATACATTTGTGTGTTCATATTACATTGTATTAATAAATTTTATCTATTATATGGAGAAATATTGTTAAAATCTTAAGATAAACTACTTGTTTATATTTTATTACATCAAAAGTATTTGTGATATATTAAAATCATAATTATAATAATTCATAATTCATGATTATAATAAAATACTAGAGAATATTGAACTCTATAACATAAAAATAAGATGTAATGATCAAGAATTAGAGTTTTTATAGTAATAAAAAGAATTTAAACGTTTGAAAGTCATCCAATATTATTCATTAGTAGATATGGCTCATTCTACAGTAATAGAATAAAGGAAAAAAGATCACATGATTCTGAAAAGAAAAAAGAATTTTCAGCACCCACTCATGAGAGTAAATCAGAATGAAGCAAAGTTCAACATTTAATAAAGAGAACCCCGAACACACTGTGTGCTGTCGCATGAGACTAAGAAAGGTGGCGGTGGTGACTTTAACTTTGTCCTAACGGTAATAACACAGTTTCTATCCAATATAATCATCAGGAAATAGTGTCGTGATAGGAAAAACATGTTTTTCATAAAATATTAATAAATATCAAAATATTAAAATTAATAAATGAATTTGATAATGTCACTTTATTGTCATAAAGTCAATTTATGAGCTGGGAGATGGCTCAGTTGTTAAAGGCTAGGCTTACAACCAAAACTATAAAAAGTCTATTTACTTAAATGAATAATTGGGAAATAAAGTAAAAATTAATTTGTATCATCAAAAATCCAATGTTTAGCACTTCTTTCCTAAGATTCCCTGCACTCTGCCCAAAGGTTGCCCATAAGTCTCAGTATCTACATTCATATTGATGTGGGAAACAGTACGATCTGGAGAGGACAGGAACTCCACAAGGAGAGCAACAAAACCAAAAAATCTGAGCACAGGGGTCTTTCCTGAGACTGATATTCTAACCAAGGACTATGCATGGAGATAACCTAAGACCCCTGCACAGATGTAGCCCATGGCAGTTCAGTGTCCAAGTGGGTTCCATTGTAATAGGAACAGGAACTGTCTCTGACATGAACTGAATGGCCTGCTCTTTAATTACATCCCTGTGAGGGGGAAGCAGTATTACCAGGCCACAGAAGAAGACAATGCAGCCACTCCTGATGAGACCTAATTGACTAGGATCAGAAGGAAGGAAAAGAAGTCCTCCCCTATCAGTGGACTTGGGGAGGGGCATGCATGCAGAGGGTGGAGGAAGGGAGGGATTGGGATGGGAGGAGAGAGGGAACCACAGGGGGGATACAAAGTGAATAAAGTGTAATTAATAAAGACAAAAATAAAAAATAGAAAATTAAAAAAAGAACGGAAAGAGCAAAAATAAAATCCAATGTTTAAAATACAGATTAAAAACCTGTACAATAAAACTATTATACTGCAGACAGAATTTGAGCATATATGTGTATTTGTATATAAAATATAATATACACTCATATATTAATTTCATATGTAGAAGTTTGACGAATTTGTATGTCAACTAAGAAGAAAAAGAAAACCGCAAGAGAAAATATGCTTAAAGAGAAAAAAAATAAAAGGAATTCTTCTATAGAAAGTTATGAGTGTTAGTATCTGCTTTGATACACTGCTAGGTAGAGTCTTTCAGAGGCCCTCTGAGGTAGGCTCCTGTCCTGTTACTTGTTTTCTCCTATTTCCAATGTCCATCCCCTTTGTCTTTCTAAGTGAGGATTGATTATCTTACCCCAGGTCCTCTTTCTTGTTTATCTTCTTTAGGTGTATAGATTTCAATATGTTTATCATATCTTACAGGCCTATATAAGTGAGTATATACCATGTGTGTCTTTCTCTTTCTTAGATACCTCACTCAGAATGATCTTTTCTAGATCCCACCATTTGCCTGTAAATTTCATGATTTCCTCATTTTTGATTGCTGAGTAGTATTCCATTGTGTAAAAATACTATTGTGTAAAAATTTCTGTATCCATTCCTCAGTTGATGGATATCGGGGTTGTTTCCAGGTTCTGGCTATTACAAATAAAGCTGCTACAAACATGGTTGACCAAATGTTCTTGTTGTGTACTTGAGCAAATTTTGGGTATATGCGTAGGAGTTGTATAGCTGAGGTCTTGAGAAAGCACTATTCCTAAAAGCAGATACTAAGACTCAACCAAATTTTTGGCACAGTGCAGGAAATCATATGAAAGAAGGGGGAGTTAGTATGACTTGAAAGGATAGACACTCCACAAGGACAAAATATATCTGGGCACAGGGTCTTTTCTGAGACTGATTCTTCACCAAGGACCATGTATGGATATAACCTAGAACCTCTGCTCGCATGAAGCCTGTGGTAGCTCAGTAAATAATTGGTTTCCCATAGTAAGGGGAACAGGGACTATTTCTGACAGGAACTCAATGGCAGGCTCTTTGACCTCCCTACCCCCCAAGGGAGGAACAGTCCTGCTACGCCGCAGAGGAGGACATTGCAGCCAGTCCTGAAGATACCTGACAAAACAGGGTCAGAGGAAAGGGGAGGTGGTCTTCCACAATCAGTGGTCTTGAAAAGGGGCAGGAAGGAGATGAGGGAGGGAGGGTGGGATGGGGAGGGAATGAGGGAGCGGGATACAACTGGGATACTGAGTTAATAAAATGTAACTAATAATAAAAAATAAAGAAAAAAAGATAAATAAAATCCTCAGTTAAGAAAACAAAACCAGCAGAACCGAAAACTTCCTGAACAGAACACCAACAGCACAGGCTCTAAGAGCAACAATCAATAAATGGGACCTCATGAAATTGAAAAGCTTCTGTAAAGCAAAGGACACCATTATCAAAACAAAGCGACTGCCTACAGATTGGGAAAGAATCATCACCAACCCTCTATCTGACAGAGGACTCATATCCAATATATATAAAGAACTAAACAAGCTGAAAAGTAACAAACCAAGTAATCCACTTAAAAAATGGGGAACAGAGCTAAAGAGAGAATTCTCTGCAGAGGAATATCGAATGGCAGAGAAGCACTTAAAGAAATGCTCAACCTCATTAGCCATTAGGGAAATGCAAATCAAAACAACCCTGAGATTTCACCTTACACCCATCAGAATGGCCAAGATGAAAATCTCAAGGGACAACACATGCTGGAGAGGTTGTGGAGAAAGGGGAACCCTTCTCCACTGCTGGTGGGAATGTAAACTGGTACAACCACTCTGGAAATCAATCTGGCGCTTTCTCAGACAACTAGGAATAGCGCTTCCTCAAGATCCAGCCATACCACTCCTAGGCATATACCCAAAAGAGGTGCAAGTACACAACAAGGACATTTGTTCAACCATGTTTGTAGCAGCTTTATTTGTAATAGCCAGAAGCTGGAAACAACCCAGATGCCCCTCAACTGAAGAATGGATGCAGAAACTGTGGTACATCTATACAATGGAGTATTACTCAGCAATGAAAAATAAGGAAATCATGAAATTTGCAGGTAAATGGTGGGACCTGGAAAGGATCATCCTGAGTGAGTTGACCCAGAAGCAAAAAGACACTCACGGTATATACTCACTCATATAAACATACAATATAGAATAAACCCACTAAAAGCTGTACATCTAAACAAACTAAGCAAAAGAGAGGACCCTAACTAAAATGTTCAATCCCCATCCTGAAAGGCAAAGAGGATGGACATCAGAAGAAAACAAAAATAGGAAACAACCTCGGAACCCGCTACAGAGGGCCTCTGAAAGCCAGAAGGAGAAAACAGGAAACAACCTTGAAACCTGCCACAGAGGGCCTCTGAAAGCTTCTGCAGTATAGACTGTCAAAGCAGATGCTGAGCCTGATGGCCAACTGATGGGCAGAGTGAATGGAATTTTATGTAAGAAGTGGGAAATAGTAAGAGCTGGAGGGAACGGGAACTCCACAAGCAGAGCAACAGAACAAGATAATTTGAACACAGGGAACTTCCCAGAAAATCATACTCCAACCAAGGACTATTCATGGAGATGACCTGGAACCCCTGCACAGGTATAGCCCATGGCAGTTCAGTGTCCAAGTGGGTTCCATAGTAATGGGAAGAGGGACTGCCTCTGACATAATCTGATTGGCCTGCTCGTTGATCACTTCCCCCTGAGGGGGGAGCAGCCTTACCAGGCCACAGTAGAGGACAATGCAGCCACTTTTGATGAGAACTGATAGACTAAGATCAGAAAGAAGGAGAGGAGGACCTCCCCTATCAGTGGACTTGGGGAGTGGCATGCATGCAGAAAGGGGAGGGAGGGTGGGATCGGCAGGGGAGGAGGGAGGGGCTTATGGGGGGATACAAAATGAATAAAGTGTAATTAATTTAAAAAATAAAAGATTAAAAAAAAAAAGAAAAATAACAAGTGACAAGGGATACTGTTTTTCAGGAGACCACAGAGAGTAATGTTGTCTACATCACACAAAAGAGCGCATTTGCCTCAGGGTCACACATACTGAGCTAGAGCTATTGTCATGTGGTGGTCCAGCATTTCCAGAGCTTCTGAACTTTTAGAAGACAGATATTAGGATGTTTGTGTAACCATTTCTAGTTGTTAATTTTCAGAATAATTCAATGCATCCGTTTCTAGGGGAATAAGAAAATAAACTGCGATGTGAGCTTCCTATTCAGTCTTAACATTCTATGACTGTAGACACTAAGACATCATTTTATGAAGAAAACAGTCTATGATGAATAGAGTTTAATTAGGATTGGAAAATCTGATACTTCTATATGTTAGTTTTCTTTTAGGAGAGAAAACTACTCTTCAAAACTTAAGTTCAGGGAAGTTGGAATGGCTGTCAGTGAAGCACCTTTTGGAAAAGCATCAGTATCCAATGGCTGTAACTCATGTGAAAATCCTGGGCATGGTGAAACATGCATTCATTTCCAGGGCTGGGGAGGCAGAGACTGGAGGAAATTCAGGGCTCAGTTGCCAGCCAATCTATTGTAACTGGTAAGCTTCGGAACAATGAGAGACCGTGTCTCAAGAGGAGGTAGGTAGCATTCCCAAGGATGATGTCTAAGGTTCTCTCTCTGTCTCTCTCCCTTTCTATTTCTGTTTCTGTTCTGTGTCTGTCTGAATGTCGGTCTGTCTGTCTGCCTGCCTGCCTTCCTGCCCCACCCCATATTTTACACACACACATACAAAGTTAAGAACAATGAATATAGAGTGAATCAGGATTATTTGTATTATTCTAGAATAGGAACACTCAACTGTAAACTACCTCTCCTACTGGAGAGTAAAGTGCAAGTTCAAAAAGTATCATTACTATGGAGGAAAATTTAGAACTTACCAGGTGTGCCCTTTATCTTCTCTGAGTTTTTCTCCTCAAGAAGTGTCTGCTTACATAAAGAGCAAAGCTTTTCTTCACAATGTCTGGCTTTAGACGATCAGCATATTCACTCTTTACATTGAGAACATTCCTCCAAAAATGGCACTTTTAATGTTTATCAACTGATCTGCATGCAAAGCTCATGCTCTTGATTTAGAGAGCATTCAATTTTAAGATATGGAACAGATAATCTACTTGAAGATTTGCGAGTCCATCAACGTGAAGTGTGTTATCTATTCCATTTTTTAAAAAGAAAGTCAAAATGAGTCTGTGGGCTCATAAAGCATGTTTATGCAGAAGGACATCCAAGGGAATTCTCCTCGGCCTGATTGCCTCCCAGACTTTCATCTTCATCACCTCTGTGACACTCAGCACCCAAAGCAGGATTTGTCTGTGAGCCAAGGGATATAAGGGCCAAAGACATTGACAAGTATTCCAAGTGTGAATGTATCCTCTATTCCCAGAAAAGCCAAGGAGGTTCTCATGTAAACTGAGGTTGGGGTTTCCTATTATAGCATGAAGATGGGCAGTCAACAGAAAGATGAGGTTGATAAGTCAGCCTACCCTACTTAGTAGGATCTTTGGTGTTGCAAGAAGCACTCTTACATTCATTAATACATCTCTCTTGACCTATACTATACCTACTTCTTAATTCCTCCAACAAGTATTAGCATTGGGAGTATGGAGAATAAATGTGACGCAAACTAGTCATGAAATGTTTCAACATTTCCACTACAGAGCATGGTGTTGAGCGTGTTTATTAAGGATAGGTTCTAAAAGCAATGTAAATTCCTTAGAACACTCAGAACCAGTGGGTGAGACATACACAGCTACAATATAATCCTCACCACACAGGATATATACCCAATGCTGAAGCCGTATGTGAGTAGAGGAAAGGTAAAGCTCATTTGCTTAAGTTGGGTGTTCGCATTTCACTTCTGTTTCTATTAGAAAAATATTCTGACCAAAACCAACTTAGAGAAGGAAATACAGGTAACCTTTCAATGTAAGAGGAGACCAAGTTAGGAACGCTAAGCTAGGCCTGTTTGCTCCTAACCAAAGCACTCACTTGATGGCCAAATAAGTGTGACTTGAAACTGTGGACAGAGCTGCTGCTTGCTGTTAGGTAAGCTAATGTTCAGCTACCCTTCTTCACTGTCACATGCCTAGGGAGTGGTGTCACACCATGGGCTGGATCCTTTTATACCAACTAATAGTCAAGACAATCTCCCACAGATAGACCAATCTGATCAAGGCTTTTACTCAAGGCTATTATCTCTTTTAGATAATTCTAGGTCATGTCAAGTTGAGAGTTAAAGCTAACCAAGGTAGTGGAGGTTAGAACAATACAACTGGAGGTCGGCACAAGGCCAAGAATGTCTCTCTCCAGTCCTATTCACAACCCAGTTGTGCAATAAAAACCTCTCTATGAGCTCCTGCCAAAAATTGGAGGCATTTCAATGATAGTTTTTAGCACATGCTGGCATACATTGCTAGTCTCAGTCCAGTCCTTTACTTGATAATTAGCTTGTGCCTTCACAGGAGGGTTATGAAACATCCTGCTGACGGCAAAGGATGGTCCCTCCTTGTGGAGAGTCTGATTCTTTGTTGTTCTGGCTCTTTCTGTGATTTGTATTTGGTGAATGCAAAAGTAATTATGGTTTCTTTCTTGCACTGTTGAAATTTTCTATTTGATATTGGAATATATTCTTAAATAAATTGGTTATATTATACATGGTTTTAATAAGCATTTCTTGCTTTATGGCTTTTAATTTTTGCTAATGACTCATTACTCACTGTTTATTTTATGATGATTTTGTGCTATAGAAATGATATTAGACAGCAAATTTGGGCCTATGTTCTAATTTGAGTTTAAAATGGGTAGCCAAGTGGTGGAAATAATTTGATACATCAACAACATATTTGACTCTGGGACTGCTAAGGGTTATACAAGGCAGTGGGAGGGTTCAAGAGGTTTTGCATAAAAAATGAAGCCTTGGAGAAAAGAAGCATGAGATCTCACCATGGGAAACTGACAAGGACCAACTGAGAGCAACCATCAAATCTGATCTTTTTAAAACTACAGAAGTTGTCAAGGTTGTTGGTATTTAAAGCAGGTTGAAAAGGTAAATAACTTCATTAAGCAAGTGATTTATGAGTTGAACATTTAAAAAATGATCAAAAAGTCATTTTGAACTGTTTTCCTCTCTTATTCTATAAAACAATGAATAAAACAAAATCAATCCATTTCTCTATTAGATTGTGAGAGGCATGGATTGCATAGAACCAATGGCAAGGGTTGACTCAGAGTTTGAACAAGGAAGTGCCAAAGCACTTCCCTAAAACCAACCTGCACTCACATGCAAAGGTCACAGTTCCTGGTAGTTGCTGCTGTCTGATCAACCACTGTTTCCTGATTCATGGTGAAACGATTGCATCTACGATGTGTGCTCAGCAAATCTATGAGATGAACCTGACACTGACATGCCTGCTGCTGGCGCTGGCCAGCAGAAAGGATTTCTTCATGATAACGCCTGACCACATAGCCAGTTCTTCAAAGAACAGAGTGAGTACAGCCACAAATTTTGTGCCATCCACTATATTCACCTACTCCCCAAATCTCCACAAGTTGGGAAAACACTTACCTTCATAGCCAATAATGTAGAAAATGTCCTTCAAGAGTTCCCTGAATGTGAAAGCACAGAATTTTGTGCTATAAGAATAAATCACCTTTTTTTCCCCCTTGTTGGAAAACTGTCTTCATTGTTATGGTTTCTATTTTGATTAATAGGGATGTGTTTGAACCTAGTTGCAAAAATCCACAGTCTCCAACTGTAATTTCTTTGCACTAACCTAATAAGAGGTGGGATTTATCATCATGCCACAGTAGGCTTGACTTTGACAAGTCACCCACCATCTCTTAGCCTTAGTTTCCTATTATCTGAAATGGTTATGATGAAGAGGCAGGAAAATGGGTCTGAGTGGGTCTTGTGTAAAAGTGTCAAAACGAGCATTAAAACAAACAAACATTTGGTAAAGAGGTAGGTTGAAGCCCTTCCTACAAGTAAATGTAACCAGTGGAACAAAGATGCTCTGTCAGAAGGTGACCTGGGTGGAGATTTCAGGTGCTAATGAGACATGTGCCACTCGATGATGTACATGCGAGTGACAGAGTATGCGGAGAAAGCCAACCCTCAGGTGTGTTGCCGCTGCCATGCCCTTCGAACAGCCAGCCAATTCAGGCTGCTTAACTTCTCTGCTCCGTCCCGCATCTTCCTTTTCAAGTGGGTCTTCCTTAATAAATGGCCCCTGCTTCTGCTGCCATTGTATCTCTGCTCAATTATTTGTTCTAAGACAAGAACCTGAAATACCCATGGAGTTAAGTGAGCACCAGTCCCCCAGAAAAAACTCTAATATCTGTACTGCTTAAATCATCGTTGTGAGTATCTAATGAAACAAGGCTGAAAGATATTTAACATAGAACAGAAATACAGAAAATTTTCAGTGTATAAATCCCATTTACTACAACAACTGCCACCAGTAACACACAATAGATGTTTACTAAACATTATGCAAACCAATAGGGAAAATAATGAAAATGATGAGATACATACAGATTACGCCTAACACACTCAGGCACACGCAGGGGAGATGATTATACTTACTGTGAATGAAACTTCCTAGAAGAAATCATGCTTTACATTCAACCTTCTTCAAAGCTGATTAGCTGATCGGATTGTGGAGGGATTGGAATACCACAGACCAGAGCTTCATTACAATTTATCTCAGGCTATCTTTAGTCCCCTTAAGAGTCATTCCTTGTCTACCTCTGTTTTTGAACTAACAGGCAAAACTTACAGAAAGCATTAACCTTAGAGATCACAAACATCTACCAAGGTTAAGAATGTTGCCAGATAGTATCTGGGGTTTGTAGCAGACATTTCCTTGATTTGCTTGAACCTGATTATCTAATGTGTCCATCAGTGTAATTCAAACGTGCCTTGATTTATTTTATGAATGTCTTTGTTTTGCTACCACAAATCTTCATGAAATTGTTAGCATCCACATTAGAACATGAGATCTGCCATACATAGGCCTGAATCTGTGTTACCGGACGCCAACACTTGCACTAGGCTTTAGAATAGCTATCCTTGATCCCCTTGGGAGTGAGACTCCGACTTTTGCATCAACATTCTAGGGGAACCGACTGCATGTTTTATGCCCAAAGCTTCATTTCCTGGTCTGGTTTCTGCAGAAGCCAGAGCTATGGCGGTCTCCACTCTTGTGTTCAGTCCTGTATTCCTTTCCAGAACAGGAAACCAGTACCCTGTGGTCACACTCTGGCTGTGTGACAGTGAGATTGGGAAGCTGTGAGATCTGCCACCTCCAGATTCAGAAACACAAAGCACAACCATGTAATGCAGTGTGGAAATTAAGTATGATATGGTATATCAGTACTAGGCACATTAGCATAGATGGAAAATAGCTTCACACTTAGACATTTTCAATGGATGATAAATAGGGTTAATGGATTGTGACTGAAATACCTCTGCCCTACTAAATCTTCAAGGAAGCTTTTTAAACTGGTAAATACATATTCTTCATGATGGCTTGCAAAAGTGTGCTCTAATTCAATTTCAAGCGGCTTTGGACTGTGCAAAATGAAAAAAAAACTGCTTTCCCAGAATTCAAGCCTTAGCACTTTAAAAAATAGAGATAAAATATTGGAAATGAAGCTTTAAATCATCTGTCTAGCTTCCTAGGCTTTTGCTGTCCTGAACATTAGCATTGTCCAGTAGACTCTAAGGTCTATTGTTTTGCCGTTTTGTCTATGGAAGGGTTGAAATGTTTGGGGCTCTTCCTTGAAAGGACTGATTTTTCCATTGATTTCACAGCAATGGAAAGCAGAAGAGGAACTGGGAGTCTCTGCATATTGTCTTGTGGGAATCAAAGAGACCTGCTGCCCTAAGTAGAGCATTGAAGGAGCCATGCGTGGTTACTTTGGTCAGAAGGGGGATGTGATAGACAGTCACACTGGGTGGAGGAGATGTAGATTGTGTGAGCATGACAAAGTGTTTTTCTGCTCTTGATGAGCTTAATTCCAGGAGCTAGAGTGACACATAATGAAGGGCAATTAAAGCCACCCTGAGCCAGTGGCATCTATGTTCATAGTGTCACACAAAGGAAGAATTAGGAAACATAGCAAGGAGTAAGCAGTACAAATGTAGAAATTAAGAAAAACTAAGTGAGAACTCACGAGCATGAGAAGGACTTAAAGGAACAAACAGCAAATGCTCTGCTTAGTGTGTTTTTGTTTTGTTTTTATGAGTTTTCTGGTGAGAGCTGGACAAAGACTGAGTAATCTTTATGGAGAGTTGTCATCTTTGACCCCCTATTGTGAGCTGCATGGCTTCTAGTCCCAGGGGAAATGGTGATCATGCGTTACTTCTCCACTCAATGAAGTGGTCAGGCATCATGATCACCTTCATTTAGTCTTTCTTCCCAACACATTTTACTTATTTTGTAGGTTATTGATTCATTTTAGGCTACATAAGTGGTCTGTTCCTTGTTCTTAGGCTATATGAATAGCTTAAATTCTAACATGGATCCTCTTCACCCCTATTTTTTTGTGGAAAGCTAACTCCTGCTTGAGAGTTGTCAAACATCAGTTCTTAACCATGGCTTCCAAATGTGACAAATACCTTTCATGAACAGATTTGTGATACAATTGCTAACCCGTGTTTTTGGTAGATCAAAGGTTTCTGTTTGAGGTTCAAGGGAGACACTGAATCAGATTGTGCTTTTGGGTGAGAATATTTAGAGAAGAAGAGTTATTAGTACATGGATAGACAGGCAGACAGCAGCTTTTGGGTGCTCTGAAGAAAGTTCAACCTTGAATGCATAATCCTTTCATATAGGTTTCAGAGGGTCTGGGGAACTGCACTGTGTGGTTGATGTGTATTCCATGGTCTGTGCCTGAAATAAGGCTGTCTTTAAGTCCCTTGCAGCAGAGGAAGGGAGGCCAGTTCTCATTCTGGGAATTGGGGAGAACAGTCCCATTAACTTAATTTGTGTGGTGCCACTCACAGTCCCTGAAAGCTTGGAGCCTGTTCATCTGGGGCCTCTATACAGAATCGGATATGAGAACAGAGATGGGCATGATCTGAGCAGCAGCCTGGTCTGTATTCTAACAGTAACCATTTGAGGTGCAGCCCTTGAGTGATAATGATGAACTTACCTGTAGCAAGATACCCTGGCAGTAGTATCCATGGGGAAAGATTACATACCAGGTATAAGAAAACCTGACCTGTCAGCTATCTTGCCAAGAATATGGTGAACCCCATATACTAAGAGCTGCCATGCCAGGAATGTGAACTATGAGTGATGGTCAGATTGCTGGTAGAAATTACCAAGCTTGAGGATCATGGAGGAGAGTGTCCTCCTTCTAACCATCTTCTGCCCTCATCTACTACATTCAGAGATGTGTACTAATTTTAAGAAGTGGAAAGTATCACAAATAGCCCTCCTTACAATCTGAAATATTGTGTGAAATGAGTAAGGAAACATCATAATTACCTCTTAAGCTTTCAGTGCCACACGAAAGGGAGAAGGAGGCAGGACATCTAGACTTTGTTGGACATTGATGAAGTGCTGCTTCCTTATGTTTATTTTTATAGATCTACATTTTCATTTCTTTTAAATCCACTCTGTTATATGACCTTTCTGGCAAAAAGCATGGGATAGGAATTGTAACTTTGGCCTTGGACAAAGATACAACATTTTAAGTTATCCCAAAGTTCATAACATCTAGGAGAGATGTTCTTGTAAAACACAAATACAATGTATTAGCCTCTATTTTGAGAGTTAATGGAAATGTGCCCATCAGTCACCTGCACTAATGATGATACTTCAAGACATACATTTATTGCAGAGACTTTAGGAAACAATATAAAATTGGGGAGGTAGCTCCATGAGTAAGCTGCTTGCTGAGCAAGCCTAAGAACCTGAGTTCAGATTTCATGGAAAGCCAGATGTGGTAATGAGCTCCTGTAGTAAGATGGGAGTTACAGGAATTCAAGAGACAGCAGAGAGCAGCATTCGAGGTTGTTCTTTCCATGAATATATCATGTGTCAAGTGTATGTATATCTGTACCTATACATACATACATATGTACCTACATACATGCATAGGCCTACAGAGAGATTTTAAGGAAGATAAAATAATATGTATGTTGGCACAATATTCTCTCTAGTCATAGGCACTCTCACACTGTGAGAATGTTCTCCTCTGCAAGAATATTTTTTTGCCATGGATGACTGTCTTCTCTTAAATGTAATACCCTTCCCTATGTTTGGTGCTCTGCCTATCACTCTGTGTACCTCATTTGAATTCATTTGATAGAGAACATGAAGACGGGGAAGCCAAGGATAGCCTAGTGTCAGATCCCAGTACTAGGACAGTTCAACTTGGAATCAGATAGATCTGTCTTTCTTGAACTTATTATTGAGAGAAGAGTTGATGAGACTGCTATTCTTGCACCTACATCTCAGCACAATAGAAGTTGCTTTGCTGTGTGACATGAAGAAATACTTTCCTATCAGTAGAGAATCTAAGTTCAAATCATTTATTAGCTAGATTTCTTGTTGTTTTTATTGATTAAATTTTTCTTGTCCTGGGATTTAATTGCATCTTTTGAATAAATGCAATTCTGTCTTTTGGTTTTTGATAGCCAATCTTTCTCATAGGATGGTTTTCTGTAATTTTTTAGTGGCAGATTTTTAATCTTTAAAAAATTTACAGTAGTTTGTTTACTTTTCATCCTGAGGGAGCCTCCTCTCTCTCTTTCTCCCAGTCCCCTCACTTCTCTTCCTTCCCTCTTCCCCTTTCAGTTTTACTCCCATAAAGGGGAGCCACCCTCTCCCACATTAACTTCCTCAGCACATCAAATCACATTAGGACTATGCATATCTTCATCCCCATCCCCGGAGGCAAGGGAAGGCAAGGCAGCCCTGCCAGGGGAAGTGGTCCAAAAGCCAGTGAGGGAGGTTGTTTCTAAGGTGGACTCCATTGTTTTCTCTAATTTTAAGAGTTAAAAATATTATTGAAAAAATCAGGGCTCCCTTTTATGATTCTTTAGTTTTCTTAATAAAATAATTCATAAAGAGACTCTGAAAGATATCCAGAGGAACATATCATTACAGATTGAAATACAACATACCAAAGAAGCTGAAAATGTTGGTAGCTGTTAAGATAAAGGAGGTAAGAGGGAAAAAGATCATGCCTTTTAAGTAAGTTAGACATGGATATAGACAAGTAGATGAATGTAGGATAAAGGGCCATTATAAATAGCAAGAAATCCCAGACTGTCAGAAAATTATGCTTATGTTTTTGGCCAGTGTTTGAAATAAAATAGAAAGGGAAAATAGTAAAATACAATTGACATTACAGTTTTGAGTTAGAACTCAAAAACAAAAACAAAACAACAACCAAAAAAAAAACAAAAACAAAAAAAAACCAAACCAAACAAACAAAAATGCAGAGAGGGATTCTGGGGAGTATATGTATATTATTTTATTAAGGAGATAAATAGTTCTCTCATTCCCTTACCATGTTCTCAGCTGAATCGGGTTTTCTGTGGAAAATCTCCTGGCCAAGTGATTGACAGGCCAAGCTGTATGAACTCTTAGAGGTGACAATAGTATATGGTGTTTTAATCATTGGAACAGATCAAAATTTCATCAGATCAAAACCTCTACTAGGTCTAGAGGGAGAACTCAGATTCAATTCTTTGAACCAGGTGGAAGGAGATTTCCCTTTCTGAAACTCAAAATAGCCTGATACTGCCATGTTTTCATAAAATATTTAAATCCTAAGAAATTGCAATTGTGGAACTTCCCTTTCAAGATTAACAAGATATTCTCGTTTTGTTTCTATGCTGTGATAAAATACTCTGATAAAAGCAACTTTAAGGAAGAAAAAGGTCTTTTAGGCTACTAATAGCAGGTTATAATCTGTCTTTGTAGAGAACTCCAGGCAAGAACTTGAAGCAGCTGGTCACATCCACAGTCAAAGCAGAGAGGAATGACTGCATAACTTGCTTGTTGGAGGGCTTCTCCAGAGTTATATGGTGCAAGACCCCAGTCCAGGGGATGGTGGAAAGCATGATAGATAGGATTCCTATCAGCTGTGTCTGTTGATAATTAAAATGTATTCTCAAGCCAGGGAAAATGGAGGGAGCATCCAAAGTGGATCATTCTTAGTGAATTACAAGCCAGCTTATTCTTGTAACATTCCATAGTCCTATATCCCCTAAGGAAACAGAAACTATCATCAAAAGTCTCCCATCCAAAAAAAAGCCCAGGACCAGATGGTTTCAGTGCAGAATTCTACCAGACCTTCAAAGATGAGTTAATTCCAGTTCTCTTCAAACTATTCCACAAAATAGAAACAAAAGGAACACTACCAAACCCATTCTATGAAGCCACAGTCACCTTGGTACCTAAACCTCAGAAAGACCCAACAAAGAAAGAAAATTTCAGGCCAATCTCCCTCATGAACACTGATGCAAAAATACTTAACAAAATACTTGCAAACTGAATACAAGAACACATCAAAGATATCATCCACTATGACCAAGTACGCTTTATCTCAGGTATGCAGGGGTGGTTCAATATATGGAAATCCATCAATGTGATCCACCATATTAACAAACTGAAAGAAAAAAAAAACCACATGATAATCTCCTTAGATGCTGAAAAAGCATTTGACAAAATCCAACATCCATTCATGTTTAAAGTATTGGAGAGATCAGGGATACAAGGCACATATCTAAACATAGTAAAGGCAATATACAGCAAGCCTATAACCAACATCAAACTAAGTGGAGAGAAACTTAAAGCAATCCCACTGAAATCAGGGACCCTTGGCTGCCCACTCTCTCCATATCTCAAAATAGTTCTGGAAGTCCTTGTTAGAGTAATAAGACAATTGATGGAGATCAAGAGGATAGAAATCAGAAAGGAAGAAGTCAAATTATCACTATTTGTAAATGATATGATAGTATCCCTGTGTGACCCCCAAAATTCTACCACGGAACTTCTACAGTTGGTAAACACCTTCAGCAAAGTGGCTGGATACAAAATTAACTAAAAAAAAATTCAGTACTCCTGTATACAAAAGACAAAAGGGCTGAGAAAAAAATTAGGGAAACAACACCCTTTACAATAGCCACGAAGAACATAAAATACCTTGATGTGACCCTAACCAAGCAAGTCAAAAACTTGTATGAAAAAAATTTTAAGTCTCTGTAGAAAGAATTAGAAGAAGATATCAGAAGATGGAAAGATCTCCCATGTTTATGGCTTGGCAGGATTAACATAGTAAAAATGGCCGTCTTACCAAAAGCAATCTACAGATTCAATGCAATTCCCATCAAATTATCAACACAATTCTTCACAGACCTTGAAAGAAAAATTCTCAACTTCATATGGAATAACAAGAAACACAGAATTGCTACGATAAAACATCATCTGGAGGCATCTCCATCCCTGATCTCAAGCTGTACTATGGAGCAACAGCAATGAAAAACTGCATGGTACTGGCATAGAAACAAAATGGTGGATCAATGGAACCCAATAGAAGACCCAGAAATAAACCCAAACACTATGGACACCTGATTTTTGACAAAGATGCCAAAACCATACAATGGAAAAAAGATAGCATCTTCAACAAATAGTGCTGGTCCAACTGGATGTCTACATGTAGAAAAATGCAAATAGATCCATACTTATCACCCTGCACAAAACTAAAGTCCAAGTGGATCAAAGACCTCAACATAAAACCAGACATATTAAATTGGTTAGAAGAAAATGTGGGTAAGAGGCTTGAACTCATTGGTACAGGAGACAACTTCCTGAACAGAACACCGACAGCACAGGTTTTAAGAGCAACAATTAATAAATGGGAATTCATGAAACTGAGAAGCTTCTGTAAAGCAAAGGAGACTACCATCAAAATCAAAATAACCCCTTTTGAGAAGTGAAATGCAAAATTAGCTTGGAAGATGGGTGGAATCCAGGCCACAGATGAATTGAAATTCTTCTCTATTTGCTGACTTTTATCCTTAGAGAAAGATTATGGAAGCCCAAATAGATGGAGTTATGGTATCACAGAACTGACTGGAAACTTAGAGAAGATAAAATTAAGACAGCAGTTGAATAAACAAGGCACAAATACACAAGACCCAAAGAATAATAGCCATGCGAATCCAGAGTCAGTCCCATAGCTGATGAAAGAGTGGTGGTGCCTGGAAAAGAGATTCAGTCACACCCAATGCATAACAAGAAAACAAAGTAGTAATGAGATCATAATTCTGGCATCTTGGGGTTATGGCCATGATAGAAATAATAATGTTTCTAGCCAAGAACAAGAGTCAAGGTCCCTGTCCATGACCTGCCTGAGCAATTCCTATTCCCTGTTCACATCAGAAACACTTGATAAACTTTACAGTCCTATATAAATGCTAATTATCTCCATTAACACAAGCATTAATTTCCTATTAGGAAATAACCTGACAAGAATGGTTTATTTCTCTTTATCAGGAACCTGAGTGTAGCCTGTTAGCATGCCTACTGATTCCTAGTGAAGAGAGAAGAGAAGCAAGCTCACCCAATTTATGGTTGTACCTTGATAGGATGTTTATTTCACAACACCAAACCTTTAGCTAATTAAATATAATTTCTTCAAAGACTTGGAGGCAACAATGCTAAATCAATTATTTTTGATTTAGGTACATTTTCAGGAGGTATAAAAGAAGACACTTGTTGGGGTCAATTTTTACAGTCTATCACTCCCTTTCTCTTCCAAACTCTCCTCTTCCTCTTTCCCCTTTCTCCTCTTTCCTCACCTGCCTTCCTTTCTGCCCTCTACCTTGTTTGCCTTCCCTCTTTTCTCCCTATTCTGCTATTTTAAACATTTCAGGAATGGATGAGAATGTGGAAGCAAATGAGACTTTCTGTGTTGTACTTGCCAAAAAAATAACAAGAAAAAAGTCTTCTATCTACGTTTATTCTCATTTCACAAAAGAAAGACTGTTTCAACCCATTCTTCAAAGCTGGAGGAGCACAACCAAAAGTTCATGTGGTTGTTGTTCTGTTTTTCTTTTTAAAATATTGTTGAAAAAGAATGGTCTAAAATCCTTCTCGTGTCCTAAGGAAGCCTAATGTTTTCAAGATCATCAGGGTCTTCATATAGGCATTTTAAATAAGTTAGTGTACTGTGCTGCATAGGAATGCTCCAGTCAGAAACGTATGACAGAACTTACCTACTTCTGCTACAGAAGTTACATATGTATCACTGGGTAACATGGCAGCCGTTCCTTCCTGGGTAAGTATATTCTATAATCAGATGAAGTTGCTAACAACTCTTTTCTTAGGACCTCAGCATCAGCCAGCACACAACCATACACAGATAGCTTATTCTTTTGAGCCATTTCTCAATCCCAGCATCCCCTTGCATCTTCTTTCATATGTCTAAGTGATGCCATCTTCAGAAACAAGGGCAGATGAGATGATAAAATTCATATTCCCAGAAGCTAATAGCTGTTATTATGGCACTTCCTGGAGTAATTGATTTCTTATTGCAGTGGGCATTTGACAGCATTCTCTCCTTCCATGCTTTCATCACAGACACAGAAAGCAAACCACTCAGGATAATGGAATAAAGTACTACATTAGGATATGCTAGCATATGTGCATTTTTCCATAACAATGCAGAATAGAATTAAGGCATTTAAATCAATTGCACATGTATTCACCATATAATTTAATTAGCCCTTATGGAAGGCACTGTAACAGCTCCTATTACAGTGTTTCCATTAGAAATAATTACAAACAAAAAAATTTTTGTTTCCTTAGGCTTGGTGTTCCCTTCGTGATCACAAGAGGGCAATTTATTTAAAAGCTTCACTGACGTCATGCACACAATAGCTATTTACTGTTTCAGAAAAATACAATGAATGATATTTGCCACAGGGAATCGTGTTTGTCAGTGTAGTACTTCACATTACTTAAATCAAATATGCATGCTGAGGCTAATAGAGGTGGCTAACTGGAATCTACTAAAGTTATCTTGATTTTTAAATGGAGAAGGGATCTTGAAGAAAAGAAGGTAAGTTTAATCTTTGTGTAGTAATGATAACAACAACCAGTAATTGTTGGTAAGTAGCTAGAGTAAGCATCTCAGATGTCTCCGCTCAATAAAACGATACAAAATCTTACAAATAATGCTTATTTCACTTATTAGAAAATTGCAAATCATACAGGAATGTGTATAAACTGTACAAGATCAAGTTAAAGAGATCAACATATAAAGTTCTGTCAAACTTTCAGTTAGTGCCTTCATGTAAATCATAAGTGGAAATCCACAACCATTTGTTCCTGGGTTTCCTTTTCAGGAGAGCTGAGGGTCTAAACTCTGTGTAACTTTGTGTCAATGAACCTCTAAACAGTTACATGACTTTAGAACAATTCAGTTATTTCCTACTAGTAAACAGATATTTCTGACTACCTTACAGCAAACAAAAATGGATTCCTTCATTCTTCATAAAGAAACACATTTTTTTTTTCTTTTCTGGGATCAGAGACTAAAGCACAATCAAAAGACTTCTGAATCACTTACAATATAACATCAAAGGGGACCCTGCTCTTGTAGAGTAACACTGCAGCATGAACAAGGCAACTCATAGAAGAAAGAGTTTAATGAGGGGAGGAAGCGGTTACCATTTCAGAGGGTAAGTCCATGATCACCAGGGTAGGAACATGGCAGCAGGCAGGAAAGCACAGCACAGGAGCAACAGATGAGAACTCACATTTTTATCTGCAAGTAGGAGGCATAGAGAAGCACATTGGGAACTGTGTGGCCATCGGAAACCTCAAAGCCTGCCCCCAGTGATACACCTCTTCCAACAAGGAAACACTTC
This sequence comes from Psammomys obesus, assembly GCF_907164565.1. Taxonomy (NCBI): domain Eukaryota; kingdom Metazoa; phylum Chordata; class Mammalia; order Rodentia; family Muridae; genus Psammomys; species Psammomys obesus. Next base: position 52,639,746 of record NW_026585644.1, read on the forward strand.
TAAGTCTTCCCCAAAGGCTCTATTAACTACGAGCCTTCATAAACATTCAAATTTATGAATCTATGGTGGCCAATCTCATTTAAAAACAAAACAGACAAAAACAAAAAACACCAGTTATTTCCTGTTTCCCCTATCTACTCTTCTTTTTTCTGCTTTGTTTTCAAACTTTCATAATTTACTTTTCATGAACATATTTCACCATTATAGCACACACTATTAGTGAATAAAAAAGAAACAAAAGTTTACATATTTATTTCATGCCTTAAGAGTTCAATGTAAAACACCTCAGCTTTATCTGTATGTCGATTAATTTAATTTAGGTGCAAGATTTTCTGTGTGCTTGCGTGCGTTTGTGTGCATGTGTAAACTCTTATGATAATTCCAAGAATACAGACAGAAGACAAAACAGGAGTCGTTTTGGCTAAGACTTGCCAAGTCCACTCTTACAGAACAACTGATAATACCTACAGCCAGAAAGCACAGCTTTTTGCTACCTTCAAGATATTATTAATTGCTTTGTAAAGCTATCTGTATATTTTGTTACTTCAGTACTTTCTTGGAGACCGCCAATGTCATCAGTACTTGAAGTCCTAGCTAGAGCAATAAGACAACTAAAGGATATCAAGGGGATAGAAATCGAAAAGGAAGAAGTCAAAGTATCACTATCTGCTGATGATATGATAGTATACAATAATTCTACCAAAGAACTCTTCAGCTGATAGATACCTTCAGCAAAGTGTCTGGATACAAAATTAACTAAAAAAAAAAAAAATAGTAGACCTCCTATTCACAAAAGACAAAGGGCTGAAAAAGAAATTAGAGAAGCAGCACCCTTCACAATAGCCACAAATAACGTAAAGTACATTGATGTGACTCTAACCAAGCAAGTTAAAGACCTGTTTGAAAAAAGCTTCAAGTCTCTGAAGAAAAAAAATTGAAGAAAATATCAGAAGATGGAAAGATCTCCAATGCTCATGGATTGGTAGTGAAAATTTAACCTAGTAAAAATTGTCATTCTGCCAAAAGCAATCTACAGAATCAATGCAATTCCCATCAAAATACCAACAAAATTATTTACAGAACTTGAAAGAACAATTCTCAATTTCATATGAAAAAACAAAAACAAACAAACAAAAAAATAATAATTGCTAAAACAATCCTGTACAATAACAGACCATCTGGAGGTATCTCCATCCCTGATCTCAAGCTGTACTATAGAGCAACAGTAATAAAAACTGCATGGTACTGGCATAGAAACAGAATGGATGATCAATAGACTCAAATAGAAGAACCAGAAATGGTTCTTCTTTGATGTTTGACAAAGAAGCCTAAACCATACAATGAAAAAAAGCATCTTCAATAAATGATGCTGGTCTAACTGGATATTTACATCTAGAAAAATGCAACTAGATGTATATTTTCACCCTGCACAAAACTAAAGTCTCAGTGGATCAAACACCTCAATATAAAACCAGACACTAATTGATCAATTTCAGCCCTGAGTTTGATTATTTCCAGCCATCTACTCCTTCTTGGTGTGTCTGCTTCTTCTTTTTCTAGGGTTTTTAAGTGGGCCATTAAGTTGCTTGAATGAGCTGTCTCGAATTTCTTCTTGAAGGCACTTAGTGCTATGAACTTTCCTCTTAGCACTGCTTTCATTGTGTCCTACAAGTTAGGGTATGTTGTGTCTTCATTTTCATTGAGTTCTAGAAAGGCTTTAATTTCTTTCTTTATTTCTTCCCTGACCCAGCTGTCATTTAGTAACAAGTTGTTCAGTTTCCATGTGTGTGTAGGCTTTTTGCTATTTCTGTTGTTGTTGAAGTCCAGCTTTATTCCATGGTGATCAGACAGGATAGAAGGGATTATTTCAGTCTTCTTGTATCTGTTGAGGCTTGCTTTGTGACCAACTATATGGTCTATTTTGGAGAAGGTTCCATGAGGTGCTGAGAAGAAGGTAAATTCTTTTGTGTTTGGGTGTAAAGTTCTGTAAATGGCTGTGAGGTCCATTTGATTCATGACCTCTGTCAGAGATATTGTTTCTTTGTTTAATTGTTTAATTTCTGTTTTGTTGACCTGTCCTTTGTTGAGAGTGGGGTGTTGAAGTCTCCCACTATTAATGGAGTATTACTCAGCAATGAAAAATAAGGAAATCATGAAATTTGCAGGTAAATGGTGGGACCTGGAAAGGATCATCCTGAGTGAGTTGTCCCAGAAGCAAAAAGACACGCATGGTATATACTCACTCATATAAACATACAATATAGAATAAACCCACTAAAATCTGTACATCTAAACAAACTAAGCAAAAGAGAGGACCTTAACTAAAATGTTCAATCCCCATCCTGAAAGGCAAAGAGGATGGGCATCAGAAGAAAAAGAAAATAGGAAACAACCTCGGAACCTGCTACAGAGGGCCTCTGAAAGCCAGAAGAAAACAGGAAACAACCTTGAAACCTGCCACAGAGGGCCTCTGAAAGCTTCTGCAGTATAGACTGTCAAAGCAGATGCTGAGCCTGATGGCCAACTGATGGGCAGAGTGAATGGAATTTTATGTAAGAAGTGGGAAATAGCAAGAGCTGGAGGGGACAGGAACTCCACAAGGAGAGCAACAGAACAAGATAATTTGAACACAAGGAACTTCCCAGAAAATCATACTCCAACCAAGGACTATTCATGGAGATGACCTGGAACCCCTGCACAGGTGTAGCCCATGGCAGTTCAGTGTCCAAGTGGGTTACATAGTAATGGGAAGAGGGACTGTCTCTGACATAAACTGATTGGCCTGCTCGTTGGTCACTTCCCCCTGAGGGGGGAGCAGCCTTACCAGGCCACAGTAGAGGACAATGCAGCCACTTTTGATGAGAACTGATAGACTAAGATCAGAAAGAAGAGGAGAACCTCCCCTATCAGTGGACTTGGGGAGTGGCATGCATGCAGAAAGGGGAGGAAGGGTGGGATTGGGAGGGGAGGAGGGAGGGGCTTATGGGGGGATACAAAATGAATAAAGTGTAATTAATAAAAAATTAAAAAAATAAAACAGACACTAAACCTGTCAGACGAAAAAGTTTGGAAGAGCCTTGAACTCATTGTCACAGGAGACAACTTCCTGAAAAGAACACCAACAGCACAGGCTCTAAGACCAACGATCAATAAATGGGACCTCATGAAACTGAAAAACTTCTGTAAAGCAAAGGACACTGTCACCAGAGCAAAATGACAGCCTACAGACTGGGACAGAATCTTAACCAACCCTATGTCTGACAGAGGGCTAATATTCAGAATATGTAAAGAATTCAAAAAGTTAAGCATCAACAAATTAAATAATCCAATTAAAAAATGGGATACAGAGCTCAACAGAGAATTTTCAATAGAAACACTTAAAGAAATGCTCAATGTCCTTTGTTATCAGGGAAATGCAAATCAAAACAACCTTGAGATTCCATCTCACACAAATCAGAATGGCTCAAGTGACAACAAATGCTGGAGAGGATGTGGAGAAAGGGGAACCCTTCTCCATTGCTGGTGGGAATGTAGACTTGTACAATCACTTTGGAAATCAATTCGGCGCTTTCTCAGAAAACTAGGAATAGCGCTACCTCAAGATCCAGCTATACCACTCCTAAGCATATATCCAAAATATGCTCAAGTATACAACAAGGACATTTGCTCAATCATGTTCATAGCAGCTTTTTCGTAATAGCCAGAATCTGGAAACAACTCAGATGTCCCTCAACTGAGGAATGGATACAGAAAATGTAGTACATTTGCATAATAACATGCTACTCAGCTATTAAAAACAAGGAAACTATGAAATTTACAGGCAAATAGTCGGATCTAGAAAAGATCATCCTGAGTGAGGTAACCCAGAAGCAGAGAGACACACATGGCATAAGCCATTTATAAGTGGATTTTAGACATATAATTTAGTAGGATAAACATACTAAAAAATGTACACTAAAGAAGCTAAAAAACAAGGAGGACCATGGGTAAGATGATCAATCCTCAACCTATCAAATATTCTAATGACACCAATTTCTTAGGTGAACACACTGGTATGTTATTACTATTACTTCAAAGTGCCTGATATAGTCAGCATACTGAATAGAAAATGTCAAGTAATACTTTTAAATCATGGGCCTATCCTTCTAGGTCTTTAGTCTCTCTAAGATGCCATGTTCTACAGCCTAAAGAAATCGGGCCATCCTTCCCTCCACCTCTCTTTCCAAGAGTGTTTGTGTATAAATCCAAATAGCTTCAGCTTCTATTTACTCCCTGATCTGATTGTTGCTGTTATCGATTGACTACATGCTTGGCAGCAGAGGCTAACCCTGAGCTCGTGATGTGATGTTTCTCAAGGAGACCAACCAACTTCAATTGACTATATTGGAAAGCTTATATATTAGAAGGGACAGATATTTGTTCTAACAGGAATAAATGCTAATTCTAGGAACAGGTTTGCTTTTCTGAGTGGCAGTAAGTCTATACCACTTTCCTGATGGCTTCTGGAGTCCAATCTACCAACAGAGGAGCCTATGTATAAAACATGGAGTCAGATATTATCGTAGGACTCATTTTAATAATACAAGTGCTGGGATGGGCTTGTGAACATGACATCCATTGCTAGATCACATAGTATAGCATGTAGAACCTGTTCTGAAGAAAGAGAATTAAGAGGTTTGTGAGCATCAGTATGATACCAAGGGACATTTAGAAAGAGTATCAAAAGAAGGAAAATTAAGTATCAGTTGTGGCATATGGTGGCAGAACTGTAGTTTGCCAACTAATTTTCTCTTCAAAGTTTTGATTATATATAGAAGGCCAAGGGAACACTGGAAAAGCTGCCTCCTGAAAAAATAGGAGTCATATCTGAGTCCCACACAGGGGACAACTGTGAAAAGCATAGAAACCAGCTGCCCAAGACCTGCAAGGACAATCTTGCCCCCGCTGGCAGAAGATTCTGTGTCTGCCTTGTCTTCTGAATGTTACTTGTACAGAAGGTTCATTCTTCCCAGGTCAGCCTGATTCAGTTAGAGATGGAAGCAGATGTGCAGGGATCTTGTCTTCTAAAATATCGGTTGAAAGATTGTACAAGATTAGAGAGAACGAATCCCGTCTTTCTTACCAATTTTTTCAACAGTAACATGTTTTTAGAATTATCACCCCAGTGTTTCCTACCTAAAATTGCCCAACTCAATTTTCTTCTAATTTCTGTATAGTTATTAATTTTTGGTACATGCATATAAATTAAACCAAAAAAGAATGAAAGAAGGATAATATTAAATAGTTTCATGTGAGGCATTACTACACCTGGAAATTATAAGGGACTCTGTGGCAGGATATGGTGCCAAGCTGTCATTACATGGCTTAGAATCCCCGAGGAAGCATGAAGAATAATCAGTTAGACATTATGATACAATAGTAACAATTAATTTCCAAATGCGGTAGTCTAGAGCTACATCCTTTAAAAGACAGTGATCACACAAAAGAGGCTGTATTTCTAATAAAAATTTAAAAAGGCAAAACACACACAGAGAGAAAGAGAGAGAGAGAGAGAGAGAGAGAGAGAGAGAGAAATAGAACCAACCTTTTTCCCAAAAACCCACCAAAAAGAAAAAGGAACTTTTAGCCACAGAAGGGATCTGAAAAGACTTGTGTACTCCGTTCTGAATAAAACTGCCCTTGTGCAAGAATAAAATGCTCAGAAAATATTTACATTTTCCAGTGTTAGGGAAGGGTTTGTAACTTAGTGGTCTTGTAGTCATCTAGCATGCATGGGGTCCTAAATTCATTTTCCAGCACAATAATCATATAATACAATATAATATTAAATCCTTACATTTCTAAGGACTTGGATCCATGTTCTTAATATAGAAAATACTATGAACTAAATCATACCCTACACCAATTCCTGAAAGTTTACATATTGGAAGTCTGACCTCTAATGTGACTATATTTAGAGACAAAATTTTTATAGAATAATTAAGGCCCAATGAGATAATAAAGGTAGGATACAAATTGGATTAACCTGATACTTTACAGAGGAAAAGAAGGAGGGAAAAAGGGAGGGAGAGAAGGAGGATAGAAAGGAGGGAGGAAAGAGGGAGGGAAGGAGAGAGGGAAGGAAAAAGGGAGAGAAGGAAGGAGGATGGAAAGGAAGGAGGAGGGAGGGAGGAGGCGAGAGAGGGAAGAAGGATGGAAAGGAGGGAAGAAGAAAGAATGGAGAGAGAAAGAGTCTGGGGGAGAGGGGGAGCAAAATGGAAAGTGAACTGCTTCCTTTTTTTCTGTAGATAGGCAATGTAGGAAAAGGCAGGTAGATGGAGTGGGGCTGGGAGGGGTAGAGAAGGAATTGACAGCGGGCTGATAGGCCCTTGGCATCTTAGTGTCAAATTACTCAGCCTCCAAAACTGTGAGGAGATAAATGTATGCTATTAAAGCCACTCACTCAGTCGTTAGTGGTTTATTATGGCAGCCTTAGCTGAAACAGAAATTATTCTAAAAGGTGAAATTGCTTCTTTCCAGAGTTCATGCTTTTCTAGAGGCGTAAAACACTGGCAAGAGCCGTGTCCAGAAAGGAAGTGTTACAAGCACTCGCATAGTCTGCAAGTAGGAGAGGGGGGCAGATAAAACGCACAGAGTACCCACTGCATCTCAGCTAGAAATACAAAGTTTATTTGATTGTAAGGTATTTATAATTTGATAATCCATTAAGTACAAAATGAGAGAAAGGAATTTTTCTTCGACTACAGCAAAGACCTTAAAGAGAATGTCCAGCAGTTTAGGAATAGAGGTGATGCAAGAAGAAGGCTGGTGATCGGATCTTTTGTTTTAAATAAGATCATGCAATCAAAAACGAACAGAAGCCAGCACTCCTAAATGCAAAGCCACAGTGACATAGAAATAGAAACAGTTCATGTTCATAAATGTCAGTTTTCTATAAATATGTAAGTTCAGTCATTACCAGCAGAATTATTCATTATACTGTGATTCAAAAACAAGATGAATATCCTGGGCCAACATAAAGACGCCAGTCTCTGAAGAGACCTTTCGTGTATGCACGGATTTCTGTCCATGCAGAAATAGAAGTTAGCTGAGTATGCACAGTCGCTAGACACTTTCAGGGCATTCCACTGACTTCTATAAGATCTTAATTTTAAAGTTGTTTTTAGTCTAAAATTTGTAAATATAAGAGTATTAATATGAGTGTTCACATTTCAATTGCCTGTGATTTCTCTCCTTCCTTACACAGCTTTGCTCAATTCTCTGCTTTCCTGTGTCATATCCACTCTTCAAATCCAAGACTGCCTATCATTTCTGACATTACTTATATCTTGTTTTAGGGATTATTTGGAGCACCGTGCCTGAGTGTGTGTGTGTGTTTGTGTGTGTGTGTGTGTGTGTACATGTGTGTGTGCTTGTGTGTATATGTGTATGAGCTACCACACACATTTATGTTTATCTTGTTTGAAGTTAGATGAACATTTTAAAACTGAAATCTCTTCCCTAACTTCAGTTGGAGGATGCTTTGGTCCACTGCTCTTTTTTTGCTTTGGTACAGTCATCTTCTATTGTCTGCATCCAGAGTTCCCATTAGGCATACTACATCCTTCCTGAATCCAGGCTCCTGATTCTGAAGCTTTCTCATATATTTCCTTTTTCCTCCAGCTGGCTCCATAGTCACTACCACATCACATTTTTTTTTATCTTATTTAACAATTATCATTAAAAGTATAATTTCCATGCAATTTTCTTGTCTTCTGTTATTTTTGTCAAGTCATCCTGAGTTTCTTTGTGTATATTAGTCTCTAATCTCATTGAGACTGTAAATTTATTTAAAGTCTTTTTATTTTTCAGACATTCCAACCATCTCAGCTTCTTCTAGGGCATGGGTTTTTGTTTATTCTTATCTCTATTGTCTGGTGTCTAAAATAGACGGGTCTTCGTGGTTGGTTTGTGTCCATGGAGGAACTAAGTTTCTGGATTCAGGTAATACAGTGTTTCCTGCACTTCTTCCAGATTTTTCTTCCATAGATTTAACCCTGAATGGAAAGGCCCAAGTGAGTTCTTGGTATGTAGTGAGGCTGTTTTACCATCACCCTGGACGTGGAGTGTTCTCATGGCCAAATAAGTCATTTGTTTGGATAGTGGAGAGCATAGGTGTGTTTCTTTTTCAACAGAGTGGGTTCCTGCTAACTCTCTTCTCCCTCATAGGGACTTGGGAGTTTCCACTCCGATTGAGTCTGAGCTTCCACCATGTAGTCAGAATTATTTTCTTCACTTTTGGGGATTGTTGCCTTGGATATAATACATTGGTACTGATCTCTCTCTCTTTTTCTCTCTCTCCTCCTCCTCTCCTCTTCCTCCCCACATGTGTTTGTGTGTTTGTCTGTGTGTACACATGTATAAAGGCCGCCTTGAGTAAGTACTTTACTTATACTCCCTTAATAAGTAGCTCTGAAGGATTGCTCCAGGAACCTTCTCATTTTTCCTTGTTCTGCTGCATGTATTTACTCTGAGTTTGCTGTTTCTCTATCTAGGATTAGCTCCACAATGATGTTCCCGTCTTTACCCTTATGATGCAGTTACTTAAGCTCATCAGGCTCAATCCATCTGCTTTTTAAGTTTTAGTACTGTTACACAAAATCTTAGAATTTTTTGTTTTCTATCTGCTAGGCTCCGTGATAATCTAATATAAAAATGTGTATTCTTGTAACTTATTTTACTTACATTGTAGACTGGAAAAGCTGTAAATGAGGAAATAGCACTGCATTTTATCCACTAAAATGTTAGTGTCTTGGTATATTTGAGAAGTAAAAACAAAGAAACAACTCTAATCTCTTTTGAACAGAATTAGATCTTGGTCATATAGTAAGGCTACATGGATCCCCAGGCTATTCATTATTGGCTTAAGATGTTTCTACGCCTGGGAACATTTGCACATTAATGGGGAATTCTTGTAGCACAAAGGCTTTCAAAACGAAAATAAATTAATCTCCCAATGTGAAATTTGAGACATTATAATCAGACTCTTAAAGCAAAAAGGGAGGGGAATTTTTAAATAGAAGATATCCCTCTACGTGCAAATTTTATCCTGTCTGTCATGAGACCAGCTTCAATAAAGAATAGTAAAAAAATGTGTAACTCCATATTTCTTATAAGATGTAAATTTAATTTTCAGTAGTCAAAGGTATTGAAAGAGTGTTAAAAGCTTGCCAAATTATTTATCAATTACTTTGAAAAGTACGCACCAAAAGGGGAGGATTCAAGATAGTGTCACCCAATAGCAAACTATGCTCAGCAGGGCAGCAGTGACAGAACAGTGACCAATAGACTGAACTGTGAGCTTCAGAACACCAGTGACTGTGTTCCACAGGTGAGAGAAAACCCTACAGAGAGGGAAGCAATCAGGTCTGACCTCAGGTCTCCCAGCTAACCTCCCCCCACCAAAAAAATTCCTCAGTTTCTGTAGGCACTCACGCTCCAGTGCATTGCCACAGCCTGTGCGCTGTGCTCACCTTTCCAGACTGAATGTGGGCCCCAAAACACCACAGACCATGTCTCCCAGTCAAGGGAAAACTTTACGGTGAGGGAAACCATGTTTCCTACCTAGGAGATTTCCCTCACTACTCCCATCCCCCATAACTCCAGAAGACAGCAGAAACTACCAGCCAAATCCTGAGAGAGGCAGATGGGTAAAGTCCAACACTATCAACAAAACCCAAAGCAATATGGCATCTCTTGAACCCAGTTACCCAAGGGCAAGCACCCCTTGATACCATAATACATTTGAAACTCAACAAAAAGACATTAAATCTATGCTTAAGAAGATGATAACAGAGGAAACAAAATCCATAAAGAAATACAGGAAGCTACAGTCAAACAAATTGTGGCCTTTAGAGAGGAAATAATTAAATCACTGAAAGAAATAAAAGAAACAGAGGAAAGTTCAAACAAACAGGTAAAGGAATTGAATGAAAGGCAGGAAAATGCAAACAAACAGTAAAGGAAATCAACAAAACAGTTCAAGATCTGAAGATGGAAATGGAAATTTTAAAGAAAACACAAACTAAAGAAATCCTATAGAGACAGAACTTAGGGGAAAAAAAGAACAGGAAATACAGAGGTAAGCATATACAACAGAATACTAGAGAGGGAAGAAAGAATCTCAGGTGTGGAAGAAAAAATGGAAGTAATTGATGTATCCATCAAAGATAATGTTAAATAATAAAAAAAAAATTACTGACACAAACCTTCCAAGCACTCAAGGACAGCATGAAAAGATGACACCTAAGAATAATAGGAACAGAGGAAAAAGAAGATTCCTGTCTCCAAGTCACAGAACATATTTTCAACAAAATCATAGAAGAAAATGTACCCAATTTAAAGAGAGATGCTTATAACAATACCATGGAAAAATGACAGCATGCTGGTCTAACATGCAGAAAAATGCAAATAGATTCCTATTTATCACCCTGCACAAAATCAAAGTCCAAGTAGATCAAACAGCTCAACATAAAAGCAGACACAATAAATATGTTGGAAGAGAAATTGGGGAAGAGCCTTAATCTCATTGGCACAGGAGACAACTTCCTGAACCAAACACCAACAGCTCAGGTTCTGAGTTCAACAATTAATAAATGGGACCTCTTGAAACTGAAAAACTTTTGTAAAGCAAAGGGCACTGTTGTCAGAAAAAAACAACAGCCACAGACTGGGAAAAGATCTTCACCAACCTTACATCTGACACAGGGCTAATATCTAGAATATATAAAGAACACAAGAAATTAGACACCAACAAACCAAAAAACATAATTAAAAAATGGAGTACAGAACTAAACAGAAAATTTTCAACAAAGTACTATCAAATGGTGGAGAAACACTTAAAGAAATGCTCGACATCCTTAGTAATCAGAGAAATGCAAATCAAAACAATCCTGAGATTTCACCTTACAACCATCAGAATGGCTAAGATCAAAAACTCAAATGGAAACACATGCTGGAGAGGATGTGAAGAAAGGGGAACCCTCCTCCATTTTCTCAAATCATCCTGAGTTTTTTTGTGTATATTAGTCTCTAATCTCATTGAGACTGTAAATTTATTTAAAGTCTTTTTTTTTTTTCAGACATTCCAACCATCTCAGCTTCTTCTAGGACATGGATCTTTGTTTATTCTTATCTCTATTGTGTGGTGTCTAGAATAGATGGGTCTTCGTGGTTGGTTTGTGTCCATGGAGGAACTACGTTACTGGATTCAGGTGACACAGGTGACCCTCCTCCATTGACAACTGCAAACTTGTACAACCACTTTGGAAATCAACCTGGCGCTTTCTCTGAAAATTTGGATTAATACTACCTCAAGGTCAGGCTATTCCACTCCTGGGCATACACCCAGAAAATGCTCCACCATTCAGCAAGGACACTTGATCAACTATGTTTATAGCAGCTCTACTCATAATAGCCAGAATCTGGAAACAACCTAGATGTCCCTCAAAGAAGAATTTATGCAATGGAATGCTACGCAGTTATTTAAAAACAGAAAATCATGAAATTTTCAAGCAAATGGATAGAACTAGAAAATGTCATCTTAAGTGAGGTAACCCAGAAACAGAAAGACAGGCATGCTTATAAGCGGATATTAGCCATATAATATAGGATAACCATACAAAAATCTACAGACCTAAAGAACCTGAAAAACAAGTAAGGCCCCAGGGAAGATGTTTAATTCTCATTCAGAAGGGCAAATAGAATAGACATCAGAAGTGGTAGAAGAGAGGAAAGGGAAGGGAGCCTTCCATACAGGTCCTCTGAAAGGCTCAATTCATCAGGGTATTGAAGCAGATACTGAAACTTACAGCCAAACTTTGAGCAGAGTGGAGGGAATCTTATGGAAGAAGGGGAAGTAAAAGGACCTGGAAGGGTCAGGAACTCCACAAAGATACCAACAAAGTCAAAAAATCTGGGCCCGGGGGGACCTTCAGAGACTGATTCACCAACTAAGGACCATGCATGGAGAGGACATAGAACCATTGCTCAGATGTAACCCATAGGCAGCTCAGTGTACATGTGGGTTCCAGAGTAAGGGGAGCAGGGGCTGCCTCTGCCGTGAACTCAATTGGCTGCTCTTTGAACACTTCTCCCTGGCAATGAGGCATTTCCAGGCCACTGAGAAAGAGGATCCAGGAAGCCCTGATGAGAATTGAGAAATTAAGATCAGATAGCAGGGAGGAAGACTCCCTCTTTCAGTGGACCAGGGGAAGGGAATAGGAAGAAGGAGGGAGAGAGAGTGGGACCAGGAGGAGATGAGGGAAGGAGCTACACTCAGGATATAAAATGAATAAATTGTAAAAAAGAAAAAAAAGAAAAAAGAAAATCACTCACCAAGGCTTTTATTTTTTTATAGCTATATTGTTGATCATTGCATAAAATGCAACACTGAATGATTGTCTAGCTCAAACAATCTCATTGCTCTTATCCCACCGAAGCTTGTCAGATGACTTGTGTAAATTATGGAGTATTAAATGATACCAGGCAATGTTATATGGAATCTATGAATCTGGATGAAGTTCTGGGCTCAACATCAGGTATTCTGAAGTAATTAGTAATCTTGATGTTGATATGCCTTTTTGAGTTTAATAAATAGCTAAAATTCTAAATTCCCATAAAGAAGACTGAGGTCATAATTATAAAATATGTAAGCAAAGGCACTTTTTTTGTTGAAGCTGGCCATACCACAAACTCAGGATAGACCCAAATATAACTGGCAAAATTTCTTTAAATACATTAAAAAGTCAATGAAATGATTTTTTCCATTAGTATTATTATTACTTATTACAATTGATTCATTTTGTATCTTGGCTGTAGCCTCCTCCCTCATTTCCTCCCAGTCTCCCCTCTCTCCCTCTTCTCCCCTCACTATCTGACTCTAGCCTTTCAGGTCTCATCAAATTGACTGAATTGTTTTCCTCTGTTACCTGGCAAGACTGCACCCTCAGGAGTAGGTGATCAAAGAGCTGGCCACTGGGTTTATGTCAGAGAGAGGAGGAACCCTGAAGAAGAGGGAGAGGTAGGATTCTAGGAGCCAGAGGAGTTGAAGATACCATGAGAACACAACCCACAGAAATTAGCTAAGCAGGGTTTTTAGGGGCTCAACGAGACTGAAACAGCAATCATGGACCCTGTCTAAATGCTATGGTTGCTTAGCTTTGTGTTCATGTAGGACCCCTAACAGGTGGAGTGGGATTAGATATCTCTGACTCTTTGCCTGCACTTGGACCGTATTTCTTTCTACTGGGTCACCTCATCCAGTCTTGATTGGAGTGTGTGTACCTAGTCTTATTGTAATTTGTTATGTTATAATCAGTTGATATCTCTAGGAGGCCTGCTCTTTTCCAAAGGGAAACAGAGGAGGAATATACCTGGGGAGAAGAGAAGGGGCTGGGAGGTATGGAGAGAAGTGGAACTGCAGTCAGGATGTAAATTACGTTAGGAATTTAAACTAAATAGAGCCAACATTTGAGAATAGTGGATCAGAGACATGACATGCCTAAGTAATCACAGCACTAAGCAGGTATAATATTTTTTGTTTCACTTTTACTAAACAATGTACTACAGTAGTCTTTTCTTTTCTTCCTTTTTTTCTTATGTATTCTAACCCCAAACTTAGCAAGAAAGTAGAAACGTTAAAAACCTTTAAAAAATAGAACTCAACAGGATTATAGGAGGTTACGCCCCCTTGTTCCAATTTGTTTGATCAAATAACATAAGAGAAACACTGAGGTAGACAAAGGTCAAGAACAGAAAGAATAGAAAATTCTTGTGTATAGTCATAAGAACATAAAATTAAAATTTAATATTTACATAATTACAAAAATTGTTTGGTTATTGTGTAAATATGTTTACAGAAACATACATTGTTTTGTAAAACAAAGAAAACAGTTACTATTTATAAGTGAAGTTACTAGCTGGAGAAAGAGGTTTTTAGTTATTGTTGTATAACAACTATATGCTGCAGTTTCAAACAGCCCTTTCATTAGATAAGAGAAAAAATATTAAATCTGTGTTCCCTTAGTAATAAAGACCATTTCTGTATCTATTTATCCATTGAGGGACATGTAGTGTGTTTCCAGCTTCTGGCTATTACTAATAGAGTTTCTACTGACATGGTTGAGCTGATGTCCTTGTTTTATAGTTGAGTGTATTTTGGATATATGCTTAGGAGTGGTATGGCTGGATCTTGAGGTAACATTATTCCTAATTTTCTGAGAAAGTACTAGATTGATTTCCAAAGTGGTTGTACAAGTTTTCATTACCACCAGCAATGGAGGAGGATTCCCCTTTCTCCACATTCTCTCTAGCATGTGTTGTCACTTGAGTTTTTGATCTTAGCAATTCTGATGGGTGTAATGTGAAATCTCAGATTTGTTTTGATTTGCATCTTCCTGATGACTAAGGATGTTGAACATTTCTTTGTGTATCCCATAGACTCAGGATCTAAGTGGGTCTCCTAGCAAGGGGACCGGGGCTTTCTCTGGCATGAACTCAGTGGCAGGCTCTCTGATCGCTTCCCCTTGGGCAGGGGTGTAGCCAGCCTTGCCAGACCATAGGGGAAGACAATGCAGCCAGTCCTGATGAGACCTGATTGGTTCCAGTCAAATAGAAAGGGAAGAGGACCTTCCCTATCAGTGGACTAGGGGATGGGCATAAGGGGAGAAGTTATTTTTTTGTTGTTGTTGCTGTTGTTTAACTGTTTTCTTGTTGGTCTTACCTTAGAATTATCTGTATGTCTTTTTTCTTCTTGACTCTAATAAACATTATTTTAGGTTACTCTGGAAAGAACAGATGTCACAGATAAAATGAAGCACCTTTCAAGTCTGTGTCACAGCTAGAGCAGGTGCACCCTAAAGGGAAAACATTGTTTTTATGCTATAATCTTTTTTAATGAGAATAAAAGGAGGGGAAAACTCATAAGACAATATCGGCATCAGATCCTTCTCCACTTCTGCTCACAAACATTCTTCTCTGAAGCAGAAACAGCTCTTTATCCTCTTCAGTTTTTGAAATGTCTATGAAGTAAGTACTCACCACAGTAAGTACTGAGGTCTGAAAAAAAATCTCTCTGTGATCAGGGTCTCTGTGCATCTATTTAAACACACTCAGTAATGATTTGAATTAAAAACTTGCCGGTAGGGAGGTTTAATGAAGATGATATTAAAGAGGGTATTAGAAATGCAGAGAGAATGTTAGATAGAAGGCATGAGAAGACATTCTAATTTTTAATATTGATATTATTTTTTATTTTTATATTATTTACAATTTACTTTGTGTCCCAGCTGTAGCCCCCTCCCCCATTTCCTCCCAATCCCACCCTCCCTCCCTGATCTCCTCCCTGCCCCTCTCTAAGTCAACTTATAGAGGAGATCCTCCTCCCCTTCCACCTGACCCTAGCTCATCAGGTCTCACCAGGACTGGCTGCAATGTCCTCTGTGGCCTAGTTAGGCTGCAACTCCCATGCGGGGTGGGGGGGTGTCAAAGAGCCAGCCACTGAATTCATATCAGAGACAGTCCCTGTTCCCCTTACTAGGGTAGCCACTTGGAGACCAAGCTGCCATGGGCTACGTCTGAGCAGGGGTTCTAGGTCATATCCTTGCATGGTCCCTGGTTGGAGAATCAGTCTCAGACAAGCCCCTGTGCCTAGATATATTTGGACCTTGTGCAGCTCCTCTTCTCTCCAGGTCTTACTAACTCTCTCTTTTTTCATATGATTTCCTGCACTCTGCCCAAAGTTTGGCTATGAGTCTCAGCATCTGCTTTGATACACTGCTAGGTAGAGTCTTTCAGAGGCCCTCTATGGTAGGCTCCTATCCTGCTTCTCCTTTTCTCCTACTTCCAATGTCTATCTTATTTGTCTTTCTAAGTAAGGATTGATCATCTTATCCTTCTTGTTTAACTTCTTAAGGTGTACGTATTTTAGTATGTTTATCCTATCTTATAGTTCTAGTATCTACTTATAAGTGAGTATCTACCATATGTGTCTTTCTGCTTCTGGGATACCTCACTCAGGATGATCTTTTCTAGGTCCCACCATTTGAGATCAGGGATGGAAATACCTACAGATGATCTGTTGTTGTACAGGATCTTTTTGGAATTTGTGGGGTTTTGTTTCTCCATATGAAGTTGAGAATTTTTCTTTCAAGGTCTGTAAAGAATTGTGTTGGTATTTTGATGGGAATTGTATTGAATCTGTACATTGCTTTTGGCAGAATGGCCATTTTCTCTATGTTAATACCACCAATCCATGAGCACGGGAGATCTTTCCATCTTCTAATTATCTTCTTCAATTTCTTTCTTCAGAGACTTGAAGTTTTTCTCAAACAGGTCTCTCACTTGCTTGGTTAGAGTCACACCAAGGTACTTTATGTTATTAGTGGCTATTGTGAAGGGTGTTGTTTCCCTAATTTTTTTCTTGGCCTTTTTGACTTTGGTATACAGGAGGGCTTCTCATTTTTTTTTTAGTTGATTTTGTATCCATCCTTTGCTGAAGTTGTTTATCAGCTGAAGGTGTTCTCTGGTTGAATTTTTGGGGTCGCTCATATATACTATCATATCATCTGTGAAGAGTGATACTTTGACTTATTCCTTTCCAATTTGTATCCCCTTGATCTCCTTTAGTTGTCTTATTGCTCTAGCTAGGACTTCAAGTATTATGTCGAAGAGATATGGAGAGAGTGGGCAACCTTGCCTTGTCTCTGATTTCAGTGGGATTGATTTAAGTTCTCCATTGAGTTTGATGTTGGCTATAGGCTTGCTCTATATTGCCTTTATTTTGTTTAGGTATGTGCCTTGTATCTCTGATCTCTCTAAGACTTAAAACATGAATGGGTGTTGGATTTTGTCAAATGCTTTTTCCGCATCTAAGGAGATTATCATGTGTTTTTTCTCCTTCAGTTTGTTTATATGGTGGATTACATTGATGGATTTCCATATACTGAACCACCCTTGAATCCCTGGGATGAAGCCTACTTGGTCATGGTGCATTATATCTTTTATCTTTTCTTGGATTCGGTTTACAAGTATTTTATTGAGTGTTTTTGCATCAATGTTCATAAGAGGGATAGGTCTCAAGTTCTTTTTTGTTCGGTCTTTGTGTGGTTTAGGTATCAAGTTGACTGTGGCTTCATAGAATGAACTTGTTAATGTTCCTTCTGTATCCTTTTTGTAGAATAGTTTGAAGAAAATTAGAGTTAGCTCTGAAGGTCTAGTAGAATTCTGCAATAAAACCATCTGGCCCTGGGCTTTTTTTTTTTTTGAAAGGGAGACTGTTGATGAGTGTTTCTATTTACTTGGGGGATATAGGACTATTCAATCTTTCTAGCTGATCTTGTTTTAATTTAGGTAAATGGAATCTATCAAGAAAATTGTCCATTTCCTTTAGATTTTCAAAGTTTGTGGCATATAGGCTTTTTTAGTACGACCTAATGATTGTTTGGATTTCCTCAGTGTGTGTAGTTATGTCCCCCTTTTCATTTCTAATTTTGTTGATTTGGTTAGTTTCTCTCTGCCTTTTAGTTAGTTTGACTAAGGGTGTGTCCATCTTGTTGATTTTCTCAAAGAACCAGCTCTTGGTTTCATTGATTCTTTGAATAGTTTTATTTGTTTCTAATTGATTGATTTCAGCCCTGAGTTTGATTATTTCTAGCCATCTGCTCCTCTTGGGTGTATTTGTTTCTTTTTTTCTAGGGCTTTCAGTTGGGCCATTAAGTTGCTTGTATGAGATATTTCAGATTTCTTTTTGAAGACAGTGCTATGAGCTTTCCTCTTTGCACTGCTTTCATTGTGTTCCATAAGTTTGAGTATGTTGTGTCTTCATTTTCATTGAATTCTAGGAAGTCTTTAATTTATTTTGTTTATTTCTTCCCTAACCCAGCTGTCATTAACTAGCGAGTTGTTCAGTTTCCGTGTATGTGCAGACTTTTTGCTGTTTCTGTTGTATTTGAGGTCCGGCTTTAGACCATGATGGTCAGACAGGATACAAGGAATTATTTCAATCTTCTTGTATCTGCTGAGGCTTGTTTTCTGACCAACTATATGGTCTATTTTGGAAAACGTTCCATGAGGTGCTGAAAAGAAGGTATACTCTTTTGATTTGGGGTGAAAAGTTATGTAGACATCTATTAGGTCCATTTGATTTAGGGCCCTTGTAAGTGCCCTTATTTCTCTGTATTGCTTCTGATAGGATGATCTGTCCCTTGGTGAGAGTGGAATGTTGAAGTCTCCCACAATTAAGGTGTTGGGATCAATGTGTGATCTCAGCTTTAATAATGTTTCATGTACAAATGTAGGTGGTCTTGTATTTGGGGCATAGATGTTCAAAATTGTGATGTCCTCCTGTTGGAATTTTCCTTTGATGAGAAGGAAGTGACCCACCTCATGTTTTTGATTAATTTTAGTTGAAAGTCTATTTTATTAGATATTAGAATCACTACCCCAGCTTGTTTTCTGAGTCATTTGCTTGAAAAACATTTTCCAGCACTTTACTCTGAGGTAGTGTTTTTCTTTGTTGCAGAGGTGTGTTTCTTGGATGCAGCAGAATGTTGGATTCTGTTTCTGTAACCATTCTGTTAGTCTGTGTCTTTTTATTGGACAGTTGAGTCCATTGATGTTGGTAGATAACAATGACCAATGACTGTTCCTTTTATTGAGGAGTTGGTGGTCTTACTGTGATTGATTGCTTGTTTTCTTTTAATTTTTGTTGGGAAATTATCTGTATCCTATGTTTTCTTGGTTACAGTTGTTTTCATTGGATTAGACTTTTCCTTTTACTATCTTCTGTAGGATTGGGTTGCTGTGTAGATATTGCTTAAATTTAGTTTTGTCATGGAATATTTTGTTTTATCCATCTATGTTGATATAGCTTTGCTGGGTATAGTAGTCTGGGTTGGCATCTATGGTCCCTTAAAATCTGCATGGCATCTGCCCAGGCCTTTCTTGCTTTCATAGTTGCTGATGAGAAGTACGGTGTGATTCTGATTGGTCTACCTTCACATGTTACTTGACCTTTTTCCCTTGCTGCCTTTAATATTTTTTCCTTGTTCTGTATGTTTAGTGTTTTGACAATCATGTGTCGTGCGGAATTTCTTTTCTGGTTTAGTCTGTTTGGTATTCTGTAGGCTTCTTGTATGTTTATGGACATCTCTTTCTTCTATGATTTTCTTAAAAGTATTTTCCAGACTTGGAGCCTGTAATCTTCTTTTTCATTTATTCCTATTATTCTTAGGTTTCGTCTTTTATGGTGTCCTTGATTTTTGGGATGTTTTGTGTTTGCGACTTTTCCGATATTACTTTTTCTTTGAGAGAAATATCAATTTCAGCAAGTATATCTTCCGCACTCGAGTTCT
Source organism: Psammomys obesus (assembly GCF_907164565.1). Taxonomy (NCBI): domain Eukaryota; kingdom Metazoa; phylum Chordata; class Mammalia; order Rodentia; family Muridae; genus Psammomys; species Psammomys obesus. The sequence continues at coordinate 52,659,137 of NW_026585644.1, forward strand.
CTCTTCCATCTCTTGTATTCTATTGGTAATGCTTACCTTTGTGGTTCCTGATCTTTCCCCTAAGTTCTCCAGCTCCATGGGTTTCTCTGTTTGTGTTTTCCTTATAGATTCTAATTCTGTTTTCATGCTTTCCACCATTTTCTTCATCTGTTTCAGTGTGGATTCTTGTCTTTCTATAATGGCTCCTATTTTTTCGTTTGTTTCCTCTCTATATGGCACTAATTGTCCCTCTACTTGGGCAGTTATATTTTTTCTGTATTTCTTTGAGAGCTCTGTTCATTTCCTCTTTCTGTTTCTCTAATAACTGCATAAACATAGCTTTAAAGTTATTTTCCTGTGTTTCCGCAGAATTAAAATATCCATTGATTTTGGGGGTTGCTGGTGGGGCCATAATATCTTGATTTTTCTTGGGTGTGTTCTTATGCTGACCTCTGGCCATTTGCTTATATGTAACCTTCACTGTTTGTTCCTGAAGTCTGTACTTCAGACTGCAACCATCTTTCTCTGGTGTCTGGAGTATTCTTCAGGAAGATCAGAGAAGTCCAGTGGTTTGAGAGTGCGAGTTGTTGCTTCAGCTGTACCTGAGAGAGGAAAAGCCACTGGCGCAAAATCGCTATTGTGGGAGGGAGTGTGTGTGTGTGTGTGTGTGTGTGTGTGTGTGTGTGTGTATGTGGAAGTGTGTTTTGAAGGAGAGAGTGCTAGAGAGTGTAGGTGCTTTGGTTATAGGCGATGGGAGCAAGTACAGGAGGGGATGTGGCTGCTAGTACTGTTCACAAGCACAGATTAAGGGCGCAAAGTGCCCACACAGGTTTCCTGAATACCCAGTGGTCTATAGTCTGTGGCAGGCTCTGTGGGCTGGACTCTGACGTCTGTGACTGATGCTGCAGGCCGGACACGTATACTGTTGGGGGATCTGTTTGCCCAGCCCTGTGCTCTGTGAGCACAGTAGGCTGGGCTCTGTTCTCTGAGTTGGAAAGCACTATGTGCTTCCTCTGCCACCTCCCCTTCAGGCAAAGATGAAGATTAAAGGTTGTGGGGGAAATGCTAGGGGTTTTAGTGTTTTCAGTCTCAAATCTCAAGAAGGGAGATCTGTGCTTGGAGCAGGCTGCACTGTGCTCTTTGCAAGTTGCTGTATGCACTGCGGGCTGTCTCCTCTGCCTCTGCTGCTGGTTGCAGTATCTTTGCCTCTGCCTCTGCTGCTGGCTGCAGTACCTCCATCACCACTTCTGCCCGATATGGGGAAGTGCCCTGGAAATGATTCCCCAGGAGAAGTCCAGGGAGATGTTCGCAGTTGACCTGTGCCCTATTGGACTCATATCAGGGTTTGTCCCCCTTCTCCCTGGAAGCCTCGGTGCCGTTGTTTTGGATTACACTGCCCCTCCACTCACTAATTTAGAGTTTTAGCTCCTTTGCCCCTCAAATATGGTGCACGCTGGTCGCAGTCATCTTGGATCCCCGAGAAGACATTCTAAATAGTGCTCTCAATGTATTTTATGCTGTAATTCATGAGGCCAGATAAGGAAAAGTGAGATCATCAAAGTCTAGAAGAAAAAAATTAAGATGCTTGGGTCAGGGAAGAGTTTGAAGAATTTCATGATTATACTTTTGCTTCATTTATATAAAATAAAGTAACAAGAATATTGTAGAGGTTTGGACAGAAGTACAGAACTAAAGGGCCTTGGAAACCAGGTAGTTGATGCTATGAGAGATTTAGCACTGTCACATCTTAGTGAGCTTGAGCCTGTCCACAATGGAATGAGATCCACTGGGCTTAGAGCCATGTTCTTCATCATTTCTGTGCATTTTAAATGGTCCCACTTTTCCTCATTTACTCTCTTATGAAGACACTTCACAGTCCACCTCACACATGCTTACCTCTCCTCTAGGTATGCTTTGCCTAGTTTCTCAGTTGATGGTGTCAGAAAATAGAGAGGGCAGTTAACAGAAAAGCACATCTCACCTGCTGGACAGCTTATGTGTGCATTGGATTAAGCAAGTATGATGCTATTGGCCAGAAATGAGGGTTGGCATATACGCTTATCTGGGACACAATGAGAAGACCAAAACTAAGAATAATAGGAATAGAAGAAGGGGATGAATTCCAGCTCAAAGGACCAGAAATATTTTTTTTAACAAAATTATAGGGAAAAAAATGTTCCTAACATAAAGGACCTGCCTTCCAGAACACTAAACAGATTGAACTGGAAAAGAGACCCTCCCCTCACTTTACCACATAATAATCAAAACACTAAGCACACAGAACAAAAAACAGTATCAAAATGTAAGGATGTAATTTTTAACTCACCAAGAATCATGCAAGATAAGGAATGTGAAGGTGTCCCTGTGAATAGAAAACAATAATGGAAGAAGAAAGGCTTAAACTCTGTTTTGAAAGAAAATGTAAATTGCACAGGGACCAGAGATGTAGGGGAGTGGATGAAGTAGAACAAGGCGCGTTAGGATGGAGGTGACAGCCCTCTTGACGGAAGGGTGGATTTTAACAGTGCTGATAGGATTAGCGTCCCCTCCTGTGCAAAGGCTGCAGTGGTTGCTTATAAGTAGACAGGTACAGGCCACCTCTAGGAGCTGCAGGGCAACGCTGAAGACAGACAAGTGGCTTCTCTTAGCTCTGCACCAGCTCTTTCTTATTCATTCTGATTCAGCAGCTGACCTGCTTATTTCCTCAGCGATTCAGTAGTGATGCATGCCTATAAATTCCAGGACTCAGGAAGTGTGTTAGGGAGGTGTAAAGAGGAGATGTTAAGATCAAGGCCAGCGGAAGAACAGGAGGAGGATTCAGAAGAAGTTTTTTTTTTCTGTACTTCCACTAAAAACAGTTAAATTAAACAATAAATGAATGCATGTAGTTACATAGTTGATCGACATATTCCACTACAAGGTTTCTGTTGCATATAGTGTCTGAGGGTTTGTGGGCTTTTATCATCTATAGACTCTGTTTTTGGATAATCCAGAAGTAGTTTATAGAAGGATACAGCAGAAACTAGAAGATAACAGGTGAGTGACACGTTCAGTTGTGGGTGAGGCATGAGACTATAGAGTGAAAAGAGTTCCAAAATCGTTCTTTGTGTGTATGTTGATGCATGTGGTTGCCATAAAGTTCTTAGCTTTTGCCATAAAGTTATAAAAAAAAGTCTCTTATATTTTTGGTTGTGATATTAGCATTCCAGGGCTGAGTCATCTCTCATTTGGGAAACAAACTGCTCTTAAGGATAAGCTGCATGACTTCCAGAAGATGGCCAATAACCAACTCAACAGCAGCTTTAGAGGCTCCTTTTTTCATAATGCTCTGTCAAAAGTTTTTTGTCTGTTTGTTTGTTTATCTCTTTATCACTTTTTTTTCTTTCGCTTCATCCCACGGGTCCTCTGTGTATATGTTATAGTTTCTGGATTTGTTTGTTTTTTTATGGGTTTCCTGAATGAGTGGATTTCTGTTTCTTTATTCATTTCTTGTACTTTTTTTAGCTCTTTTTCTTATGTTTGTTTTGTTTTATTATGTTTGCTTTATCTAATATATCATATTATATTAATTATATTATAATATTATCCTTTAAAATCCTCTTTATTTTCCTTTTTTAAAATTTAATTTAATTTTATTAATTACACTTTATTCACTTTGTATCCCCCCATAAGCCCCTCCCTCCTCCCCTCTTGGTCCCACCCTCTCTCCCCCTTCTTCATGCATGCCCCTCTCCAAGTCCACTGATGGGGAGGTCTTCCTCTCTTTCCTTCTGATCTTAGTCTATCAGATCACATCAGGAGTGGTTGCTTTGTCATCTTCTGTGGCCTGGTAAGGTTGCTCCCCTTTCAGGGGGAGGTAATCAAAGAACAGGCCAATCAGATTATGTCAGAGGCAGTCCCTCTTCCCATTACTGTGTAACCCACTTGGACACTAAACTGCCATGGGCTACATCTGTGCAGGGGTTCTAGGTTATCTCCATGCCTGGTACTTGGTTGGAGTATGAGTTTCTGAGAAGAACCCTGTGTTCAAATTTTCTGGTTCTGTTGCTCTCCTTGTGGAGTTCCTGTCCTCTCCAGATCTTACTATTTCCCACATCTTACAGAAGATTCCATGCACTCTGCCCAACAGTTGGCCATAAGTCTCAGCATCTGCTTTGATAGTCTGCAGGGCAGAGCCTTTCAGAGGCCCTCTGTGGCAGGTTGCTAACTTGTTTCCTGTTTTCTTCTTCTTCTGATGTCCATCCTCTTTGCCTTTCGGGTTGGGGATTGAGCGTTTTAGTCAGGGTCCTCTCTCTTGATTAGTTTCTTTAGATTTTAGTAGGTTTATCCTATGTTATATGTCTATAGGAGTGAGTATATACCGTGTGTATCTTTCTGCTTCTGAGACAGCTCACTGATGATGATCCTTTCCAGGTCCCACCATTTACCTGCAAATTTCATGATTTCCTTATTTTTCATTGCAGAGTAATACTCCATTGTGTAGATGTACCACAATTTCTGCATCTCATGAAACTGAAAAAACTTTTGTAAAGCAAAGGACACCATCATCAAAACCAAACGACTGCCTACAGATTGGGAAAGAATCTTCACCAATTCTTTATCTGACAGAGGGTTAATATCTGGTATATATAAAGATCTAAAGTAGCTGAAAAGCAGCAAACCAAGTAATCCAATTAAAAAATGGATAATAGAGCTAAACAGAGAACTCTCTGTAGAAGAATATTGAATGGCAGAGAAACACTTAAAAAATGCTCAAAGTCATTAGCCATTAGGGAAATGCAAATCAAAACAACCCTGAGATTTCACCTTACATCCATCAGAATGGCCAAGATGAAAAACCCAAGTGACAACACATGCTGGAGAGATTATGGCGAAAGGGGAATCCTCCTCCACTGCTGGTGGGAATGTAAACTTGTACAACCACTCTGAAAAGCAATCTGGTGCTTTCTCAGACAACTAGGAATAGCGCTTCCTCAAGATCCAGCCATACCACTCCTAGGCATATATCCAAAAGAGGCTCAAGTACACAATAAGGATATTTGCTCAACCATGTTTATAGCAGATTTATTTGTAATAGCCAAAAGCTGGAAACAGCCCAGATCCCCCTCTTTATTTTCTAAAGGGAGACAGAAAGAGGGTGATTCCAAATGGACAGGTAAGTGGGGAGGAACTGGGAGAAGCAGAGAGAGGGAAAACCATAATCAGGATAAGAAATAAAATAATCAGGATAAGAAAAAAATCTATTTTCAATAAAAGGAACAAAAGTCTCTACTTTGGAAGTTCTTTATTAGGATCTTGAAAACTTTGGAGATTACCAAATCCCTGTAATAAAAAGGGATTGTCTGCTTCTGAATTGGACCTGATAAGAAGAGCTTTCCCATGTGAGTTTACATCAGAAGAATTTGTCACAAAGAAGCTAGAATCTTGTTCACCTCCACACTGTTGCTATTTGGTAGTGCAAGAAGGTAAAGGAAACTGAAGCACTGTATTAGGATAATGCTTTCCATAACTTTTTTCTATGTTTAGCTTTGTCATATATGGGCTTTATCATTGTCATTCATCATCATCATCATCATCATCATCATCATCATCATCATCATCATCATCATCAT
>NW_026585644.1:52664737-52878213 GCF_907164565.1 Psammomys obesus
ATCATCATCATCATCATCATCATCATCATCATCATCATCATCATCATTTTACTCTGCCTTGCCTCTCCCAAGCCTCTGAAAAACTGTTCAACAAAATGACCTAATGTATTATATATATGAGTAGGGTCCTGTGGTTAAATGGTGTCCTGGGGATGGAAAATCTGAATGAATGCAATGTCATTCTCTGGGCAGACAGCAGGAAGCCAGCTGTAAGCAACACCACTGACTGAACAGCACAGACTGTCTCACAGGGAATTGGGTAAACGTGGCTTTCAGAGTGAGCTCTTCATATCAAAATCAAATTCATTGGGATTTTACTTCTAAGGATGAGTTGTCATTCTTCCTGACATTTCAGCATGTTATTCTGACTCTTGCAGTTATAAAAGAGAAAGATAGAACCACAAAACAGGTGTCCTCAGAGTTTGACCTGATTCTGGAAAATATCTCAGAACTGAGTAAGTCAGGTTCAGAGTTAGAAATGTGTTCTTCTAGGTTTCTATCTGTGGCTTTGAATGCAGCTCAATTCCATTTTCTCTTGTGTCCATTGGTCTAATGCCATGTGACTCCTCTTAGGACATTGTCAAGATCTGTTACCAACTAACATTTTAAGTTGTTTTAAAATAATTTTGAAGAAAACAGTTGAGACTATTTTTAATAAAGTCAAGATTATGTGATTTTTTTCCTTCTCTGTGGTTATTTATGTAGCATGTACATAGTATAGCTGAGTATTTTAATTATTAATTTTGATGTTACTAATATCCCAGATTTAATAAAAGCAAATCATAAATGGAAATACTATACAGCCTTGTAGTAAAAATTTTGTAATTTTGGTTTCTTTGAAAACCATAGAAATGTTATGGCACTATGTTTTAATTTTAATCTCAGGAATGAGGATAACAGGCTGGTTCACAGCAGCTCACTGTGATTTCCCTCATGCTCCAGCAGGGCTGTGATTTTCCCAGCTGCAGATAGTTTCTGCAGGAGTGTGACATTTGGAATTTTGGGAACATTTCAGAGAATATATAAATGATATAACGGGCCCCAAGAGGCAGGGTTACCATTGGTGGCTTGGTGGTGGTTAGTTGCTGTTTGTCATGTAGTAGTGTACAACGAAACTAGAAGAAAAAAAATAAATATTCTGACAGGTAAGATCAAACTGTCTCTAAGAAACTCCAGGTCCCTAATGAGCAGGAAGTGGTCTAATGATAACTTCACTTCTTTCCCTTCTATCCTTTTTTCTCTCCTATCTAGTACTATGGGGTTAAAGGGGGGGTGAGGAGTGTGGAAAAGAGAAAGGAACCCACAAGGTAGTAAAACACCGACTTCATGACTTGTCCAGAATACCTGTCTTTTTAACTGAACTTATGAGTATTTATAAAAAAAAGTTCATTTATTGCTTTAGTGAAAAACATAAAAATAAAAATAGAAGAGGTATATTGGCAGGTGTTTGCCTATCAGTGGTATACATTCACTGGAAGACTATGAAGGTTATTTATTAAAAACAATTTCAGCTATAATCTATTTAATATTTCTCAATTAAGGAACAGACAATTTTATCTAAGAAGAGATAAAAATTTTATGATTTGTACAGTGCATACAAGAACAAGGGTAGATTATCGGCCTTTCAGTAGATGACAGTTCCTGCAGGTTTGAGGGAACTGACTGAAGGCATTTTCATTCAATAAATGTCTGTACTCTAGTACTGTGAAACTAAATGCTTAAAAAGTGAGATTCATTATACTAATTATGTGGATTCAGTACATATTAGTAATTAAGTCCCAGACATCCTTAATACTTCTCTGAAATTCATGTATATTGTGTATGCTTCCTAACTAGCAAAATGGTAAGAAAATCAGAACACAAATAAATTGTTTTTACAATTGTAAATAAATAGTTGCATTGTCACCAATGGAAAGTACATGAGAGGACACCCTGGTACTTGAAGTGCAAAAAGAAGGCAGAAAGGTAATGAATAAATGTTTGTAAATTAAGGTTTGTTTGGTATAAGTGTAAGCCAGAGCATGAAGTCATTTCTCATCTCATCCAAATCAACCTGACTAGCCTAGGTTCTACACTTAAGGGTAGCTAAACTCCACAAATACTTTAAAAAACTTAATTTTCTCCTCACAGATGCATTTACTGTGGCTGAGATGTTCTGTTCATAAAATGAAGCTGGCTAAACCTTAGCTGTTTTTATCAGAGGGTAACTCTTCCCTCAGAGAGATCAAGGAAGTGAAGAAAGGTTTTGTCCAACTAGAGTAAACAAATACTGTTGCACCATGATGTCTCTGCTGAAGGATGCTTCCTGGCTGTCTTCCATCTGGATGCAGGCTGTTGTCACCTGCTGAACACACTCCTGGCCTGGATGCTCTCACAGTAAAAAAACAAAAACAAAACAACAAAAAACAAAAACTAGACGTTTCTGCAAGTCCATCATGCGTGTAATTATGATATGTTGCTATTGGTTTTCACTCTTTACTGTGGGATTGTGTAGAAAGTTTTGAAGAGCTACTTCTTGAGTCTGATCTCTGCCTAAGAAGGTACCCCTCCCAGAGCAAAGGAAGAAAAGAGAAGGGTCACAGGTCAAACTAGAATGAGAATGATTTATTCTTGTGAAACTTGGGTAATGCATTGCTGTCACCTTGTCAGCTGTCAAAAATGCCACCAACCTTTTTATTTACTTGTTTCAGTACATGCTTCTAGAAATCATCAATCTTTGGAATTGACACTTTAATTAAAACCTGAAGGGAAGCTCTTGGTGTAAATGCACACATGGTTAAGTGCCCATGTGTAATGCGTGCTCTTAGATGCCGCTGGTGTTTATATGTGTTGCATGTATGTTGACAGATTTACAATACAGGTGCATTCCTAAGTGTCATTGTACTTTGTGCACTTAGAACTTTTAGAGAGAGACACTTGTGGGTTTGCAAACACTATAACTCACTGCAATGAATTTGAAATTATAATAGATTAATGTATTCCATGAAGGAGACATGTGGAAAAGCTATTCAAACCAAATATTTATTTATTCTAAAACGTGAAAAATCTTTTCTTATAACTTTTATGTTTTTTTTTCATTGTAGCTTTTTAAATTTTAGAAAACAAAACCATGGGTAATGGTGCTGACTCCGAAAGTACAGAAGCCTGAGGATTCTTGCAAACAGACAAGTTCCTGGGAAGCTGGAATCTCAGGTCTCTTCTATGTGAAGTGAGAGCTCTGTTTAGAATTTTCCACACAGGTCTGTCCCTAAGCAAGACGATAATATTTCTATTTTTTCCTCCTACTTCATGGGCCTGGTTCCTCCTTTCTGCTGTCCCTTGAATAAATAAACAATTCAGATCCCTTTTATCTTGCACACCAGACCTCAACTGTGAGAAACTTTTCTCTTTTACTCCAAACACTACCAGAAATCTCTTTCAAAAAACTGTCTTTAGCGATTTCCATGCTAAAAACATATTCCTTAATGTAAGCATGTAATGAGGTATGCCCAGAGGAATTTCCTTAGCTACCACAAATCCACGAACAATATGAGAAAGTCTATTGGAATGTCAGATTCAGCAGCATATTTTCTGAGACACACGGAGAATATTTTCTTTTCTCAGTGCTTGTGCTCAATTTCATTATAGCTCAACTGTACAAGTATCATGCACATTTTTAAAAAGATACACAATTGAATACACAATTGAATTTGACTTAAAATAACCTGAGAGGTCAAATTGGTTAGTGGGCTCATATGTTCACTGTACACAACACAAAAAGTCATTCAGCAGGGTTCTCCTACCTGCTGTATATTGACTTTTATGTGACAAGAAATAGAAGCCAGTACATATTCTCTTTTCGGGAGAAAATGTTTCAACCAAGTTTTTTTTGAGTCAGAACTACATTAGGAGAGCCATTATATTGTCAAAAATAGAGCCACTTATAAATAAGGCCTTTGGGACAATAGAGCAAAACAAAGATAGAGATGGGGACAACCAAAACCCAAAAACAAAAACAACTAAATTGACGATTAAATACTTGATGGGTTCTGTTTCATTGTGAATGTCCAAGTCGTATGCAGATAAAAGATATGCTTGTCTTATTCTTTCAGTTTCTATTCCTTGTTGCCTTGATGTGGGTAATATTGTAAAACCTGTGACATCTTAGCAATCATCACTTTTTGAAAAGACGTCTAAGGTAATGATTTGGAAGGGCAAGAAAATGATCTATAAGAATTATTTTCATGGAATATGGCAATGGCATTTTTAAGAGTTAAAGATGAGGAAATGGACAAGTCTGAATGATATGATATGATGTGATATGATATGATATAAAGCATCTTGGGGACTAAACTGTATTGTTCACCATTTTAGCAATATTGGCTCTTAACTGATCTCTCTGGGATATTATCCCATGTATTTGTCATCTATGCTTATAATGCTGGCTATATTTCTTGTTGAATAAGTTCTCATTGATAATCATCCATTTAGTATAACCACATTTAAATGTTTATGTATCAATTTCTTATAGATTTAGATCAGGAATGTAAAACTAAATGCTTGTTGGAAATGAGTAGGCAGCATAAATTTTTGAGCTGCTGCAGAACAGGCCATCAGAAGTTTCAAAGATGTGTTGAGCTGGAAAATAGAAAGAACATGGTCTTCTTATCATGGAAAACACTGATGACCTCCAGATTATTGGAGGTGAAAATTTTGGAGGCAATAGAACTGTTAATTTTTAAGCATGCATTATCTGTGTTGGTTTATATATGTGTGCAAGGATGGGTACACAGGTGTGAATTTTGAGGCCAGAATACCACCATGGTATCATCACAGGAAATGCAGTCTACTTCCTTTAAGATGTGGTCTTTCATTGTCTTGAGCTCCCTAGTTCAGACAGATTAGCTGACCTGTGAGCACCAGGGATTCTCCTGTTTCCACCTCCCCAGAACTGGTTACAAGCATGTGCCACCGTGCCTGACATTTTTTAAATGTAATTTTTATTAATCAAATTTAGGTCCGTGGACTTAAAAAATGATGTGTTTCACCAATTACATTATATCTACTACCTGTAAATTTCTAATTTTTCAAAAAAAATAATCTGGAAATACAAAATTAAAGTGGATGTATATAAAGTTTAAATTTTGTGAACTATTTCAAATAGACTATTATATAGGCTTACAGTCTATATTCCAAAAGTGTGTCTACTGTGTGTAATAGAGACAATGACCAATTACAATGTCTTATGTCAGAATTTCTCATGTAGAGTAGGAAAGAATAGGGTAGAAAGTAGATTCTTTCATTTTCTCTCTCCCCCTGCCTTTGATTATCCAGTGTCCATTTAAGGTAAAGCATCAATATATGTCCTTTTGACAGGAGTTTACTGAGAGCATTGGAAAGACTCTAACTAGCAGTGTTTTCAAAGCAAAGACTCATGACCAAACCTCTGGCAGAGTACAGGGAATCATAAGAAAGAAGGGGAGTTTGACTGATGAGGAAAGGATAGGAGCTCCACAAGGACCAAAGATATCTGGGCACAGGGTCTTTTCTGAGACTAACATGCAACCAAGGACCATGTATGAATGTAACCCAGAACCTCTGCTCAGATGTAGCCTGTGGTAGCTCAGTAACCAATTGGTTTCCCATAGTGAGGGGAACAAGGACTATTTCTAACAGGAACTCAATGACTGGCTCTTTGGCCTCCCCACCCCCCAAGGGAGGAGCAGTCCTGTTAGGCCACAGAGGAGAGCTTTGCAGCCAGTCCTGAAGATACCTGATAAAACAGGATCAGATGAATGGGGAGGAGGTCCCCCCTATCAGTGGACTTGGCAAGGGGCAGGGTGGAGATGAGGGAGGGACTGGGAGGGAATGAGGGATCGGGACACAGCTGGGATACAGAGTTAATAAAATGTAACTGATAAGAAAAAAATAAAATACAAAAAAAAAAAAGAAAAAAAATATATGTCCTTTTGAAAACATTTTTTATGTTTAGAGTGAAAAGAAAAATTACATCTTAAGCAATGCAAAACTGTTCACTGAAATCTTAAATTACAAGTAGAGGGAAACCTAAGGAGAGCAGAGAAGAGAAGGGAGGCAGAGCCAAGTCAGTCAATGAAATGAGAGAATGGAGTATCTCAGAAGGTAGGAAACCATGAGTATCATAAAGACTTCATGAAAATGGGTATGCCTGAGCTGGGATTAATACTTCAGTAGAGTGTGGCCTTTGATTTTAAGGTGGGATAAATACAAAAACAGAAATTGTAGTAGTTTGGATTAGAATGACCCTCATAGGCTCATATATTTGAATGCTTAGTTATCAGAGAGTGCTGCTCTTTGAGAAGGAGGGGTGGCCTTGTTGTGGTAGCTGTATGATGACACTGGACTAGACCTCTAAAACTGTAAGCAAGCACCAATTAAATGATTTCTTTATAAAAGTTGCTGTGGTCATGGTGTCTCTTCACAGCAACAGACCATTGATTAAGACAGTTTGACATTTGGAAAACATCATGGGCTCCTAGTTGAGAATTATAAGAGCCCAGATCCAACTTTCAAATGGTTAAATGAAACCAATTGGAGTTCCTAGTTTGGTTGTTCTTGGCTGAGTTTCACAAACTTGTGATGACTGAGAAAGAATAATAGGCCACAGTACAATGACAAAGTCAAATAGCTAAAGTTTCTGCTGTCTGGCTGTTGTTTTACTTGTTTCTTTTGAGGTTTTTTCCTTTTTATTTTAAGGAGGTAGGATGTCCTGAAAACTTAGGGTCTCACACATGGTATGCAAACCCAATACCACCGAGATTTACACTTCCTCTGCACCTTTATTTCCATTTTACTTTGAGGTAGGCTAAATTGCTCGAGTTGTCCTTGAACTCATTATGTAACCCCGGCAGGCCTTGAGTGTGTGGTCCTTTTTACTGGCTCTCTTGAGCAACTGGAATAACAGGCCTCCACCAACAGACCTTTATTTGAAAATCCTTTAATATAAAGCAGTAATATACTTTTTTGTTAAGGAATATAGTATCTCTGTTAAAGTTCTCAATTGCAGTAAAGTGGAAGGGACGAGGTAGAGCATAAACAGTTGTGTGTGACCATGTATGCATGTGACCTCTAAGATTTTGTTAATGGTAAGACTTGGTGAAAGGCCATAGTTTTCTGATCTCTGGTTTGGAGGGAAAAACACACTAAGATTAGAAGTCACTCTCACATAGAGCCTGACTCTAAGTAACAGAAGTTCACCTCTTCCAAAAAAATTAATGGTTTTCTGAAATCATGAAGAAAAAAAAGGAAACAGCATGACATAGAAATGATGGAAAGGTGATAGTTTTTAGAAGGATTACATAATTGGAATTGAGTCAGATCTAAGTGGAATAGGAAAATGAGCCTGTTTGAGAAGGCTAATGGGAGAAGAAAAACCAGAGCATGGAGTTCAACTCATCCAGAGACACATCAAACATCAGGGCAGAAAGGATCCAATGAGAGAAGAGTGATGATGGAATAAACCACCGCAATAAAAGGGTTCACAAAGTAAAAGTAGCTTCTTAGTTTATGAGGACATCTCTGATCCAGGGGTTCACCAGCCTCATTAAGCCAGGCCTGATTTTTCTTTCAGCAGCTGCCCTGATTTCTTATTCCATTTCTAATCAACTAATCAAACCGTGGAAAGCATATAAGAAATTGAAAAATCATGGGGCAAGTTGGGCCTCTGCTTGTGTTTCTATGTGCCTCATCAGCACCAGGCCCAGTTGACATCTCGCTTGATTTCTTATCAGGCTTTGTCTCTTCTGGCAAGGTATGGATGATCCCACAGACACAGTGTGAGTCTACAGAATACTGAGCCTTGCAGATGTCATTAAGGCAATGTTCCCAGCTGATATAACAAATGCAGTCAGCAGGTGATCCAGCAAATTGAGTTTATCAAGAGTACTATTGCATTCTTATTATCTAGTTTAACAATTTGGGATAACCAAATCACATATCATCATAACTCCCTTTCTGCCAATGTTTTCCCCTTTTCTTTCAAGATTTACCTCTGAATCATTTCACAGTATGCTTTAATGACAGTGGATATGGGTTCACTGTGGTTTTGTAATAAATCTGCAGCTCCCAGGCTTTTCTAAAGAATTACAAGGTCTCTTTTCCAAGCACAGAGAAATGAAAATCACACCAAAAAGTAGCACCTAGGATTTAAAGTAAAGGCTCTTGGTTCAACTTACAAGAACAAGATTCTCTTTTGCTTTTTCTTCCTGAGTGCCCTCTGATCTCCGGGATGCTGCCCTTCCTGTGATGGTGATTTGCAGAGTATAATGCTGCCCGGTGCTCTTTGTCTTCAACAAGCCCATTGACACCTAGTTCATGTCTCCATGCAGGCCAGAGCCGTCTGATTTGGTGCCTGACCCTTGTTCCATAAGTAGGAAGCAGGACAAAGAGATGATTATGAATTATTTTGTTCTTCCCAGGCCTTGGAGAGGCAGTGGAAAGCTCCTCTCTTCCTGTCATGACTCTACTAAATAGACTACCATAAGGACTGGGATGCATTCCAGGGATTTTTATTTAGGAACAGAGAAACTAGACAACCTACTTTCTCCATTTCAGTCCCATTTAGACTAATGCTATGGAAATATTTTGAAATGATAGACAACTAGATCCTGTTTCTGCACCCCATCCTACATCCTTGAACTTGAACCTCTAGTTATGCTTCAGGGAAACTTGTTAATGTCTGTGCTGGGATCAGTACTAATTACAACCATAATTACTTTGAAATTATACAAGTATTGTCATGTGGTTCAATGCATTCTCCTCCTTAAGAGGAGCAAAGACAAAAGATCTTATTGACCATATTTGGTTCACACTCTTGCTTTGTTATCTCTCTGCTGTTTCTGCAGGTAATTAAAATCTATGAAAATTCAGAGCTAAATCTAGTGGTTAAATAATTCATTGTATATTTAACAGACAAGCTGTACTCTTCACTTATTGAAGGTACAATTAAAAACACATAAAACTTTAATTCATATAATGTTTAATTGGTAGGTTTGAAGGCAATTATGGTGCCAATGTACTCTTTCCTCAATCTTAACTCCTACATTATTTTTCATTAAAAATGTTAAATTAAAAGAAATTGTCATTAAATATCAGGGAAAGCTGTCACTGAACCTAGCATGGGGTAGCTGTTAAAAAGCTAGTATTACTTGTGGAAAAGCTCCAATGGACTTACTCCTAGATAAATCATTATTAGTTAGGACAACACACAAGTACACACACAAACATATAGACACACACAAACACAAATACACAGTTTCTCTCAAATACATATACACACTAATATAAATAAACTCTCTCTCTCTCTCTCTCTCTCTCTCTCATACACAGACACACACACAGACACACACACACATTGGCATTGTTATAATAAAATCTTCAGCATAGATATAAGCCAGAAAACTAGATAGTGTTAAAAATATAAAAAGATTATCAAAATGGAATAAACATGAGTTAACATTTTATAACATAGTAAAATTAACAGGTTTAGAAAAAGATATATATATATGCCCTAAGGCTGGGGATCATTCATCATAAAATATTAGGTGTGGCTACGTAAATCTTTTTAGATTCTGCTCCTTACCCAGAGGAGTTTCACATCTAAGAAAAGGGAAGAAACCCAAATCAAAAATCATGGCAGAGGGTAGGGTTAAACAGCTGATCAGCTAGAGACTTTATCTTTGCCCTTTAGTGTTTTCATGTACCACAGAGGAGGGGGGGGCAGCTGGTGTTTGTAGTTTTGATCAAAGATATGTTAAAGAGCTGCCATTCCCTGTCTTTGTTGTCTTATTCCTTTTCTTCAATTTCTTTGCTTTCTGTATGGTTTTAGTAAAAAATCCCAAGTGAAAAAACCTTTCATACTAGAGAGCGAGATGATATATAACATGAGAATGGATAGAGTTCATGTTGTCACCAAGAAAACAGAAATTAATTCACAGGTTTTGGGCACCTAAGCTATTACTTCAGGGCAGTGTTTTCTAATATTGCACTGCCATATGGATTTTATTTTTTTGTCTTACTGCTGCAACAAAATACCTGACAGAGACAACCTAGGAAGGAAAGGTTCATCTTCGCTTACAGTTCCTGGATGCACACTCTACCATGTCTGGATAGTATTATGGCAAGAAGAGGAGGTGAGAGTTTTATGGCCATCACCGTGAGTCCACTGCCATGATGAGGTGAGAGTGCCTTGCTCAGTTCCCCTTTTTCTCTTTATTTAGTCTTAGGTCCCAGTCAATGGGATGGTTCTGAACAACATGGAAACACCACATTTTCACTTATGCTAGAAGATTTCCGGGGAAATTTCAGTATCACACAATATGCCCAGAAGAGTTCTAATTAAATGGTGTTTTTAAGATCAGGGATATCTAGAAATAATGCAACAAGAATTGTATGACTCTGAAGCAGCGCCATGGTCTCTGCTGCACTGAAACTTCACTCTCTTAGCTTGTATGAGTTCTCAGACTTATACAAAATATGTCACTCCTACCACACTATCCATCTGCCCTCACCTCTACTAACGTTTATGGAAAATATATGAGCCACGCATGTAAGCACACAGTTGGAGGCTGAAGCACAAGGTTCTCAAGACTGAGGCCAGCCTGGGCCATATAATAAGACCTTGTCTCAAAACCCAGACTAATTAAAAACTTCTGGGACTAAAGGGATCAAAATCACTTGTGCAGACAACAACTCTCTGGAGAATAAATATGGAACTAGTTCATAACCAATCTTAGAGCCAAACCCAGGCTTCTGCACCTAATGTCCTAACCCACACTAGAATGTCACAAGCTATTTGGAATTTTCCATTTAAAACAACTAGCTTTAGATAGAGAGAGAGGGCAGGATTAGAATTCCCTATTCAGAATGTGGTTGTATGAGAGGGGGAGAGTTGGAAGTGATGTCAATCACAGGGAAAGTACATAAGCTTTCCAGATACCAGGTTCTCACCAGACAGGAGAATATGACTAAGTGTATAGGGGTCACTTTGCACATAAATTCTGTGACGTTGTGTGAAACATCACGTGACCTCTTCCATGACGTGGTATGATATACTATCACAACAGACATTCTGGACTTTGTTCCTAGCTAGACAATCCTTTTAGTGACATGCTTTACTGGTCTATTGTTCCACACTACCTTTGAAAAATCTATCTGGGTTTTCTTAGAATTGTTATTGGGATTTTAGTGCTTTGATTAGCAAATTACATAACCAAGGAAAAAAATGGAAATACTTCTATGTTTTAGGTGGTCTCTCCCAGAGCTGTTTTACTCCATAAGGCAGTATATATTTTAAGTAATTAATTTTGTGGAAAATAAGATTTCTTGGAAATGTGTATATTGTGTTATAGCTGTTATGACTTCTAGCTTAAGTCAAATACTGTCAAAAGCTTACAAAAATAGCCCTGGGCTTCTACCTAATTCCTTGGAACCTTTCTTTTCTCTGGTGTTCTAAGATTTCATGATGTGCCTTTCTCTGGCTCAGTTCTTGTTCATTTCGCTCAGCACTCAGTGGGCACTTTTAGTCTGGAGTTATATATGTCTTTCACGGTTGGAAATTTCTTCTTGTATAATTTCTTTGATAATTTTCCTCTCATCATTTTTATAGAACAACTATTAATACAATGAAAGCAGAAGAAAGTTTAAATGAAAGTTCCTCAGTTATGTAATTCAAACCATAAAAATAGAAGTGGAAGGAGACAGACGCCAGGTGTCAGCTAAAGAGTTGGCAGATATTCATCACAGGACTCTGAGGTTTAGTGCAAGCAATTCTTGCTATTATTTATTTAAAGTTTCCAGTGGCTGGATTAGCCAAAATAACTCACAGTATTTCAGAAGCTCATTATTTGTATAGTGCTTCCCTTTGAGCAAAAGGAAAAATTGACTGTTGAGAGCTGGTAGCAGAGGATAAAATGGAATGGAGAATGAATGAGAATGTGGCATGCAGGTGATATGTTCATGAGCAGCCGGTGGTGCCAAGCTCCCATCGCTGGGTATATGAGCTTAAATACAACAGTGTGCCCCTTCTCCAGAGAACTGTCCTGTTCAACTATAAGCTATCTTTCTTAAGTAGCTCTGTGCCCACTCAGTCAAACTTAGAATCAAGACAGTGACTCTCTGTGTTAAAGGGATGAATGTTCTCTTGAAGGGGTACTGATACAATGGTGCAATACATACTATCACGTCTTCCTCACTGGAACCAGATTGAAAGATGCTTCCATCTGAGATCAGAGTCTTCCAGAGGCTTCATGGCCTGCCTTAACCGTTGCTCTTCTACTGTCCCGAATAACCCCTGTCAATCCATGGCTTAAGCAAGAATCTCCCATCAGGCTATGCATTCAAGTACTTGACCTAAGGCAAGTATTAAAATTTAAAATTCAAATAGTTCACCATTCCCTCCTATCTGATTATTCCTATTGCATAAGCATTCTGCTCCTGTTAAAACAATGTGATGTTTTGAAAGGTTTTTGTTCTGCTATTTTTGCATCATATGTAGTTCCTTTTCAGCTGTTGATTTGGTCTCAACCATGCAGGCTTTTATCAAATGACTGACAATATTTGAATATCCATTCTTGTGTAAGACAGACACAGATAAAGAAAAATTGTTTGAAGCTCTATTTTCTCAAAGAGAAAAAAAAATCCTGTAAAAGAGGAGGAAGGGAGGGTGAATGGGTAAACGGCAGACAGTTTAAGTGAATTGTTTCATATGTTCATGAAGGCTGGTAGGTTTCACAGCAGTCAGTCTGCTAGCTAGAGACAAAGAAAACTGGTGCCATAGATCAGGCCAAGTCTTAAAGTTTCATACTTAGGGAAGTTATGATTGCTATCTAGTGCCAGAAGCCCCAAAACCTGGGGTTCCACAGTCCAAAAATCTGGAGCACACAGAGTTCTGATATTCAGAGAAGGATGGCCCAGTTCTAAGAGAGATCTTTTTTGTCTTTTTTGTTTTATCTTTTATATGAACCCCAGTCAATCTGTGTCTGCAAACAATGAGATAAATCTCCATCATGCAATCTAAGATCTCACATGCAAAACCTTTTCAGGATTACCTTCCGAGACGTACCTAAAAACATGCTTACCAGTGCCCTATCAAGTTGACATGCAAAATTATTAGCTTTAGATATTCCATGTGGACAGTGGAATTTTTCTTTTGTGGCTAACACTTGTGGGAAATAAAGTTTAATAGACAGTGAACTAGATTTAGATTGACCTAAATGGATTACATTTGCGTTGCCATCATTTTTATGGAGGAGTCCATTCTCTCTGACCTAAGGTATATAAGCTTGGCTGTCTGACTAGTACCCCAGAGCAGAGGAAGAAGGATCATTAGAAATTGTTTATTTTAGCTTTTATTATGTCCTTTTATTTAAGTCCAAATGTTTGTCATTGCCTATGTTCACCCTAATATACCTGCTCTTAGAGATTCTTACATGTTACTTTTCCAGAAGTTAAATCTAAATCTACAAAAATCATTTGAAGTAATCAAATGCTTAATTGTTGTAGAGATTCTCATTTTATGTCAACATTTCTGAATAGACTTTTGATGTTCCCATTTGCATCTCTTTTATTAGAATAGATCTCTTAATAGTATTTAACAATATTTGTTAAATAACCATTATTTAAGAAATGTTTATATAATGTTTACTATCTCCTATTGTGGGGCTAACATGGTTCAGACATAATTCATTTAAATATTACAACAGAAGTTGCTGCTGTCTCCGATTTAAGGACAACTTTCTCAAGTCCGCATATCTACTACATGCAGTGCTAAGTTTTGAATTTAGGCAATTTGGCTCATTCGTAATCTGTTCTGCTTAGTCATTCGCCATGTTGCCAAACCACCATTAAGACTTGGCATGAAGAACACATGAGTCAATCAAGGTGGAATTTCTTTTTTCCCACTTGCATTTTGCTGTTTTCCATTTGCATTTTAACTTTCCAGAAGAAGGGTTTTCTTGTTTGATTGTTTTGTTTTGTTTTTTAACAAGGCTTTCAGAGATGCTTTTATTTTTAAGCTGGACACAGATGATTTTCTAAAGCCATAATATCTGGTTGGAGGGAAAGGAATATTAGAACAAAGAAAAATGCAGAAAGCCATCTGGATGAAGGGATTAGATCCCTAGGGCCTTTGGTACCTTCTCTATCTGGAAAAATTACATGACTTCATATTTGTAAAAGGTTTACCAAGTTATAACTTACATAAGTAAAACATAGGTAAACTACATATTTAAAGAATATAGTATAATGTGTCGGCACATAATAGTGAGACCATCATCTAAATCTAGATATTACATGTATCAGTAACAACCATACTTTCTTCTTTCTCCCTGGTAATATTTCATGTGCATCCTAGTCCAAGCCAGCTTACCTCTCTGGAAACCCATTCCCACTGAAACTGATCTGCTCTTGGTCAATATCCCTTAGTTTGAATTTTCTAGAATATTATAAAATGGAATCAGAAAAGCATAATACTTAAACCTTTCTCTGTCTTCTTTCCCTTAGGATCATTATTTTAGGATCAATACACATTTTACATGTATTGATAGCTTGCTCCTTTGTCTTTTTTGGGTAGGGTTGTATTGTGTGGCTATATATCAATCCATTTACTCCCATACTTATGGATGTGAGCTTTCATTACAATTTTCAGAAATTATAAATAGAATTGTCATGAATATCTTCACATGACATGTTTTTAAAAAAGTAATGTGTTATATTGTGCTTTTCCTTTAAATCTGTGGACATTTGAAATCAAAGTGATTAGTTATTAAAGTATAAAAAAATCTTTACACATGCATTATATACAAATGCAATTCTTACATGTCTTTATGTATATTATGCTAAAGAGGTTTAGTCCTTTACTCTACCTACATAATGAGATTGGCATAAAAATTATATAGTACTAAAGCAGAGGCTGAGACTCATAGCCAAACTTTGGGCAGAGTGCAGGGAATCTTATAAAAGAAGGGGGAGATAGGAAGACTTGGAGGGGATAGGAGCTCCATAAGGAAAGCAGCAAAACCAAAAAATCTGGACAAAGGGGTCATTTGTGAGACTGATACTCCAACCATGGACCTTGCATGGAGATAACCTAGAACCTCTGCACAGATGTAGCCCATGGCAGCTCAGTCTCCAAATGGGTTCCCTAGTAATGGGAACAGGGACTGTCTCTGACATGAACTCAGTGGCTGGCTCTTTGATCACTTCCCCCTGAGGGGGGAGCAGCCTTGCCAGGCCACAGAGGAAGACAATGCAGCCAGTCCTGATGAGACCTGATAGGCTATGGTCAGATGGAAGGGGAGAAGAACCTCCCCTACCAGTGGACTTGGGGAGGGGCATGGGAGGAGATGAGGGAGAGGATGGTAGGTGGCCATGTAGAAATGTACAGGGTGTGGGGTGTAGGTTACTGAGTAAAGGGAAAACCTTATGAACATAATGCCTGTATTGTTCTCATACAGCTGGAGTCCGTACCTGAGGAACAGAGCGAGAAGACAAAATCCTTCATTTCTGTGTTGACCACAGAACAATCATTAGCGCTGACATATTAACAGTTCAGTTGTCATGTGGCTGTTTCCAGCCCAAATCTGCAGCATTCCACCACTCCCCTCTTTCCATTGTTACTTTTTGTTTTTATTGATACTTGACTTAGGCAGTCTCTTTAGCTGGATGCTTCTCTGTCTGCCTCTTAAACTTGAATTTACCTAGGCTCTAATCTTGTATCTTTCTTATTCAGTACAGTCTACAGCTGAAATTTTGTGTGCCCATAGAATGAACTACTTGTTAAAAATGAATCATATTTCCCTGCATTCCTTGTTGCAAAGATCCTTCCCCTGACACTGACACTGTAACCAACTAAAAATTTTTCATCTGAACTTGGTTGTCCCAAAGTACCTTAAGATCAGCCTGTATAGAATGGATTTTATTGTTTATCTTTTTCCTGCTTTACTTACCCCCTACAAATTTTCCTTTGTATTTAGTACTGAAAATACTTGAAGAAAATGAGATAAATATGAATTATTACAGTTTTACTTTTTCTTCTCACCATGTTCACTCAGACAGTTTTGGCCCTGACATTTCAATGTTTTACCTGCTAATACTTCCACAAAAGTAAATGTTCGTTCACATGTTTTGTCTCTCTCAAAGTAAGATTTTTGAGATGGCATATTTAACTTTATAGGACCCAACTTTAGACATAAATCTATGTAAAAATAATTTTGTTGTTTGTGTCACTAAGTTGTTCAAGATTTATACAAACCAGATATCTAATTTGGACAGACAGTTTTTTCTAGATAGTACTCTTTTTCACACTACAGGCAACTCAAGCATCAGAGAATCATTTTCTCACCAGGGCGTTAGGTCTATCCTTCTGCCCTTGGTCAATGTGATGTTCTCCCTGGTTGCAGCATCTGTGTGATAAATTGTGCCTTGCCTGATGAACAGGTTTCTCTCTGGATGTTTGTGACGAGTCAATAATTAATAGAACCAACCAGTCATGGACACTTGATCAAAGCTTGGCAAATGTTGTTTCTGCTTTTGTCCCTACTTGCTTTTACCATTAAATCACAGACAGGAGTTTGGATAGTGTACTGAATAATAAAAATGTGAGGAGAAGTGAGCAAAAAGTATTAATCAAAAGTAACATAGTTCAGTCGTGGAGAGAGACAGAAAAAGAGAGAGAGAAAGAGAGAGAGAGAGTGTATGAGAGAGAGAGAGAGTGTGTGTGTGTGTGTGTGTGTGTGTGTGTGTGTGTGTGTCCTGGAGATGTACTATAGAGTATAGTTACTATAGTAACACATAATCAAAATTTGAGAATCTATTTTAGTCATTTTGCTAAAGTAGATGAGTTGTCACAGTATATTCTAAATATTTGTATTTATATCCACAGATTACTTCTGTGCTCAGCCTTGGTCAGAGAAGCTTGTATTTGTTTTGGACAGTTGCAGAGATCCATAAGTGATAACGCACTGAGAAGAAGTGATTATCAAGTGCTCAGCCCAATACAAGACCTGTGTATCAAACCCTCTGAGGGTTAAGATACATTTTAGAAAAGGAGCAGAAAGGATGTCAGGGCCAGTGGGTGGGGAAACATGCTGAAAGAGGCTGTCCTTAGACATGGTACAGCCACTGCAATGACAAACTCACCGTAGCAGTGGTTACTGCATAAGGGTACACAAGATTAGACCCTTAAACATTCCACAATGACTATAGGATAGATCTCGGAGGCTACACTCCTCTCCTCCTTGAACACGCATTGGCAGTTAATGGTCACCAGATATGGGGGGAGGGCGGTTATTTGATGATATAACACCTGGATGATTGTTTGTGCTCAACTAAATGACCCCCAACATGTATTCATGAAAGTAATGGTAAGAAAACTGAGTGAGTTATACAAATGCAACAGACCTGGAAAAAAGAGGGAAACTAGTTGGTAAGAAGAAGGAATGCAATGGTAGTTGTTGGAATAAGGATATAATGGTAGTTGGAATAAGGTAATTGGGATTAGGGATATAATATGGGATATATATGATCAGAATATTGTGTGCATATATAAAACTATGAAAGAACAAATGAAATGATAATAAAGTATATATTATGTTAAATATTTTTATCTCATTAAAAACATTAAAGCAGCATTATTTTGTTTAGAATAAGTAGGTTTGGTTTCATTATTAGATACTAATTTCCAAACTCATCAACTTGTATATGCTAATTATGTACACTTTCAGATATAAGAAAATAATCCTAAACTTTAAAAAGCAAAATGCAGAGAGAGGGGTCTACTCCTGTATACCAAAACTAGGATTAAATATAATTTTGTATGTATATGATATATATAATATACATATTATATGTATACAATTATATATAATTATATTGTATAATATATACAATATAATGTATTATATGTTATAATAAATAATATGTAATATATGATACATATATTTCAAATTATATATTGTATACAGTATATAATTTGTAATATATACTTTATAATATATACACATCATAATATGTATATATTATATATACATACATAATGTATTATATGATTATATACTGTACATATTGTATATAACTTTTACACAGTGTATAATATATATAAACTAATATGGACTAGAGTGTTAACTATACTTGGTGTTGGATCACTTACATTTGAAACAAATGAATAAACTGACAACTCATTTGATGAGCTTCATATTAGAGAAAAGTTGAATAAGTTACTTTTAATCAATGTTTGATATTCAGAAGGAATTGCCATGAACCTTCCTCCCAGAAGTCACAACACTTCGCCTTTGATCCCCCAATGAGTGGCTAACAAAGTAGAGTGCACCAGCAAACACTACTTTATGTTGGCAAGCGAGAGGTTACATTGTGGGCAAAACGCTTTAGTCCTAATCTCACCCCTACACACTGTCGAAAAAGCATCACAAAACACATGATTCTGAAGAATTCCCAATTTCTCTGTTATAAAGTTTTATCACAGTAACTGATAAAATGAACATTCAATCTGAAAATGACAAAGTCCTGCTGTAAAGATTATACTCATAATTACGCAATGGTAATCCTCCTGAGGTGAGAGCCTGAGCTCAAATGTTTTTGTTTTCTACTTGACAGCAGCCGTGAACATAATATATGTTCAACTGAAGTGTTTGATGAAGATCTCAGTAAATTCTGCTTGCAGAAATGGAACATAGGATGGTACTCCCCTTAGGTAACAGAAGGAGCTCGTAGTGCTGGGCGACAATGGAGACCACCCTGGACTCCAGCATTTAGGTGGCTTTGAATGTGTCTAGAGCAAATGCATTTAAGTACAGATAATAAAGTATGTGATCTGACACTGATATTCTACCTCTGTACATTTGAGATGTATTAGTCATTTTTATTTTCTTTGGAACATGCTTTTTCTCTGTTTTATGGAAGCAGTTTGAAGGCTCATATGTTTAATCTTGATTAGCAGTTTGTATTGAGAGATGCCTAAGAGATTACTAAATTATATAATGTCTAGATGTTTCTCTGAAGGAGTTGCCACAGATGGAGATCATGACAGCTCCGGTTAGTTTATGGTTTATTCTACTGAATTTGGTATTGACTGACTAGGTGATTGGGAGACAATAAGACTGAAAGATAGGGACTAATTCTCCAGTGGTGGCTGAGAACACACTTGTGAAGAAGAGCAGATCTTGGCCTCTTCATCTTTATTTCCAGGCTACTGTACCACAAGCAGCTTGTGAAAAATTAGCAAATAAAAAATATTATTATTACTATTATTATTATTTCTAATTATTATGTCTAGTCCTCAAACACACCAGAGCCCCAAGAAGGATAAATTATAGCAGGAAGTATTTAAAATAACAGAGGCTTACCCATTATGCAGATGGCCACCCCATTAGCCTCCTGTGATGTTGATGGCTTCATTGGGGTATAAGTCCCAGTGCAGTATCAGTCTTCAGCTGCCAGGCTCAGCAAATTTGAGAAACCATTTTGGGGATGAACATGGGAGAGACTGACCTCACCTTGTCTTGGGCAATGTGAGACCATTAATTCTCTAGGTGTCTTCTTTGTCCATAGTTCAGGCTGATCTCTAGCAGTGGAAAGGCACTGTCTTGCCCAGTGGTTAGCATCCATAATCCAGGCAGAGTTTTGGGTTCCATAAAAGGACTGAAGCCTGCCACCATGATTGGCACCTGTCAAACCATGGGTCAGAATTAACCTTCTCTCTTTTAGTTGGCTTTGTCGGGAATTTTGCCATGAAATGGATTACTAAAACAGGCTGGCTTGTTTTTTTTAGAAGAAGGCAAAAAGCTAACTTAAACTATGAAACACTTGGCCCCACAAATCAGAGAATCTGACTTCATGTTCTGTAAAGTATTAAAGCATTCACATTACTGATCTTCCATGCAGATTTACTAAAAAAATAAATAAATAAGCAAGTAGTATGTTGTGTACGTGTGTGAGTGTGTGCATGTGTGAGTACGTGTGTGTTAGGTGTACATGCTTATATACATGTGTGTGCTGGTTCACTTGCTTATCTTATGGATCTATTTCAGAAAAGGGTATTGGATGGCCTTATCTATCACTGTTGTCCAACTCCTTTGAGGCAGGGCCTCTCTCTCAGTCAAAGGATCATGCCGTCTCAGCTAACAAGTCCCAGCAATCCTTTTATGTCCAGCACTGTCTTAAGTGAGGTCTGCAGGAATTCGTGAGGATGTCTAGCTTGTTGTGTGGGTGCTGAGAGCCAAATTCCAGGCCTCACGACTATGTAGCAAGTGCACTTAACTGCTGAGCCATTGCTTCAGCTCCGGATATTTTTCAAATGGCTAAAGAAACAATCAATCTTAAATCATAAGACCCTCACTCTCTGACCTTGTTGATTTCCGAGAGCTATTTAGTGTGAGATATAGGCTTCAGCACTCTGGTTATTGCAAAGAAAAGGCAGGAAACAGCTGATTGCTTTTGCAAGCGAAACCATGAATTTGTCAACATCTCCTGTTTCCAGGAAAGGCTTCCTTCTCACTTTTAGTTTAAAATCAGGCCCCAGATTTGCCTGCATGGCCTAGTGGGAAACAGACAGCTACTTGCTCAGACATCTACTATTTATTTAGAATTTGGCATGTAAAAACCATCACTTTAGGTTTCTAGTGAAACTGAGATGGATAAGACACACTGTAAGTTTCCAGGCATCTTTTGATATATGAATCTAAGATTTTATTTCTCAAAGAGAAGAAAATGTCAGGAAATTGCATTTTAGAGCTACATTATTTTAAAAAGTGTTCATATTCATAAGTCTTCAGACAATGTCCTGTTGATCCTCAGAGGTACCTACAAAAAGCAAAATTATTTTTTTCTAGATATATTCTTTCTGCTTTATAGAGACTCTGGCTAACTTAGGGAAACACTGCAGGCTAGAAAGAATTGTCAATTGCATTTTGTTGCAGGGAAAGAACAAATACTTTTTGTTCTGTTTTGTTTAAAGGTGTGGAACACTGAGTAATTTTTGAAATAGAAAATACCTCTTAAGATATCATGTAATGTAATTATGGCCTTCAGCAAAGACTATATCCATCAAGCCAAATTATTACAAAGCTCTTCAATGTGTTGAATCCAAATCATACCCAGTTCAATAGATAACAGCTTCTAATGTTAGTGAATATTTTCTTGGGGAAAATGTTAAATCTTGATGCAGAGCTCTAGTTTTTTTTTTTTTGTTTTTTTTTTTACTTAGTAGAGGTGAAGACACTCTGCCTGCTATTCTGGGAAAAGGAATGTTAGGGGTTTCCAGTAACTAAACCATTAGTGCATCTATTGAGGTTTATGAGATGCTAAATTATACTTTAGAAGATAACTGGTGCATGAGAGGAACTGAAAAGTAATAATCCAAGTGATCTTACGGTCATGTATTTGTCAAGTCAAGAGATAAAATATGGGAAGAGGAGACTAGGATAAACATTTAGGGAGAGAATGTGCAGGCTGACTGAAGCAGACTAGAAACCTGGGCAGAAAGGAAGTCAGACCAAAGGAAACAAGCAGATTTACTTAGGCACATAGTTTTATAGTAGGATTTACCTTTGCTTATTCTCATTCCCAGAGACACTGAGGCAGGAGGTACCACATAAACAGCAAAAGAATAGAGCTTATGGAGAAAACTTCAAGTACCTGACATCTTACTGAGACTAGACTGTGGGGTTAAAAGGATGTTAGGAGTTCAACAGTGGTGCAGGGTCCACTAGGAATGAGAAGCAGAAAATCTTATTTGGTAGAAGACAGCCAAGCAGTCATGATAGACAGAAGGTGTAAGAGGCAAGGCCGGTGCTGGCAGGCTGGCTAGCTCAGCAAAACCCTTGAGAAACATATTCTAGGCATTATTACTCTTAAATATATTCTTGTTTCCAATACAGACATCAATAAAGGAGTGCATTATGAATAAAGATAAAGTCTAACAGGCGTGAGAGACCACAATATCCCATAGGCAAAGATTTAACCAAAACCAAATGTATCTACTTCTTTGAAGCTGGGAGGACCAAGTGAGCTCAGACTAAAAACAGCTATTGAGGAAACTGCAAGGTGAGATGCGGCACTGCCAGCCATGACTAACAAGCAGAGAGTCAACATCAGCAGCTGACAAAGCACTACAGAATATGGACAGAGAATGGCTTCAACCAACCCTTACTGTGTAAGCAGTGTATGGACAGAGCAGGATCCCAGGTGTTGCATAGTTTGAGAGCCCTCCATTGGCTTGGCCCATGGTAGATCAGAGAGTTAATGTTTTTGCAATTGCCTTAGCCTATGTCCAAGTTTTGGCATAGCCCTATAAAAACTCCAGACCAGGACTTTTGTTGACTTTTTCCTCTGTTCAAAACTCCTGCCATTCTCAGAATTTTTGTTTTTCTTCCGTTTTTCACTTTTTCTCAGTTTCTTACTTTTCTATGACTGGTTTGCATGCTTCTATGAGAATCTACATCTTTAATCGTCAGTAGCTTGAGAGACTGAGAGCCACTGTCTGAGCTTCACTTGAGTTTCCAGCACCTTATTTTCTTCATACAAGCATAAAGGGGAGGTTCTGTCCTACTTAAAAGTGCTAGCTAAGGACGGGACTGGAGCCCCACAAGGAGACCAACAAAGCTAAAAATTCTGAGCCCACGGTATCCTGCAAGGACTGCTGCACCAACCAAGGACAATGCATGGAGAGGACCTACACCCCCTGCTCAGATGTAGCTGATTGGCAACTCAGTCTCTATGTGGGTGCCCAATGAGGGGAGCAGGGTCTGACTCTGTCATGAACTCAGTTGACTGTTCTTTGATCACTCGCCCCTGGCGATGAGGCCTTGCCAGGCCATGGAGGAAGAGAATCCAGGCAGTCCTGATGAGACTTGATAAGCTGTGGGCAGATGGCAGAGGAGGAGAACTCTCCCTTTCAGTGGACTAGAAGAAGGGGACAGGGAGAAAGAGAGAGAAAGGGCGGAGCTGGGAGGAGTTGAGGGAGGGGGTTTCAATTGGGATCTATAATGAATAAATTGTAAATAAATAACTTAAAACTAAACAAACAAAAACAAAACAAACACACAAACAACAACAATAACAGCAACAAAACACTGCATCAAGATCTCACTGAGACCTATGACCCTGACTCTACGTGAGCCGCATAGCCCAGACTCGTAATGCGTGAGCGCATTCCAGTCCATGTAGGGAAAGCATGTGTCCAGATGGTCAATACCTGCAGGCAGCTCTACTGTCTGTAAGATGGGATTCACCCTGATGAACAGATGCCTAGTGATAAGATCATTGGTGGAGCGGACAACTCCTTCACCACCTTCTTTTGTAAAACTGGAGCCTTAGGCAGTCTTCGTGGATTTGGAGCCTACTATAATTGATGAGATCTGATATGGCTCATACCTCCCTCTGTTCCATCCAGAGCAGCTTACCACTGGGAAAGAAGATACAGCCAATGACTATGCCAATGGCTACTACACCATTGGAAAGGAGATCATTGATCCAGTGCTGGACAGGATCCCCAAGCTGTCTGATCAGTTCACAGGACTTCAGGGCTTCACAGTTCTGCCATGGGCACCAACTCTGGCTTCGCCTCCCTGCTGATGGAACGGCTTTCTATTGAATGTGGCAAGAAGTCCAAGCTGGAGTTCTTTCATCTACCCAGCCCTACAAGTGTCTACAGCTGTAGCAGATCCCTACAACTCCATCCTGACTACCCATACCACCCTGGAACGCTCAGATTGCACCTTCATGGTGGACAATGAGGCCAACTGTGAATACATCTTTCTCTACAACCTGGATATCGAGGGCCCCACATATACCAACTTCAACCGCCTCATCAGCCAAATTGTCTCCTCCATCACGCTTCCGTGTGCTTCGATGTGGACCTGACAGAGTTCCAGACCAACCGGGTGCCCTACTCTCAAATCCACTTCTCCTTGGCCACCTATGAGCCAGTTATTTCTGCAGAGAAGGCCTTCTATGAGCAGCTGTCGGTGACAGAGATCACCAATGCCTGCTTGAAGCCTGCCAACCAGATGGTGAAGTGTTGTGTTCCTCGCCATGGCAAGCAGATGGCCTGCTGCCGGCTGTACCGTGGAGATGTGGTGCCCAAGGATTTGAACTCTGCCACTGGGGCCATCAAGGCCAAGCACAGCATCCAGTTTGTGGACTGGTGTTCCACAGGCTTCATGGTTGTAATCAATTACCAGCCACCCACTATGGTATTTGGGAGTGGCCTAGCCAAGGTGCAGCATGCACTGTGCATGCTAAGCAACACAACTGCCATTGCTAAAGCCTGGGCTCGCCTGGACAACAAATTTGACTTGATGTATGCCAAGAAAGCTTTTGTACACTGGTATATGGGTGAGGGCATGGAGGAGGGTGAGTTCTCTGAGGTTTGAGAGGATATGGCTGCCTTCGAAAAGGATTGTGAGGAAGTAGGCATCAACTCCTATGAGGATGAGGATGAGGGAGAAGGATAGAGAGGTCCTTGGAGCCTGTTGACTGTGTTTATTGCAAAATCCTCTTGAAATAAAGTCTCCTTGTAGAGTTAAAACAACGACATCTCTGCATCAATGTGTTAAATAGTTTCAATGAGAGCAACCATTTTCTGTGTAAACATTTCCTTCATGTGGAAACAACCTTCCCTGAAGGGACAAGAAAAGCTCATGCAACTAATAAGTCCAACAACCTCAGGAAGTGTGGGTAACAAGTACTGGGGAGAAGACTCTCCCGGCAGCTGATCTACCTGAGAGATGTACAGGAAGCACCTAGAATGCTGTGTAACGGGATTCTCTGTACTGCAGCTGCCCTTGAGCGACCTCTGCTCTCATAAATAACGTCAGTGAAGCCATTAACTTGGCTGACATCATTTCTTTGGTATGTCATCAGTGCCATATTATGGATGAATAGACATCCTCCCACCCCTCTCTGAAGGGAATATACCACCATTTTATTTAGAAATTCCTATTTAAATGAGTATATTTAACAATGAAAACAGCATGCCCTTCTAGCCATTATTATGTTTTCAATAATTTGGTTCCAGATTCACTTTGAGAATTTTTCGAAGCATGTATTTCTGGCCAGTTTAGACCTGGTTATCAGTTCATATGAATGCTACAATTTTTTATTGCCTAAAATATATTTTCCATGTTAATTCTCATTTGTTTCATCAAATACATCTACTATAGTTCTAATACCACATATTACATTTTACCTATGAATAAATTAACCTTCATTTCTATTATGAGTTATTTTGTTATTATGATCTTCATATACAGCATTATTTTTGTCATAGGGACAGGGGCAATGTGGTCGAATGAGCAAACACAGGATTTTGAGTTGAATATATCTAGTTTTGATTCTCAGTTCTGTCATTTATAGCTTGTGATCTTAAGCAACGTATCTCACTTCCCTTGAGCTTTGGTTTCCTAAACTATAAAATTAGCATCACTATGGTTACTCAGTAGCACTATTTTGAGAACAAGAATTAATAATTGAAAAGTG
Organism: Psammomys obesus; assembly: GCF_907164565.1. NCBI lineage: Eukaryota > Metazoa > Chordata > Mammalia > Rodentia > Muridae > Psammomys > Psammomys obesus. The sequence goes on from NW_026585644.1 coordinate 52,690,247, forward strand.
CTCAGAATGTTCCCTGGTTCTTAGTGGATACTCAGTGGATAAGAGTTACCATTTTCAACACTGTTACCAATTATTAGACTTGGCTATTTTGTGGCTGTCCTTAGGGAAAGAGAGATGATGAGCACCATCTTCTCTGGAGGAGAACTAGGAGATTCCATGAGAAAAGGATGGATAATGACTCAAAGGGAAGTGCCTTGCCTGGTTTAATAGGATGGCACTCCACCTCAAATCCTTCCTGGAAGCCTCTGGGAAAAGGAGCTATTTATAATTAGAGGGCAAGAGAGGATTTTAATGAAGGAAATCAATATTAGCAACCTCAATATTTCAGCCTTTTACTATCAGGCATCATGCCTTCCATCATTCATCTTTTGGATTTTCCTGGAGCGTTCCACATATGTAGATGTAACTTCTACTTAAGTGTGTGAGTTGACCCGTTACTCCCAGTCCCATGGCACATATAGACCATTCCTCGGTGGGCACACATGCACCATCAACATTGTAACTGCTCAACTACACTTCAAGCCAACATAAGCAAGGAAGCTCTGAAGTCTGAACCCCAAATCTTTGTCCAGCACTGTGAATTAAATATCTGAGTCCTAACAAGAGATTTCTTAATCTACCCAGAGAAGTATTTTATCACTGAAAGCTGCGGGGAGGGGTGCATTTACTTATCCCTTTTGAAGGTTTCTTTTTTTCAACAATTGAAGTCAGGAAGACAGACATGCTGGTTAGGCCACCTGGTCTTTAGACAACGTAACTTAGAGCTCACTCCTGGCCTTAGTGACAATTACCACAAAGGCTCATGATGAAAAATCACTCATCCATGCTTTCTATAGGTCAAGTGAATTGATTAAGTTCTGCTTATACAAGATTAGAAATTCTGTACCTTTAAGAAACAAGCACACAAACTCCTAAATTATACCCAAACCAAACCCTAAACAAATACATTTTTTCAAAATGCCATTGAGACGTGTTTTATTTATTTATTTTTTTACAGAACAATAGTTGAAGGAGGGATATGACCTTACTGTGATTTGAGCTCCTTAGCTAAAATTAGTAAACCACTGTGTGTTTGGAATTTATTTTGTTTCTTAGGAATGAGTGGCAGTTTTGAATGGTTTTTGAATTTTGTAATACTCTTCGCAAAAGTACTTACTTTTATTTTTTATTGAAAATAGACTTAATTTTTTATATAATATATTCTTATAATGGTTCTTTTCCTTCAATTCATATCCAATACTTTTCAGTTTCTTACCCTCACAAATCCACACTCTCTCTTTCTCATTAGAATACAAACAGGCACCTAAAATAGTAATAACAGCAAAATGGGAAAAGTGTAAGAAATTCAGACACTGAGACACACACAGAAAACCCATGAATACAAAATTGGAAACCATAATATATAAACAAAAGATTTTTTTTCTATAGGAAAAAAATGCTCAGACAAAGCACTATGAGACAAGGAAAAAAAAAACTCCAAAATTACTATTGAGTTTGTTTTGTGTTGACCCTTAGGTCAACTGCTGGACCTTAGGTCTACTCTGACGTAGGCCTAGGTTTATATAGGTTTGTATACCCAGTGAGGCTCTGTGGTAAAAACTAATTTTTCCAGGTGAGTAGTAGTTAATTAGGATAGCTTCTGGATTAGGGGTGAGGCATGTGACTATCTCCCCTCTCAACACTATACGCTATCTGGCATAGGCTCTTGCAGGTCCTGTGGATGCTGCCACAGTCTTTATGCACTCAAAGTCTCAGTCCAGCTGGGTCTATAAGGACTTATTCCCTTGATATACTCCATTTGCTCTGGCTCTTACAGTATTTCTTCTTCAGAGTTTCCTGAGCCCTGATGGGAGGGATTTGGAGGCAACATTCTATTTAGGACTAAGTGTTTCAAGGTTTCTTACTCTCTGTGGGTTGTTCAGTTGTTACTCTCTGTATTGAGCCCATATACTGCAGGAGGAAGATTCTCTAATGATGGCTGAACAATATGCTGGTCTATTAGTATAGAAGAATGTCACTGGGACTTATTTTATTGCCATGTTCCTCTAACAGAACAGTACTATTTAGTATTCCCCCAGTTGATAGCCAATCTAGTCTCAGGTTCTTGGCTAGCCAGGCATCTAATGGAGTAGGTCTTCATTTCAATCAAATAGTGGTCGATTATGCCACAACTTTTGGTTCACCATTGCAGCAATATAACCAGTCACCAATGGCTATTACAGGTTCTGCAGCTGGGTTAATGTTTGTCTTTCCCCTCTGGGTAGTGTGCAGAGGGCATTTCATGATTGAGTCTGTGGGGTAAAGGCTCTAAGCTCTACTTCTCTGAGTTCAGTGGGTCTTACAGGTAGTGTCTTCAGCAACAAGTCCTTCATCAGCTCTTGGAGAGCAACCAGCAAACTTAGCAATGTCCTGGATCGTTAGGAAGTTTCCATGGGCTTTCTTGGACAACATTGCCAGAAGTGGAGATTTCATTTGGTGGGGAGAGAAGTCCAATTGGGGCTTTGTCACTCCCATTATTGAGTGATTCTGATTTAGTTTTTTTCATATTTTAAAATATTTTTCATATTTTAAAAACGTATTTTAAAAATCCTTTATTGTATTAGATTTCCTTCTGACCCCTCAAATTGCTCTTCATTTTAGCTGTCTCTCCCTTTTCATCACCTTTTATTCTTTATATCAACTTTGATTTCCATGTATACATAACACATATCAATGAAGTTAAAGAAATGATATGATCTTAGGAAATTACCATCTAGAAGTCAATAAAAAAGACTCTTTAAAAATATGTTCTTTCTTCATTTTCCTAAAATTAAAATAGAACTAAGTTAATTTCTTACCAAACTCATCTTCCACTAAAGGTATGTGCTGCAATTTTGGAGGATTTTCCTGCCTTCTGATTTATTCTGTTGCCTATTGTTATTTGTTTGCGAACTTTTATGTACATCAAGTGGGCTTCCACTTGAAGGAAGCCAATGCTCTGTTTCATAATGTTTTTTAAAGCAGTACATGTGTAGAGACAGGGGGATCTGGAGACTCTGTATTGACTGAGAGGGTGTTGAGGAAGTAGAGAGAAGGTTGGGAATTGGACCTTGAAGGTTGATGTCTAAAAGAGCCATTGCTAAGGATATATGTCAATAATTCATCCTGTTATTTGTAACTTTTTAAAATTGTTGCTATGTAAGCTGTTTTCTTTGTTTATTAATCATCATTTTTTCCTCATAACTTTCTGTCCATGAAAACTTAATACTGAAGATATTTTACAAATCCATTTGGTAACAATCATTCATTTCTGTTCTATACTTCAAAGGGGTAAAAATTATTCCTCCCCCCCCCCCATTGTTCCATGGCATTGCTGTTGCTCTCAACAAACATCCAAGGTCCATGTGAGCTTACTAAGTTTGAGAGACAGGTGCTATGTAAAATTATTTAAAGCTGGGTATCTAATAGAAAGTTGACAGGAATGAGAGATATTATATTATATTATATTATATTATATTATATTATATTATATTATATTATATTATATTAATTATATTAGATTAGATTAGATTAGAGTGGTCAATATTATAGAAAACTACAAAAACAGTCCTTTGTCAAGTATATGTAAAAGGGATCTCCCAGTGTTCTTCCAGGAGCTACATTGACAGTGTGAGAATGTCTTAAGAGTTCACAGAGAAGGTAGCTTTTTCAATGTATATGAAATTCATTCCTTTATTCCACTAATATGTATTCCTCAGTGTCTGAATTAGGGATTAAAGTGTTTGCCCTGGTAATATAGTTTGATATGTGAATGCAGAACTGACATGAGTGGTGTTGCTAATGTGGCTTCTCAAATAAGCTTTTGCTTCTGTTCCACATGATACAGTCAGCTGTGGCCGGGGTCTACTTCTGTAGGCTTATGATTGCAGAGTATAAACTTACAGATGAAGTTAAAACATAAGACTTTCTTTCAACATTAGAGGGTTCATTAAAATTGAAAAAATACATTTGTAGAAAGTGATTCAAGAGAGCACAGGAAAAGAGCCAACCAAGAGTGAAAGTGAAAGAGCAGGGAGGCATTCACACTGAGCATTCATCCTGGAGATGACTTATCTCTCTCCAGGGGAAAAATAAATCCAGCCATGGAAAAGGCCAAGTTTCTAAGACTCCTAATACTAATACCCTTTGAGCAAACTGTGTTTTTCCCTCATTAGAACATTTTTTTGATCAAGAGGCATGCTCTCTGATACTGAGTCACCAGGCCAGAACTGATTCACTTAACTCAATGGGATTAACAGAATCTGGCATGCATGATGTGGGCCCAAAGGTCTGACTAGGAAATAAGTGACACTTAGCAAGATTCATTTTTTCTGTTTAATATAAATTTTTTCTCTCTCTTTCTTTCTCTTTCTCTCTCTCTCTCTCTCTCTCTCTCTCTCTCTCACACACACACACACACACACACACACATATACACACACAGATTTGTTAAAGATCTGGATGCTTACATTGATTTTAGCCAGCTCTCTCAACAGTTCAAATTTTCAGCACTCAGAGTGACTTTCTTATTTTCAGTGCTAGAAGTTGAATCACAATGTAATAGAAGTTGTTTACTTTTGTGAAGGAGAGGAAAATGGAGTGAAATCAACCATAGCTTTTTAATACCAGCTTTTCCTATTTAGAAGATTGTTACTGATGATAAGGCATAAAACACATGGCTCTATTAGCAGGGTCACTCAGTCACAAAATTCTGTTAATGTTGAAAATGACAGACCCATGCTGTGCTGACAAATAAGGCCAGTGCTCACCTTTTTCTCATATGATTTCTTTTCAAATAGTAATAGAAGGCTGGAAAACTGAATGCACATTCTAGTGACATGCAGGATCCTGGAAACAGTGTCTCATAAATCATCAGTATGTAACAATTCTTCTAGTTTAATTTTTTTCACTTTTTCTAAAAATGATGGCAGCAAACAGAATTAGAGAATGTTCATATACAAATTTAAAGGAACATGCTGTATAGAAAATTCCATACTAAGCATGGGCACATGAACTATTACTAATATACTTTCATTTTTCTGGTAACCAAAGATGCCAAATAATCATTTACATCTTTAAAGATTGAAAGTATATTTCAAATTTAGTTGTAAATTTAATGAAGCCAAAAATATTGATTTTTAGAAAAACAATAAAGTAGAAAATAAAAATAAGCAGGTTTATTATAACAGTGTCCCAAAGAAAATAACTATGGTCACTGTGGTCATTGATGAACTGACTATAGTGATATGGATTAGACAAATAAAAACAAGAGCGCTCTGATTTAAGTCAATCAGGAAAAGAAATCTTCCTGGTCTATGGCTTCATAAACTATTGCAAATCTTTAACATCCCTGAAAGAAGAGGCAAACAATGAAGATACTATATTCAAGAATATAAAGCCAATACACTGGGGCAAGGGTTTGCTGAGATTTAGCAACTTGTTATCTCCATCCCTGCTTACGTCGGGAAAGGCCCTCATTGGCTACCCTCCCAGTGTGCCGATATAGACATTGCTGACCATTTTCTTCTGAGTTTTGAAGGGCTAGTCATTTAATCAGGCTTCATGGTGTCATAACTAACTGGCATGCAGGCTACATGGTCATATAAATACTTCATGGCATTTTGGTTTTTGCTGACTCCTGACAGGTAACATGCATTTCTGAGAGTTTAATGCATTTTTACATGAGTGGTGCCTTAACTATAGGATCTACAAAATACTCTTAATTTTGCAAGCTTTCCTATGACTTCTCTGTGTGTGCTATGGCATGCATATCCACGCCTACTCATATAAATAACACACACATAAACATACAAACATATACATACCATAAATGTGAAAAAAGCACAAAAACAGAGAAAGCCTAAATCAGTAGTTCTCACCATTCCTAAATTCAATGATCCTTTAATATAGTTCCTTTTGTTGTGATGAACTCCCAAACACAAAATTATTTTTGTTGCTACTTTATAAAGGTAATTTTGACACTATTATGTAATGTAAGTATCTGTGCTTTCCAAAGGTCTTTGGCAACTCCTGTGAAAGGATAGTTTAACTTTCCCAAAGTGGTTGTGACACACAAGTTGAGAACGGCTGGCTTAAAGGGACCTGCTCTTTCTCTATATTCTTTTAGCTGTTCCAGAAAAAAAGAGCAAGGGATATTACTCAGTTTCTATTAGAGCCCATTTTGTTTTTTAAAATGGAAAGATAAAGAAGATATTTTCAACAGTCAATAGAACTCTTGTTTCCCCTAGGCCAAGCTTTGCCTAGAGATCCACTACAAGTGCTCTTCAGGTCCCTGCTGTCTTTGTACCACCGCAGCCAGCAATGGCTGCTGCTCTTTAGTTTGATGAATGCTGTTAAGATCAAGAACTTCAGGTTGTACACCTGGGCTTTTCCGTATACAAAACCTAGCCTAACAAAGCCTGAGCATACTACTGTTGTTCCCACAGATCATCACAATCATGCTTTAGTGTTTGCCCTGGGTGCTACAGTGGGAATATTATGCATGTCTTGCATTTACAAGCATATACACCCTTTTGCTTCTAACATTACGTTCATTGTTTTTCCTGATTATGATTGATTTGTACTAGCCCTCCTCCTTAACTCTTATTAACAAATTTCTTATGTTATAGTGTGTTTCTTAAATACAAAATGGCATATGACTAAGTAAACAAAAGTTTATTGCACATTTGAAAATTAGTCAATTATAAATTTTGATGACTACCATGGTAATAATTCTTTTGGAATTTGGTTCTGTTTGTGATAACATTTAACAATTAGAGAAACTGATTATATATAGATAAACAGATTTTCTGTTTACAACAGAAGACAGCCAAATGCATTCAGTCTAAGGTGAGAGTGGTGACGCCATTGTGACACATAAAATAGCTCATGATTAGAGTACAATTGACTTGTTGAACTGTATGGGGGGGGCAATTTATGAGATGGATAGCTTCAGAAGAAAATTTGGTAAGAACATATTTAATGTGTATGTGTTAAAGCCATATTTAGGAGTTAAAGAAACTAAGGTTGGCTAAAATAGATTACATATTAGTTATTTAAATAAAATTATCAAACAAATCATATATGGGTCTGCACTGAGTTGGTAAGCCAACTGAGTTTTTATAAATGTACAGAAATACATACATTGGAGAAAAGATAGCATATTTGGCAATGACAAATGGTACTTGGATAACAACATATCTATATGCAGAAGAATGAAATTTAGTCTTTTCTTCTCAATCTGCAAACAGATCAAAGATCTCAATGTTAGACCTGAAAATATGAAATGTCTATAAGAAAGACTAGGGAATACACTTTAAAATATAGGCTCAAACCATGCATGGAGAGGACCTAGAGCCCTATTCAAAGGAGGCCCATTCACTGCTTAATTTCCAAGTGGGTTCCCTAGTAATGGGTACAGGGACTGTCTCTGACATGAACTTAGAGATGAACTCTTTGATCACCTCCCCCTGGGAGGTACAGCCTTGACAGGCCACAGAGAAAAATGATGTAGCCAGCCTTGATGAGATCTGATAAGTTATGGTCAGATAAAAGGGGAGGAGGTCCTCCCCTATCAAGGGACTAGGGAAAGGGCATAAAGGGAGAAGAGAGAAGGAGGGTAAGACTGGGAGGAGATGAGAGAGGGGGCTGCAGTAAGGATACAAAGTGAATAAATTTAAATAAATAAATAAATACACAAATAAATAAATAAATAGAATTTAAAAATAAAAGAAATGTAGGCTCAGGTAAGGGCTTTTCTAAACTGAATTTTCATCTGCTTCAATAAGAGTAACAAATATTTATTATGTACACATTGCTCTGCCTGCATGTAGAATGGCAGAGAAACACTTAAAGAAATGCTCAATGTCCTTAGCCATCAGTGAGATGCAAATCAAAATGACCCTGAGATTTCACCTTACACCCATTGGAATGACTAAGATAAAAAATTCAAGTGACAACACATGCTGGAGAGGTTGTGGAGAAAGGAGAACCCTCCTCCATTGCTGGTGGGAATGTAAACTTGTACAACCACTTTGGAAATCATTCTGGTGCCTTCTCAGACAATTAGGAATAGTGCTTCCTCAAGATCCAGCCATACCACTCCTAGGCATATATCCAAAATATGTTCAAGTACACAACAGGACATTTGTTTAACCATGTTTGTAGCAGCTTTATTCATAATAGTCAGAACCTGGAAACAACCCAGATGTCCATCAACGAAGGAATGCATACAGAAACTGTGGTACATTTGCATAATGGAATACTACTCTGCAATTAAAAACAAGGAAATTGTGAAATTTGCAGGCAAATGGTGGGACCTAGAAAAGATAATCCTGAGTGTGATATCCCAGAAGCAGAAAGACACACACACGGTATATATTCACTTATAAGTGGACACTAGACCTATAAGATAGGATAAACATACTAAAATCTGTACACCTAAAGCAGCTAAACAAGAAGGAGGACTGTGGGTAAAATGATCAATCCTTACTCAGAAAGTCAAATGAGGTGGACATTGGAAGTAGGAGAAAATGAGAAGCAGGACAGGAGCCTACCATAAAGGGCTTCTGAAAGGTTCTACCAACTGTGTATCAAAGCAGATGTTGAGACTCATGGCCAAACTTTGGGCAGAGTGCATGGAATTATATGAAAGAAAAGGGAGTTTGTAAGACCTGGAGAGGACAGGAGCTCCACAAAGATCAAATATATCTGTGCACAGGGGCTTGTCTGAGACTGTTTCTCCAACCAAGGACCATGCATGAATGTAACCTAGAACATTACTGAAAAACCACAAGCTATCGAAATGCAAAGAACAAGTAATACAGTGCCCAGCCTCAACTGATATCTACAACACAACTTGTGAACCTAAAGCTCTAACATCGTAGCAGAAGAAAGAGTAGACATATCTTAAGAGCCAGAAGAACAAGAAGTTTGCTGTGAGTGTCCTATCAGTGTTAGCAAAGCTATGCCTTATCAACACTACTGCATAAATAAGACTGGAACAGGAATGACACTACGCTAACATGGAAAGAAGAAATCCCATGAGGCCCCATTCCTAGACAAAGAATTACAGACAACTAAGAAATACTGAGAATGGGATAAATAATGTTTCTCAAGAAAGTTCCCCTAATTGGCTTTCCAATACCAAGTGGTCAGGTCTAAAATCCCATACAAACAAGTAACATTATACAGACTGAGCACATTGTATTTATATATCATAGGTTTGTGTATTTATGAATATGTGTGTACTGACAATTAAATAAATAGAGGCAACATCTTTGACAGAGAGAGATAGAGCAAAATGACACATGGAAAGGGGTGGAAGAAGGAAACGAAAGGCAGACAACAATGGAATATCTTAATTTAAACTTAATCTGGGTCCACAGTGCTTTACAGAGAGTAATGCACCAACCAGAGAGTATGCATAGGAAGTACCGAGGCCCTTTACACATATGTAACAGCCGTGTAACTTGGAGTTCATGTGGGACTCCTAAGAGTTGGAGTAGGGGCTATCTCTATCTCTGTTGCCCACTTTGGGACCTTTTCCTCTTACTGGACCAGTGTAGCCTCAATAGGAGAAGATGCACCAGTCTTACTGCAGCTTGATATGCCAGAGCTGGTTGATATCCATGGGAGGCTTCCCCTTTTCTGAGGAGAAAGGGAGGAGAAGTAGATGGGGAGGCAGGAGGGAGGATGCAAAAAATTAATGAATTAATTTAAAAAAAAAAGGACAACACATGCTTATGAGGCTGTGGTGAAAGGAAAACACCTAGACATTCTTCGTAGAGTGCAAATCAGAACAACAACTGTATAAACCAGTGTCATAGGTCAGGCATGGTGGCACACATCTTTAATATCAGCATTTGGGAGGCAGGTAGATCCCTTGAGGCCAGTATGGTCTATACAGTGAGTCTCAGAATGGTCAGGGCTATGTAGAGAGACTCTTTCTCAAAAAATATGTTTAAATAAGTGTATAGTTCATCAAAAATCTAGAAATAGTTGTACCATGTGACTCAGCTATATCACTGTCGGGCATGCATATACATACATATATATGGATATATATATATATGGATATATAGATAATAACTTTATTAACTACTATACAAGCATATATTTGTTTATGTTCATAGCTACAATACTCACAGTTATGATATATAAACAGCCTAGGTGTCAATCAACTAATTAATGGATAATAAAATGTGATATATATTCAAATATATTCACAGGTATATAAATAAATTTTATTGAACTATAAAGAAAAAAATAAACTTAAGAAATTTTCAGTTAAATCGATGGAGCTGTAAAATGTACTGAATAAAGTTACTCAGACTAAGAAATACAAATGTTACATGATCTCACACACATGTAGATCATAGCCCTAAATCTTTTAGATTTGTGTGTTTAATTTGGAATACTTTATAGGATCCAGAGGCAAGAAATGGCCAGTTGGTGGGAATGGAGAGAAAGATATTAAAGGTGGAAGGATAGTAGATCACAGATGATATGAACATGAAACGAGGAATGAATGACAGAAAGCAATGTTTAAGTGGGGAGAGGAATGCCACACTGTAACAAAGAAGGGTGTTGAAAGAAAGATTCAAACAGTAAAAATGCTTGGAAAAGTCATATCTACCTACTATTTTATAAGTTTCCTACATAAATAAATAAATGTACGACTATACATTTAAAATTGTCTGTAATTATTCTTCCCAGATAATTCTCTTCATCCCAGACAGCCAGAGGTTGCCAAATAAAAAGGTTCCTTTCAGAGGTTGGATAACTTGTATAAGGTTGTTGGTCAGAGGTGTCCTCGGGACCTCCAGATGACAAAGCTTTTGCCCGTTGTCATGGTTACCTACCAGACTTGATAGCAAGAGCCCATTGCAGAAGATATTGCACACATTGGTAAAAAGACACACATGCATAGTCTAGATCGTGCTTATCAGGTGCGTTTCTTTGCTTTGCTGGCTACTTTCATAGTATTGCAAAGTGCTATGTAAGCTATGGGAGAAAGAAATGTTATAATAGTCTTATTCATGAACTACAATAATGACCATCATGGATGTTGTAGGAGTAACCAAGCACATTTTTGCTCATATTTAAGGTTGGCTTCACAGAAGGACACACTTCTGAGAACTATAATTTTGTCCAAGAACCTATATTTAGAGAGCTAATATGTCTCAGGGTCAAACTTACTACTATTTTTTTGTTAGACAGACATCACAACTACCTGTCTTCTCATTTTATATTTTTACACATGCAAATTCTTATGGACCTCAGATCTTATTAGAGAATTTTTGTGTGCAATAGATCCTGGTTAATAAAGATACATATTTATATAAGAAAACCTATGAATTTATAAATATAAAAATCAAGTATAAACTCAAGAACCAAGCTTTTATGAACGACAATAGTTTAAAATGTAGATAAAATTGTAACAAAGATAATTGAGAAAAATAAAAAATATTTTAAAAATATTAGAAGTGAGGAAGTAGATAAAAATCACAGATACAAAAAGCTTCTTTCTATGCAAATAAGATACCATCTGCTCAATCAGAAAATAAATCACATTATAAAGTTGCAATAATTAAATGAGGACATTTCTGTGCAAGAATAAACTTACAGACTAATGAAACTGTGGGAAATATCCAAAGAAACCCTAGATGTTCATATAAATTAGATGCTTTATAAACATGGCAATGCAAACCAGCTAGACAAAAAAAGATAAGAAACTAAAGTATGGCACTTGGGTGATCATTTAGAGAAACACACACACACACACACACACACACACACACTTTGTGTTATAAAATGACATTTGAAATGAGCCAGTTTCTATCACAGGGAAGTAAAATTTTTGGCAAAGTAAAATTATTTGGCAAATGCAACGATTTGTTTAGAAAACAATAGAACAAATTATGATTTGCTGTAAAAGCAAAATCAACTATTAATTGCTAGTATCCCAGTTATATGACTTGACTTTGAACATACATACACACAAATTTACACACAAAATATAAGGATTGAAATATATAAGTGTATGTGTAAGCTCATACATTTTTACTGATCAATTTTATTTCCAAACTCGAAATGAGTGTAGTCAAATGAAAAACAGGATAGCCGGGTTTGAAAAGATGGTGAATGGGTAACCATTTTTCTACAAAAGTTGCAAAACAAAACTTAAGTTTTTAGGGCAGGCCAGCGATATAAAGCACAGTCAAACTGAGCTACAGAAGCCCCCTTTACTGCCACCACTGCATATAAGAATTGACTCACTGCCTTCCTAGCGTTTTGCCATCCTCAGCACATACTAGAGGAAAGTAAATTTGGGGGAGAAGGATTTATTTCAGCTCATGGTTTCAGAAGTGTCAGCCCATATACTTTGTTCATTGTGGGCTTGTAGCTGAAACTACATTTCTCACAGAAGATTGAAAGAGATATAAAGGTAATACAAGATAGGGACAGCTAAATGTATCTCCAGTGAAGACAAACTACTAGCGACCTACTTCTTCAAACTAGATCCTAATTCTTTTTTCACCTTCTCCAAATCATACCACCATATTATGAATCCATCAAAGGATTAAATCATTGATTAGGACAGGCTTAGCAGGATCCAGTACGTTCCAAAATTCTCCCAACTGATAACAAGCTTGCAGTGTACATTGCATATTTGAACCATAACCTTGCCACTGCCATGTAGAATTTTTCTCTCTTTGATTCTTTGTGACGTTGTTGATTAGCCAAGCCTTCAGTTTGGACTCCTGCCCTAACTGCCACAGAAGAGACAGAGGATACCTGATTGATTTCAGCTTCTGTAATGAGAGGGCGCTGCAATTCTTACAACAACTTATTCTTTAAATCAGAAAGCACCATGAATTTATAGAGGTGCATGTGAATATTGTGAGTGTTTGGGTGTACATGCTAAGAGTGCATTTGATATCATGTTATGGGTAAGACGATGCTACCCATAATAGCATGTGAAAATATGTATTAACTACATCTTTACAAAATACAGACCAAATACATAATCTGTTGACCACAAATGACTTTTCCTCATTGAGGCATATGAAGGTTGGGAAAGAAGATTACCCTACATGATATATCTAAATGATATAAATGTTTTAAAGTGCCATATATTACAAATGATAATTGGTGAGGATTTGGAAAGGAGGGGTATCAGTCATAGGAACAGTTGAGATGGCACCATGCAGAAAGGACTCAACTTGAAATGGACTTTGAATATTACATATTGCCTGTGTATCAGTATGTGCATACAGTTGTATACATTTGGACAAGTATATGCTATAGTAATAATTACAAATATATTTTGATTGCTTAGTAAATTATTTATAGCTCATTTTTGTAAGAATAATTTTCCTCAAATAATGCTCAATTTTCATAATGAGAACCTAAGCTAAAATAATTTCAATTATTTACCAGCTTATCTGTTAAAGAAATCTACACAAAACTTGGCATGCAAATTATCATATACGTTTCCTAACAAGTTTTCTCAATGGGAGTACTTCCCTGTATGAAACCCACACAAGAAGAAAGATAAGATTTTAGCTTGGCAGTGGTGGCACATGCCTTTAATCTCAGCCCTCAGGAGGTAGTGCCAGGCAGATGTCTGTGAATTTGAAGCGAGCCCCATCTACAGTGTGAGTTCCAGGACAGCCAGGACTCCACAGTAAAACTATGTCTCAAACAAAAACAACAACAAAACAAACAAACATAGAAATATAGTATTTATGGCATCATCTTAGAAGCTCAGTTGTATGCCTCAGAGCCACTGTCTTCATACAGGTGAATGACTTGACATTCATTATCACAGTATAACACAGGATGTTTTATTAATTTATATAAATACAGGTCTGGAGAGACGGTTTAGTTGTTGGGAGTACGTGGACTACTCTTACAGGAAACCCATGTTCCTAGTACTCAGGATGGCCATTGATGGATGCCAACAATACCCATCACATTACATCCATTACATTTAGACTGTAACTCCAATGGCATGAGGTCTATTACCCTCTTCTGGCCTCTGTGGAAAACTGCATTCGCAGAAATATACAAAGAATGCATATACCGCCATCATTAAAATAACATAATTGTTACAAGAAATTCATGCAAATAGAGCCACAACCATGTATTTTTTTTCCATCCAGAATTGCATTCTTGAAATTTGGCCTTGTGAGTGTATACAGCAGGGCTTTGACCTATACTCACAGTTGTGTGTTGTAGTCTATTGTACGACTCTTCCTTTAAAATCCAATCTATTCATCTTAGTAATATTGCTTCCATATTTGGCTTTATCAACACTGATGTAAATACATTTGGGGTGTGAAAACACACAGACCTATCTGGTATACATGAAATTCCTAGCTCCTAGAGTTTGCATGTTTTAAGATGTAGTGTATGTTGTCAAGTTGGCTTTAAAAAGAGCATGCTTTAGGACTGGCATGGTGAATAATGCTGATAATTTTGGTATTAGAGAGGTGGAGGCAGGAGGACAGTCTAGAATACATTATGAGACCATGTGTTAAATCCTATTTCTAACAAGGCCCCTAAAATAAACAAACAGTGACCACTTGAATGTTCCAGTTTATATGCCTTCCAATTTCCTAGGTGATCTGGCTCTCTGAATCCTTCCTGATGCCTACTTGTCTGTTACTTGCTTTTATATTTACATTTGTTGTTCTGGGATTTTTCTTGTGGTTGCTCACTATAGAATAAGCCTCAGTTCTTGGGAAACCAATGAATTAGAGAATCTTTTCATGACCAAATTAGATATTTTATGACTTTAACTTTTTCTTTTGTTTATTTTTCATAGTTCTTTTTTTATTTAATTTTATTTCTTTCTTATCACTGACATTTTATTAACTCTGTATCCCAGCCATGTCCCACTCCCTCATTCCCTCCCAATCCCACCCTCCTTCCCTCATCTCCACCCTGGCCCTTTCTAAGTCCACTGGTGGGGGGGACCTCCTCCCCATTCATCCGATCCTGTTTTATCAGGTATCTTCAGGACTGGCTGCAAAGCCCTCCTCTGTGGCCTAACAGGACTTCTCCTCCCTTGGGGGGTAAGGAGCTCAAAGAGCCAGTCATTGAGTTCCTGTTAGAAATAGTCCTGTTCGCCTCACTATGGGAAACCAATTGGTTACTGAGCTACCACAGGCTACATCTGAGCAGAGGTTCTAGGTTATATCCATATATGGTCCTTGGTTGAATGTCAGTCTCAGAAAAGACCCTGTGCCCAGATACATTTGGTCCTTGTGGAGCTCCTATCCTTTCCCCATCATACTAACTCCCCTTCTTTCATATGATTCCCTGTACTCTGCTGAAGGTTTGGTCATGAGTCTTTGTATCTGCTTTGAAAACACTGCTAGTTAGAGTCTTTCGAATGTGCTCAGTAGACTCCTGTCGTACGTTCAATGCACATCCCATCTGTCTTTATAAATGAGGATTGATCATCTTACTCCATGTACAATCTCTTGATTATCTTTTTTAGGTGTATAGATTTCATTATGTTTGTCATATCTTATAGGTCTATAAAAGCAAGTATATACCGTGTTTGTCTTTTTCCTTCTGGGATATTTCACTCAGAATGATCTTTTCTAGATCTCACCATTTGCCTGCAAATTTCATGATTTTCTCCTTTTTGATTGCTGAGTAGTATTCCTTTGTGTAAAAATACCACAATTTCTGTACCCATTCCTCCGTTGATGGACATCTGGGTTGTTTACAGGTTCTGGCTATTACAAATAAAGCTGCTATAAGCATGGTTGAGCAAGTATCCCTTTTGTGTACTTGAACAAACTTTGGGTATATACCTAGCAGTGGTATAGCTGGGTCTTGAGGAAGCACTATTCCTAATTGTCTGAGAAAGCGCCAGATAGATTTCCAAAGTGGTTGTACCAGTTTACATTCCCACCAGCAGTGGAGGAGGGTTCCCCTTTCTCCACAACCTCTCCAGCATGTGTTGTCCCTTGAGTTTTTCACGTTGGCCATTCTGATGGGTGTAAGGTGAAATCTCAGGGTCGTTTTGATTTGCATTTCCCTGATGGCTAATGAGGATGAGCACTTCTTTAAGTGTTTCTCTGCCATTTGATATTCCTCTGTCGAGAATTCTCTGTTTAGCTCTGTTCCCCATTTTTTAAGTGGATTACTTGGTTTGTCGCTTTTCAGCTTCTTTAGTTCTTTATATATACTGGATATTAGTCCTCTGTCAGATAAAGGATTAGTGAAGATTCTTTCCCAATCTGATGGCAGTCGTTTTGTTTTGATGACGGTGCTTTTTGCTTTACAGAAGCTTTTCAGTTTCATGAGGTCCCATTTATTGATTGTTGCTCTTAGACCCTGTGTTGTTCGTGTTCTGTTCAGGAAGTTGTCTCCTGTGCCAATGAGTTCTAGGCTGTTCCCCAATTTTTCTTCTAACAGATTTAGAGTATCTGGTTTTATGTTGAGGTCTTTGATCCACTTTGACTTTAGTTTTGTGCAGAGTGATAAATATGGATCTATTTTCATTTTTCTGCATGTAGACATCCAGTTGGACCATGACCATTTGTTGAAGATGCTGTCTTTTTTTTTCCATTGAATGGTTTAGGCATCTTTGTCAAAAATCAAGTATTCATAGGTGTGTGGGTTTATTTCTGGGTCTTCTATGCGGTTCCATTGATCCTCCTTTCTGCTTTTATGCCAATACCATGCAGTTTTTTTTTTTTTTTTTTTTTTTTTTTTTTTTTTTTTTTTTTTTTTTTGTTTTTTTTTTTTTTTTTTTTTTTTTTTTTTTTTTTTTTTTTTTTTTTTACTATTGTTCTGTAGTACAACTTGAGATCGGGGATGGAGATACCTCCAGATGATCTGTTGTTGTACAGGATTGTTTTTGAGATTCTGGGTTTTTTGTTTCTCCATATGAAGCTGAGAATCTTTTTTTCAAGGTCCGTAAAGAATTGAGTTGGTATTTTGATGGGAATTGCATTGAATCTGTAGATTGCTTTTGGCAGGATGGCCATTTTCACAATGTTAATCCTACCAATCCATGAGCACGGGAGATCTTTCCATCTTCTGAGATCTTCTTCAGTTTCTTTCTTCAGAGACTTGAAGTTTTTCTCAAACAGGTCTCTCACTTGCTTGGTTAGTGTCAACCCAAGGTACTTTATGTTATTAGTGGCTATTGTGAAGGGTGTTGTTTCCCTAATTTCTTTCTAGGCCCTTTTGTCTTTGGTATACAGGAGGGCTTCTGATTTTTTTGAGTTGATTTTGTATCTTGCCACTTTGCTGAAGGTGTTTTTCAGCTGGAGGTGTTCTCTGGTTGAATTTTTGGGGTTGCCATGTATACTATCATATCATCTGCAAATAGTGACACTTTGACCTCTTCTTTTCTGATTTGTATCCCCTTGATCTCCTTTAGTTGTCTTATTGCTCTGGCTAGGACTTCAAGTGCTATGTTGAAGAGGTATGGAGAGAGTGGGCAGCCTTGTCTTGTCCCTGATTTCAGTGGGATTGATTTAAGTTTCTCTATTGAGTTTGATGTTGGCTATAGGCTTGCTGTATATTGCCTTTACTATGTTTAGATATGTGCCTTGTATCCCTGATCTCTCCAAGACTTTAAAAATGAATGGGTGTTGGACTTTGTCAAATGCTTTTTCAGCATTGGAGATGATCATGTGGTTTTTCTCCTTCATTTTGTTTATGTGGTGGATTACCTTGATGGATTTCCGTATGTTGAACCACACTTGCATGCCTGGGATGAAGCCTACTTGGTCATGGTGGATGAGATCTTTGATGTGTTCTTGGATTCGGTTTTCAAGTATTTTATTGAGTATTTTTGTGTCAATGTTCATAAGAGAGATAGGTCTGAAGTTTTCTTTTTTTGTTGGGTCTTTGTGTGATTTAGGTATCAGGGTGACTTTCGCTTCATAGAATGAGTTTGATAATGTACCTTCTGTTTCTATTTTGTGGAATAGTTTGAGGAGAATTGGTGTTAGCACTTCTTTGAAGGTCTGGTAGAATTCCGTGCTGAAATCATCTGGCCCAGGGCTTTTTTTGGAGGGGAGACTGTGAATGACTGCTTCAATTTCCTTGGGGGATATAGGGCTATTCAGTCTTTCTACCTGATCTTGACTTAATGTTGGAAGATGGAATCTATCAAGAAAATTGTCCATTTCATTTAGGTTTTCAAATTTTGTGGCATATAGGCTTTTGTAGTATGACCTAATGATTGTTTGAATTTTCTCAGCGTCTGTAGTTATGTCACCCTTTTCATTTCTGATTTTGCTGATTTGGATAGATTCTCTCTGCTTTTTAGTTAGTTTGGCTAAGGGTTATTCTATCTTGTTGATTTTCTCAAAGAACCAGCTTTCTGTTTCATTGATTCTTTGAATAGTTTTATTTGTTTCTAATTGATTGACTTCAGCCCTGAGTTTGATTATTTCCAGCTGTCTGCTCCTCTTGGGTGTATCTGTTTTTTTTTTTTTTTTTCCTAGGGTTCAGTTGGGCCATTAAGTTGTTTGTATGTGATGTTACAAATTTCTTCTTGCAGGCACTTAGTGCTATAAATTTTCCCCTGAGCACTGCTTTCAATGTGTCCCATAAATTTGGGTATGTTGTGCCTTCATTTTCATTGAATTCTAGGAAGTCTTTAATTTCTTTCTTTATTTCTTCCTTAACCCAGCTGTCATTGAGTAACAAGTTGTTCAGTTTCCATATGCGTGTCGGCTTTTTGTTATTTCTGTTGTTGTTGAGGTCCAGTTTTAGTCCATAGTGGTCAGATAGAATACAAGGGATTATTTCAATCTTTTTGAATCTGTTGAGGCTTGCTTTATGACCAACTATATGGTCTATTTTGGAGAAGGTTCCATGTGGTGCTGAAAAGAAGGTATACTCTTTTGAGTTTGGATGAAAAGATCTGTAGATGTCTAATTAGTTCCATTTGATTTAGGGACTCTGTAAATGTTTTTATTCCCCTGTTTGTTTTCTGTCTAGTTGATCTGTCCCTTGGTGAGAGTGGAGTGTTGAAGTCTCCCACTATTAAGGTATTAGGATCAATGTGTGATTTAAGCTTTAATATTGTTTCATTTACGAATGTAGGTGCTCTTGTATTTGGGGCATAGATACTCAAAATTGTGATGTCCTCTTGGTGGATTTTTCCTTTGATGAGAATATAGTGGCCCTCCTTATCTTTTTTGATTAACTTGGGTTGAAAGTCTATTTTATTAGATATTAGGATGGCTACTCTAGCTTGTTTTCTGGAACCATTTGCTTGAAAAACATTTTTCCAGCCCTTTACTTTGAGGTAGTGTTTATCTTTCTTGCATAGGTGTGTTTCTTGGATGCACAGAATGTTTCCGCAACCATTCTGTTAGTCTGTGTCTTTTTATTGGGGAGTTGAGTCTGTTGATGTTGATAGATACTAGTGACTAACAATTGTTACTTACTTTTGATGTAGACATAACTAAAGTTAATATCTACACAGCAACCCATCCATACAGTAGACACTAGAAGGAAAACTCCAACCCAACGAGATCAAATACACTCAAGAAAATACAGGAAAAAGAAAATTCACATCAAACAAGCAGAGGAAAATAAGCACACATACATATAAACACCACAAGCTCCACAATAAAAAGAACTAACAATCATTGATGACTAATATCTGTAAACATCAATGGATTTAACTCTCCAATAAAAAGACAGACTAATAGAATGCTTGTGAAAATGGGATTAAACATACAACACACCTCTGCAACAAAGTTAGATACTACCTAAGAATAAAGGGCTGGAAAAAGAGGTTTTCCAAGTAAATGGATCAAGGACACAAGCTGGAGTAGCAGTACTAATATCTAATAAAATACCAATATCTAATAAAATAGAGTTTCAACCAAAATTAATCAGAAGAGATGGAAAGGACACTTCAGTCTCATCAAAAGAAAAATCCACCATGAGGACATCATAATCCTGAAAATCTAGGCCACAAGAACTCATGCATTTGTTAAAAAATTATTAAAGCTTAAATAACACATCAATCCTGATACCATAATAGTGAGAGACTTCAACAGCCCATTCTCATCAAGGGACAGGTCATGAAGACAGAAGCTAAAGAGGGAAATAATGACACAGGGGTCTTAAATCAAATGGACCAAATAGTTATCTACAAAACTTTTCACCCAAACATAAAAGACTATACCTTCTTCACAGCACCTTATGGGATGTTCTTTAAAATTGACCATATTGTCAGTCATAAAGCAAGCCTCAACATATACAAGAAGATTGAAATAATTCCATGTATGATATCAGATCAGCATGATCTAAAGCTAGAGCTCAACAATAACAGAAATACAAGAAGCCTACATACACATGGAAACCAAACAACTCTCTACTCAATGACAGCTGGGTCAGGGAAGAAATAAAGAAATTAAAGACTTCCTAGAATTCAGTGAAAATTAAGGCACAACATACCCAAACTTATGGGACACAATGAAAACAGTGCTAAGAGGATGGTTCAGCCATTTTTTTATACATTTATTTTTAACTGTGTGTGTGTGTGAATATGCATGTGAATACAGGTGCTTGTGGAGTCCAGAAAAAGAAATTGGATCCTTAGAGCTGAAACATCAGGCAGTTGTGGGCCAACACTGTGGCTGCTGGAAACTGAAAAAACAGACCCTTTTGAAAGAGTAGTCCTCTTCTTTAGCATCTGAGCCACTTCACTCATTCTTAAAGGTTCAGATCAAATTTGAAATGCTTTATAAAACTATTTCTATTCTTTCTTGTATAGGGTTAATCATTCTCCCTGTTAACTGGCTGCCAACTGTATCACTTGCTCTGTATCTCCACATCCATCGTTATTATCCTAATACCACAAAACTCTTCCACATTAGCACACCAAACTTTCCAGTACCTGTCACCAAGACACAACTTGTAGCATCTGCTGCATCTGGCTTTTTTACACTTGTGTTATCTTTGTGGAAAACTCTTTTTTTTAATTTTATTTTTTTCTTATCAGTTACATTTTATTAACTCTGTATCCCAGCCGTGTCCAGCTCCCTCATTCCCTCCCAATCCCACCCTCCCTCCCTCATCTCCACCGTGCCCCTTTCCAAGTCCACTGATAGGGGGACCTCCTCCCCATTCATCCGATCCTGTTTTATCAGGTATCTTCAGGACTGGCTGCGAAGCCCTCCTCTGTGACCTAACGGGACTGCTCCTCCCTGTGGAAAACTCTTAAGGCCAATCAAACGTATCAGGTACACGTACTGTCTTGTACAATAGAAAAAAAAAAGAAAAAGAAAGCTTTAAAAATTTAGAAAAGTCCTTGCAAGAGTGTATTGTCATTATAATTCTAAACAAAACAAATAATTATTTTTGGTGCCATTTAATATTAAGTTCTTATTCAACTTTGTATGGTTATCTAGAAAAATGGAGTATCACATTTGCTTTGAACAAAGTTGCATTGCTGTTTATAACTCTTTATCACTTGGCTCTTTCTATTCTTTCTGTGTTCCTTTCACTCTTTTCTTTATTCCATTTATGGTATTGACTTTTTGTGAATGGTACATTAAGGCTTCTGCATATTCTGGTGTGTGTGTGTGTGTGTGTGTGTGTGTGTGTGTGTGTGTGTAGTGTGTTTTCATTAGTGCCATGTCACTAACACCCATAATATAGTTGTTAATGAAGTTAGCTGTGGATTTTGATTAGATTTAGTTTCAAGGTTTGATTTCATTTGTTTTCCAAGTATACTTTGTAGGTGATTCTGTGTGTCATATTGCTTCACATCTCAGGACCACTGTGACTGTTCATTTCAACATTATTGATGCTCAGAATAATTATTGAAGACAGATCTTGGTAATCTAACTCCATCATTATTAAATATCTCTTAAGCTCTCCGCTTATGTTTTCATTAATTTATGATCATTGTTTGAATCCATTATTTATTTCACTGGGAATTACAAAACAGATTTCTTTTTATATAATTTTTCCACATTTACCTCTGGAATCTTTGGAAAAAAAGAGAGAGAGAGAGAGATTTTTTTCCTTCCTCAGCCAGAGCTCTTTGCTTATCTTGAAGACAGCACACACTGTAATGGCTTTCCTGTCTTAATAGCTAATATTCAGACATACTGCCTTGCCCTTCCAAGGACACCCTAGGAGACACAACTTTCCCATCCTCTCTTCTGAGATTCATTTTGAATTCATATTTCTGCGTTTGATGTGTTTTAATTAACTATATTCATCAGAACTTTGATGCACACATGGCTTGTCCTTTGACTACATGAGGCC
The DNA here is from genome assembly GCF_907164565.1 of Psammomys obesus. Taxonomy (NCBI): domain Eukaryota; kingdom Metazoa; phylum Chordata; class Mammalia; order Rodentia; family Muridae; genus Psammomys; species Psammomys obesus. Next base: position 52,712,546 of record NW_026585644.1, read on the forward strand.
TTGTAGTTGGACTCCTTTTATCTATGTCCACTAATCTTGAAATTGTCCTCTCTTTCTTATGTGGATATTTGGATATTTCAGACATAGACTTGGAATCAGCCACACCTCTAAAAAGTCAAGCTTCTCAACTTTCTCCTTATACTATGTTGTCATAGATTGTTTTCCACCCAAAATAGAAAATATTTAGCTCTGAAAATAAGACTAAATAATATGAAGTATGTGCTTAGTTTTACATAAACTTGAAACAAGCTAAAATCATCAGAGAGGAGAGAGCCTCCACAGGTTACAGGCATACCCGTAGGGCATTTCCTTAATTAATGATTTATGTGGGAGCCCATTATGAGGGGCCCATCCCTGGGCTGGTGGTTCTGGGTGAGATAAGCAAACAGGCTGAGGAAGCCATGTGGAGCAAGTCAGTAAAGAGCACCCCTTCATGGCCTCTGCACCAGTTCCTGCCTCTGGGTTCCTGTCCTGGCCTCCTTCACTGAGGAACTACAATGTGAAAGGGAAATCCAGATAAACACTTAACTCCCCAACTTGTTTTTGGTCACAGTGCTTCATCATAGCAGTAGTAATCCTAACTAAAACAAAGTACACACTGATAGTTCTTTAATTTTCTTTTAAATTACTTTTATATATTGGGAGGTTGCATGTGTCAAAGAATATGTGTGGAGGTCAGAGGAATGCTTCTATCATGTGGGTCTTGGGGACCTAAGACTGCCATCAAGCACCTTAGAGGCCTGACAGTTACATTTTCTATTTGTAGTCCTATAGTATTTTATTTAACTTTTTAAATTTTTATCTATACATCAATTTTTTTTTGTTACTGGCTAAAGCCAGTAAAATGAGATCTAATTCCATTTTTGCTATAACATTAAAAAATTAGTTTAAATTTGATAGCATCAATCTAACTGCAATTATGGCACATTAAAAGAAAACAGTATATGTCACTAGGCATGCTAAAATAAAATAAAATTTACCTTATCAGATGTGTGGTTTAAACAGATAAATACACATAAATAATTCATATACTTGTTCATTTTATAAAAAAATAAAAAATGACATATATGTAGTTGCATATGAAGTGAGCACCCCTTACTCTGTTCCTGTCTCATCGATATATTAATCAGAAAATTTATCTTTCATTCTGTCATTTCATTAAGGTACTTCTTGAAGATTCCTCCAAGTAGGAAAAAATAAAACAGCCAAGATATAGGAACCAAGAAGTGTATTAACTTGAGAAAATAAAGAATTAATAGCTGGGTCCAAGACCTCAACCAATCTAGACTGAAACAGTCAACACAGGCTTCAAGCAGGGAAACAGAAGACACAAAACCATATGCCCCTTGGGTAGGCTAGGTAGAATGATTGGGATAGTGAAGTAATTCAGATACAATTATGACTCCAAGGAGAACAGAACAAGACACACACCTAGAGAGCCAACAGCTCATTGTTTTTAAGGGAACGGGATCATAGAAAAGTCTTTGGATCTATAGTAAACATCCCTGAATGGATAATGTTTTAATGTTGTTGAATTAATTCTAATATTTAGCATCAGTAAAGGATAAATTGTGATTATGAGAAACCATATAAATTTTTCAAAGCATCAGCTATATGAAATGCAGAAAGTGGAATTGTGGAGGGAAAGGGAAAAACAGGCAAATGTCTTTGTTGAATGGTGGAGCATTTTTTTTGGGGGGGGGTATGTGCCCAGGAGAAGTATAGCTGTATCTTGAGGTCATGCAGAGACTGATGCACCAACCAAGGACCATGCATGGAGAGGACATAGAATACCTGCTCAGATATAGGTGATTGGCAGCTCAGGCTCCATGTGGGTACCCCAGTAAGGGGAGCAGGGTCTGCCTCTGTCATGAACTGGGTTGCCTGCTCTTTGATCACTTGCCCCTGGCAATGAGGCCTTACCAGGCCGCATAGGAAGAGGATCCAGGCAGTCCTGATGAGACTTGATAAGCTGTGGACAGATGGCAGAGGAGGAGAACTTCCCCTTTCCTTGGACTAGAGGAAGGGGACAGAGAAAAAGAGGAAGGGAGAGGGAAGTAGGAGGTAGGGTGGATCTTGGAGGCAACAAGGAAGAGGGCTTCAATTTGGGGAAATATAATGAATAAACTGTAAAAATATAAAAAATACAAAATTTAGAAACTAAATAAAATTTTCTTTTTCCAAAATGAGTATATATTTTTACTACGAATTTAGGTAAACAAAAGTGGTAAACAGAGATTGTGAGATGAAGGCAAGTTGTTCACATATTATGTAGCCTTAAATAAGTAATTACATACATGTGTGTATATATGCATGTTTGTATGGATGTACATAAATGCGCACACAGTAGGGGATAACTAGTCAGTGCTGTGTTTTTAGGGCTTGCATGGCACAGGCTAAATTTTTACTGTGGTGGTACTGAGGTGGTGGACTATGCTGTGATGGAGCCTGATGTGAAGAAATTAAGGTGTGGAGCTTTGCCCAGGAAGGGATTTATGCTGGAATTGTACAGTAAATTATTTTTCTTCAGAGTGATTGTGATTCTTTATTGGGATAAAGTAAGATACCCAAAACTCCTGGCCTCATTGCATAGGTCTGGTGCCAGGCTGTGACTCAACCAAGGGATCTTCACTAACAGCCAAACAGCCCCAGTTTCAGAGTTGACTTTCAGTCTCCAACAGTAAACTAACTAAGTAAGTAAATAAATAAAATCCAGCCTTAAGTACGTGTTTGCCATGGCAACAGACTCCCCTGGGCCAAGATTTTTTGGCTCTGTCTGTCTCCTTGTGGAGCAACTGCCTTCTCCAGGTCATTCTATTTCCCCCTTCTTCTGTAATATTCTCTGCAATCTGCCCAAAGATGGCTACAAGTGTCAGCATCTGCATCCATACCATTGGCCAGCTCTTTGATCACCTTCCCTTGGTGAGTGCAACATTGCCAGGTCACAGAAGAAGACAATACAGCCAATCCTGATGAGTCCTGATATACTAGGGTCAGATAGAAGGGGAGGAGGACCTCCCCTAATAGTGGACTAGGTGAGAGGCATAAGGGGAGAAGAAAGATTCTAAAACTGTGAGAATCATTAGTAGGCCTGCAACTAAGGTATACTTCAGGACAAAGAGAAAATGGTTCCTGTTGGAAATGTAGAGAGGTAAGAATAAATATATAGTGATTGTAGAGTGATAATGATAAATTGAGATGATTAAAAAATACTACATCTATGCAATAACAACAGTGATCATGTTTTATGGTATTCATAGAGATTATAAATTTACCCACCTTGTTAGTATTATTGAAATAAAGCTAATCTCTCTCTTGCTCTACAGTTATCTGTTTATAGTATGTGTGTATGAAGGGTTTGTGGATAGGTGTGTGAGTGCCATGGATAATATGTGGATGTTAGAGGACAGCTTGTGGGAGTCAGATTTTGCCCTCCTCTCTTAGGTCCCAAGGATGAAACTTGGGCATCATCATACTTGTCAGTGAACATCTTTAATCACTAATATTTTACTGGCTCAAAGTATGCCATCTGTAAGTCTTAAGCTCCTAAAAAAGCCAGTTTATCTTTTCTTTGTATGACTGATGTAGAGCTCTTCCTCACTTTCACTTCTTAAATAAGAACAAAGTCTAAATTTAACCCTCTCCCCCCATGTTGTCATTTCTACTGAATACTTCTGTCTGCCTTTGCAGCAACATCTAGAACCTGAATGTGCCCTAAGGGAAGGAGTTTTCCACACTGTTGCAAATCCTTACTGTCTGGCAGCTGTCCAATCCTTCATTTTATTTTCTGCTAAAGTTTAGTTCAGCATTCTCAGATGTTTTCTGTAGGCAATTTGACTTCTGTTGCATAGTCTGCAGGTACCAAAAATGGCTTATGCACACACACAACCTACAAACTGCTGTACATGTTATTCAAATTTCCCTTTTTCCCAACTCAATAGACAATAAAACAATTATATAGAGCAGAATATATGAACATACAACATAATAAAATAACATAAGAATAAAGCATGACAAAACAATCCACTACAATAAAAGATCTTTTGGAGGTATCTCCATTTTTTATTTCAAGCTGTACTATAGAGCAACAATATTAAAAACTGCATGGTACTGGCATAGAAACAGAATGGTGGATCAATGGAATTGAATCAAAGACCCAGAAATAAACCCACACACTTATGGACACCTGATTTTTGACAAAGATGCCAAAACCATGCAATGGGGAAAAAAAAAAAAGAGCATCTTCAACAAATGGTGCTGGTCTAACTGGATGATGTCTACATGTAGGAAAATGCAAATAGATCCATGCTTATCACCCTGCACAAAGCTAAAGTCCAAGTGGATCAAAGACCTCAACATAAAACCAGACACACTAAACCTGTTAGAAGAAAAAGTGGGGAAGAGCCTTGACCTCATTGGCACAGGAGACAACTTCCTGAACAGAACACCAACAGCACAGGCTCTAAGAGCAACAATCAATTAATGGTACTTCATGAAACTGAAGAGCTTCTGTAAAGAAAAGGACACAGTTGAGAACAAAATGACCACCTACAGATTGGGAAAAGATCTTCACCAACCCTGTATCTGACAGACGGTTAATATCCAGAATAAAAAAAGGACTCAAGAAGTTAAACAGCAACAAATCAAGCAATCCGATTAAAAAATGGGGTACAGAGCTAAACATAGCTAAACAAAGCAGATGTTGAGAATCATAGTCAAATTTTTGGCAGAGTGTAGGGAATCTTATGAAAGAAGTGAGAGATAGAAAGACCTGGAGGGGACTGAAGCTCCACAAAGAGAGCAATAGAACCAAAAACTCTGGGCAGAGAGGTCTTTTCTAAGACTGATACTCCAACCAAGGACAATGCATGGAGATAACCTAGAACTCCTGCACAGATGGAGCCTGTGGCAGTTCAGTCTCCAAATGGCTTCCTAGGAAGGGGAACAAGGGTTTTCTCTGACATGAACTCAGTGGCTGAGATAACTTCCCCCTGAGGGGGAGGGGAGGTTCAGCCTTACTAGGCCACAGAAGAAGACAGTACATACAGTGTTCTGGTGATACATGATTGGCTAGGGACAGAGGGAAGGGATCTAGGACCTCCCTTTTCAGTGGACTGGGGAAGGGGAATGAGGGAGAAGAGGGAGGGAGGGAGGGATTGGAATTGGAAAAGGGAGGAATCTACAGCCAGAATACAAAGTGAATAAACGGCAATAAATAAATAAATAATTTGAAAGAAAAAAACAAAAGAAAAAGATGGAAAAACGACTCCATAGGTACTTTGGATCTAAGCTATGAAAATATATCAAAAGACAAATGCCCAGCTTTGAACAGTGATCACTATACTTAATTTTTAAGTAAAAATAGATGCCCTAACAGCTGCTGTTAAAAAAAAGAATAAAGCGTGAACTAATTAATTGATACAAGAAAACAAGCATATCTAATAAGATTATGAATACAAATAAAGTGAATCACTTTCTTTTATGTGGTGCCAGGAACAGAGTCTAGTGCCTTGTAAATACCAGGCAAGCATTCTACCACTGAGTTGTACCCCCACATCTAGAAGCATTACTTACAATAAGAAAATGACGAGCACAAAGAGTTAAAATTTTAAATCAATCTACAATTCCTAGGAAGTACGCATAAAGCTAAAAGAAAACCTCAAATACAAAACATATTACTACCAGTTAAAGATTTAAGTTATTTTTCTCAAAATAAAAGTAAAATATTGCATCAGTTGTCTATCTGCATAGTGCTTGTGAATGATCTCTTTATAATTACTATGAGATCAAAATGACCCTTCAAAATTCGTGCAATGTAAAGCTATTTTCTTCTTATCAATGACTGCGCTAAGAGATAGATCCTTTGGGAGATGATTGGGCCATGCAAATGGATGTCACTTGAAGGAGTTTTTGCCCTTGAAGAGAACTGATAAATGTTCTTGAACATTCCACCAGTTATAGATACAATGCAGCAGTTTGCAAGATGGCAAATGTCAGATCCATACCAGACCTTACCAAGGTAACAATCACTGAGGGAAAGTTAGGGGGAAGTTATCTAGAGTTGACCACAGAATCCATGACATAGACAACACCTACTCAACTTACTAGGGAACCCCCATGAGGATCAAACTGCTCCTAGGTTACATATGGGAAGGGGACCTAGGTACAGTCCATGCATGCTCTTTAGTTGATGCTATCATTTCTGTATGACCTCATGGGTCTAGGTTAGTTGACTCTGTTGGTCTTGTGGCATTCTTGTCTCCTCAGGCCCTTCTATCCTTCTTGCCCACTCTTTCACAGGACTCCCAAGCTCTTCCTAATGCTTGGCTATGAATCTCAGCATCTGATTAGATCAGAGAAAGGGTGGGGCCTCTCAGAAGATGGTTATACTAGGCTCCTGTCTGTAAACATAGCAGAGTGTATTTAATGGTGTTAGGGTTAGCTCTGTCCCATGGGGTGGGACTCCGGTTGGGCCAGACATTGACTGGACATTCCCTCAGTCTCTATCTTTATCTCTTCACATCTTGTAGGAAGGGTAAATTTTGTGTTGAAGGTTTTGTAGGTGGATGAGGATGAGTTCAATTTTGATGCGAATTGATGTGCTAGGGTAGGTTGGTTGGGTGGTTCACGTTTTCTGAGGAGAAGGGGAAAGGAGAGGAGGGAAAAAAGTGGGAGGGAATGACCTGGAGGAGAAGAGGGAGGAGGCTAAGATCAGGATATGAAGTGAATATATAAAAATAAATTTAAAAAAAGAAAAAATATTTGACAGGCAATAAATATTAGTTGAAGATCTTAAGATAGAGACACCAAAACACTGCCCTGACCATGCCAGGAACAGCCGGAAGAAAGACACCCTGCGTCAGATGCCATGACAATGAACAAATGTGTGATGGAGAGAAAGGAAAGATGGAGCAGGTAGTGGAGAGATGGAAGCGAAAGTAGAGCTGAGGGCTTTGTACACTGTGGAGAAAGGTGGAACTGAAGACTCCTTGGCAAAGGGGGACAGGCAGATATAAGGAGACCATAGTGAGGTCTTGACCTGTACTGCTGCCAAGAGCCATGTCTGAATCTGTGGTCCCACTGCAGCTGGGGTTTGTGCCAATTTCTGTGGCCTGAGTTACAACTACAGGCAAAGCAGATGCCCATGGTCTGGGCTGCCAACAGAGACCATGTGGATAACTGAGGACAGTGCTGTCATGGAGGATCATGCTGATCTGAGAGTCGCCTGCCCTGCCACCTAAGGCATTATGGGCAGCTGAATGGGTACATCCATGTTCAGGCAACTGTGGTGTGGGGGGTGGAGGTATGAGCCAGAGGGCATGATCAAGGAAGAGCTGGCTCAATACCTCATTGGCTACAATACTAGGGAGAATAGGGCCTGCACCTTTCCTAGGGAGCACAGTAGAGCTGGTGGCAAAGATGGCAGTGAGCTGGCCCAAGAGAACAGAAGAGCAGGAGAGCTGACCCTGTCCCTTACTGGCTGCAGCTAGCCAGGGGAGTGCTGGAGACCTTGCTCTAGTGGTGCAGGCACAGGACAGCTGGTAGGCTGACCAACCTCCGAGGCCTAGATCCAGGGCTTTGACTTGTCCCACCCCAACATCTACCCCATCTATGAACTGCTAGAGCATGTGAAAGGGCCAGTCCTGCAGATCCAAAGTTACAGGATCTCCGTGGCACAAGGCAACAATGGGATATCCTATCTAAAAGGAATCCATGTGGGTGTCCATTACAGGTACTACAGCAGAAACCAGAGGCCTCGAAACAGACCATTGCAATGAACATTTGCAAGTAAAGAAATGTGGACAAGAGTGTACCATGTGCCACGCTACAGTTCCCACAACAAAGTTCTATTTTATTTTCATTTTTTTATTCTGTATTATTTTATTCTCTTTTTGGGCAAGGGTAATTTGCAAGGGCAGAGGGAAGATGCAGAGGATGGAGAGATGTGTGGGATTGGTGTGCTTGATGTGAAATTCACAAAGAATCAACAAAAGGTTAAAAACAAAACTTAAGATACTTTCCTTTTTTTGTTGCCCAAAACGAAATCAAATCAACCAAACAAACGAGCAAACAAACTTAAGACACACATTAAACGTGAGCTGGAACTGTGTCTTTAAGAACTCAGCCCCACATCGGTAACACTTCTTGGTTCTAAGGGTGCAGCTACCCAAGTCACACTCAAACATATAGGTGCAGGTGGTTTGAATGGCTCCTAGATGTTATTAGTTTATAAAAATCCCCCAGGAGGTTGTAATGCACAGCCAGAGTAGAGAACTAATGAAGTAACACACAGAATCTGAACATTATTTTAATAAAGTTAATATTACACTGTGTACTAAACTCTCTATCCTACAGAGAAAGTCCTTTAAGCTGTACCTACAAATTATTCATAACAATTGTTCATACGCAAAGTACCAAAGAATCCTAAGTAAAACCAATAATGTGAAAGTAATAAAGTGTTAAAGACTCTAATATGATGAAATCACATTGGAAATGAAACATAAAATAAGTTTTAGCCATTAAACGTAAAGAAATACTTCAAACTTTAATCTAATATTTAGAAAATAGAACAATGAAAAATTATACTGGTTTTAATAACTGCTATAATTACTATGTGTATATATAAAATGTATGGCTGAAAGTTTCCTCAGAAAAAATTAATACTGCTCAATTATTTCATTACTAAATGAGTCTACAGCTCTACCACCATGAACTCACCCAATTTAACCATTCCTAAATTAAAACTCAGTTAGGAAAGGGAGACTTAAGCCCTTGCTTTGTGATTCAGTCTTTTCACTTAGTGGGAGGACACCCTGAGGGGAAAGTAGTGCCTGGTTAAAGTGCTTGTCAATTAGATCTTTTAGTAAACAGACTAGGGATTGAAAGATGGCTTAATGGGTAGATTTGCTTTCCACCAAATAGAATGCCTGAGTTCAATCCCCAGAACTCCTGTGGTAAACAGAGAACCAACTCATACAATCTGTCTTCACCTTTATGCCTTAGTATATGCAAACCCACCCACCCCCACACACTCATATACACAGATAAATTAATGCAATGAAAAGAAAAGGCAGACTTGTACAATTGTACTTGTACAATTTCCATGCAGAAAAAATAAATAAATATATTTTCTTAATTATTTGAAAATTTTATAAATGAATCAATGTATTTTCATCAATTAACCTGTCCTTCCCCTAACTACTTGCAGATCCATAGTATACCTCAACCCATCCCAACTTCATGTTCTCTTTTTTTTTTTTAAGCTACTGAGTCCAGTTTCTGCTGTCCATAAACTCATACAGTGATGTGCTGGAGTGTGGTCTGCCTACCAGGGAATAGTCTTAAGGAAAATTGATTTCCCTCTCCTCTAGAAACCATCACCTCCCAATTGCTTCTCAGCTACAGGTGGCGTCTTTGAGCTCCTCCCAGCTTTATGCTTAGCTGTTCACTAACTTGGTCCTGTGTAGGTCATGCAGGGTGCAAGCAGCCATAGCTGCTGTGAGTTCAAGAGTGCAGCAGCCCTCACATAATCTTTAATCTTGCCCAACCTCTGGCTTTTACAGTCTATTTTCAGTACTGTTTCCATGATATACCCTTATCTTTGGCAGGAGGAAATAACATAATATCTTACTTGTAACTGAGCCCTCCTCTTTCAGACTTTGCTCTTTGACCAGCTGTTCTATGTTTACACACAGAAGTTTCTCTGATGAGGTCTGAGAGCTGTATTATCATGGATATAGAGATATGAATTTAGAGCACAGTTTGATAGTATTTCCATTCAGCAAAATAATAGTAGTAGTTTTGCCCACACACATATGAGATTTTCAATCATGGGGTCAGAGCTAGATTTATTGTACCAGGTATACATTTCCTAGCTTAGAATAGGCCTTAAATCTGTTTTTAAGTGGGTTGTTATTCCCAAACTTTGTGCCACTATTTTACCAGCAAGCATACATTTGCCATGTAGATTATTACTGTAGCTCATGGGGCCTCATAGCTGAGTGAAACTGTTGTGACTTTTGTCCTCAGCATCATGAGTACTACCTTATGATACTGTAAAATTAGCCAGCAAGAATGACTCTGCTCAGTATCAACTTGATTTCTTTGTATCTTGGGACCAGGATGTAAATGGCTTTCAGCAATAAGGTCTTACTGTCTAATTCTGGTGGGTAATAAAGAGCAATGGTGATGGCCTAATTTGTTTTGAGGCTCTCTGAGACAAATTTGACCAACGACTTGAGAGTATCTCAAACCTGGCACTGTTTTTTGTTTGTTTGTTTGTTTGTTTTTGTTTTTGTAGTTTGTTTTGTTTGTTTGTTGGTTGGTCAGCCTAAACTTCTGAGAAGTATTATTCCCAGAGTAGGGAAACTCTAATAAATATTTTTATGCAAATATAGTGTGTGTGTATGTAGTGTGTGTGTTTGAAGCTTATAAAATAGCAAAGATAGTATTATAGGAAGCCCTTAAGAAAATATTACTAGTCAAAAGCTTTTTAATTTATTAAAAATGTATTAGTGTGCACAGTTTTGTGAGAAAATAAAATCTATTCCTTTCACTCTCCAAACATTCATTTGTTTGATATATGCACGTCAAAGAGAAGCTTTTCTGTTCATTGCAGGAAGTGTGAGATAGAATGGTGGGTACTAGAGACAGATGGAGAATGGGAAAATCTGATTAAAGGAATTTTATTTTATTATACTTTTCACTCTCTCAGTGTGATGGTCCTAGACATTTTTCACATGAATTTATTCTAATCCACAGAATTCCAAGTCTTGAAAAATGTAATATTTAAAACAATATAACTTAAAACTTAACTTTGTAATATTATTATTTATCAATGTAAAATAATGAACAATGCTGAGCAACAAAAGAAAATGGCTATGCTATTTTAAATTACTGAGATAAATTAATTACAGAGCTAGGGAATTATCTTGAAAGTCAACAAAATAGGAAGTAGAATAATTTTCAACATGAAAATATGCTGTACTACTATTATAAGTTACATATAAATTTTGTCTGAGAAACCTAAGTCCATTAAAGAGATGTGAAGATACTTATAGAAAATAAATAAAATATTTTATTTTAAAATGAGATAATAGTAAATTATTCAAATATTGATGAAGAACAACTGTGTAAACCACAAAAAATTAGAATCTTGTCTTACTTTTTATTTATAGCAAAATATTAAGAATGCATTAAACATGACTGTATTTAATAATGAAATTTTGGAAGCCAAAAGAAATAGAGACTTATATATAATTCTCAAGAAAATTTCCATGACATCAAAGATAAAGAGTAATAGGATAAATATTAATAAATATGACCAGGAAAGTATTTATAGATCCAATATAAAATTGGAAAAAACTAGTGAATTTATATTTTGATTTATAATGGAGAAATAAGCACTACGATTTTCTTGCTACCGTAAACAAATTGTAAAAGTAAAATATATGACATAGTATTTCTCTGACTTTGGAAGGCTACAATGGAAAGTTATTTTAAAAGGGAGGAAGAAAAATGAGTTTCTATTGATCACAAAGAGTTTCAAGGTTGCAGATCAAGAAAGGAATCCAAATAATCTGGTGTTGGGTGGGGGCAACTGACGGGAGAGGATGGGAGAAGAGAGTTGTCCATACAAGCAGTTCTGGATACATGAAGAACTTCCCTAAAAGTTGACTTGACTATTAGAAACCGAGGAAGCTTCCAGTAAGAAGACCCACGTACCAACACCGCCCCAGCACCAACCACTTCAAGACTTCAGAGGAACTGACCTGCAGGTGGCATATTCCATCCTCAAAGTTTCAAATGTTTTTCATCCTATAAAACCTAAAGGCACCTGTGCCCAGCGCACAGTCTCCACACCTGACCCCAAGGAGATTCTGTGGCCCTTGGATTGTTCCAATTAAAAGAACAATTGTGCTTTTGAAGGTGCCTGTCTGCTATGTATTATTTTCAAGTTGATTCAATCAACCCCAGTCTAGCATGAGAGTGATGAAAGATTCATGAAGATGCGATGAGCTGAAGAATGCACCAACAACTAGGAATGCTAGAAAAACTCCTGGCGTACACACAGCCCTAGGACTATTTCCTACTAAATGTTACAGTAAAAAATCACCACCAGTGGTCAGAATTCGAGGAAAAATGCTGAGCAAGGGAATGGATTAGCTTAAGATGGAAGAGGGCTCTGTCCTTACTTTCTCAGATATTAGTAACAGACTAGAGGGATTCAAACATATCCACGTATTTTAACTAAGGACCAGAGCACAGCTAAATACGTAGGAGTTAAGTTTTTGTTTCTCTTCGTTTTGTTTTTTGTTTGATTTTTAAACAAAGTAATAGTAAATATTGTAAATTTTATATGAGCAAACTTTACATTCTACTTTTCTCTTTTCAAAGTGGTTCTTAGGAACATTCATCTCACTGTCAGTGGTGGCTTTCTTGCATGACAAATTGAAAGACTAGGATCAAATAGGAGGGAGGTGATACAAGCTTTGTGGATCCTCACAATCTGGAGACATGGCCTGGTGCTCTCGTCCTGTACAAAATGACTTAGAGATGAGAGCTAGCAGAGGTGCGCAGGGGCTGAGTTTCACAGGACTTTGGTGTAGGTGGCCAAGTGCTTGGTGTACTCATGGCGCAGGCTTGTCTCACACTCCCTCCAGATTAATACTACTGCTGTTGCTTCAAGGTCAACGTGAGGAATGCGCCACAGCTCAACGTGGTATTCAGTGTGTTTGCCTTGTAAGAGGCTTGACCTAACAGCCAACAATGGGACTTTTATTACCTGCCAACTGTGCTACTTCCATGAAAGGTGTAACATTCTGATACTAAACATATTCTATATAAAATCAGAGTGACTAATCTTATAGCTAAAGTTGGCCAAAACCTACTCTTAGGGAAGCCATGTCCAGTGATCATAAAGGCAAAAAAAAAAAAAAGAAGCAGACATGGCATCAGTGCTTGTAAATTGTTCTTAGGTTAGCTTAAGGCAGATATGATGGTTCCAATAATTCAAATAGTGAATTACATATATTTATTATTAGTAACACCTTCTTTTCCAAAACTTACATCAGCCAAAGAATATATAAGTGGATTTCAGATGCAAAATACAAAGTCACCAAACTAATTTAAAAGTACACAGCTAAAAATTGTCAAAAAACTACAGAACTTTTAAAAGTAACTCTTTCCTAATACTGAACTGGTTCATGCTACAAAGTTGCATTTTCATAACTAACATAGTATGCTATAAAGTAATTTTCTGGTTGACATTAATCACTTGTGTTTACTTCTTTCTCTGGATAGACATTCTCAATATTGTATTTTTAATTAATTAATCAATTAGTTAACTTTAACTTCCCCATCATAGACCCTTCCATCCTCTTCTCCCAGTCCTTCCCTCCATCTCTCTTCTACCTATCTCCCCTCCCTTATTCCTCAGATAAGATGAACCCCACCACCACCAGCCTACCCCAGCACATCAAGTCCCAGCAGGACTGAGCACATCTTCTTTCCCTATGGCCTGGTGAAGCCGCTCCACCAGGGAGGAGTGATGGAACAGCATGCATCAGAGTCCATGTCAGAGACAAACCCCACTCCTTTTACTAGGGAACCCACATGGAAACTCAGATGCCCATTTGCTCCATCTGTGTTCGGGCCTAGTTCCAGTTTATACTTGGCCTTTGGTTGGTGCTGCAGTCTCGACAAGCCCTTCTCTGGGTCCTGGTTAGTTGGCTCTTTTGATCTTGTGGAGCTCCTGTGCTCTCTGGGTCCTTATTTCCTTGTTTCCACTCTTCCACAGGACTCCCTGCACTCCACCCATTGTTTGGTTGTGGTTCTCAGCATCTGCTTCCATCCGCTGCTTGGTGGAACCTCTCAGAGGACAGCTATGCTAGGAGTCCATCCACAAGCTTAGCAGAGTATCATTAATAGTGAAGGTGTTGGTTCTCATCCATGGGGTAGGACTAGGGTTAGGCCAGGCATTGCTTGGACATTCCTTCAAACTCTGCTTTATTTTTATCCCTGCACAGTTTGTAGGCAGGGTAAATTTTGGGTTGCAGTTTTGTGGGTGAGTTGGTGTTCCTCTCCCTCTACTAGGAGTCATGTCTAGTTAGAGCATGTCCTCTTCAGTCTCCATGACACCTGCTACTTGGAGTCTCAGCTAGTGTCACCCTCATATCATCCCTGAAGCCTGTCCTGTCCTAGGTCTCCAGCTTGTCACAGAGATGCTCCCACAAACTGTTTCTTTCCTTTCTGCAGGTCCTCTATCCTTTAACCTCTACTCTTCCCAGGTCTGACTCTACCTTCATTTTTTTTCTACACTACCCTCCTACCCTGTTCTCTCTCTTCAATCACTTCTGTTGTTTATTCTATTTCTCCTACTGAGTGAGAATTAAGAATCCTCCTTTGGGTTCTAGTTAACTTATCTTTGGGTTTGTGAATTGTAATATGGCTATACTGAACTATATGGCTAAAATCCACTTATAAGTGTGTACATAGCATCTGTGACAGACAGGCACTTAGGAAATCCAAAGAAACATTAGATCTTACTTCAAAAGCTTGTACTCTACAAAACTGGAAAACCCAATGAAATGGACAATTTTCCACCAAGGGCAAGTTCATGTCAGAGACTGCCCCTGCTCCCTTTACTAGGGAACCCACATGGAGACCTTGCCATCCCACAGACAAAGAGGATCTAGACAGTCCTGATGAGACCTGATAGGTTAGGGTCAGATAGTAAGGGAAGAGGACCTTCCCAATCAGTGGACTAGGGAAGGGAAATTGGGGTGTGAAGGGAGGGTGAAACGGGGAGGAGATGAGGGAGGGGGCTATAACCAGTATACAAAGTTAAAAAATTATAAATAATTATTAATAATAATAATAGAAAAAAAACAACAAAAAGAAATGGACATTTTTTTTGATAGATTCAACTTTCCAAAGTTGAATCAAGATCAGGTAAATAAGTTAATAGTCCTATATCCCCTAAGGAAATAGAAGCAGTCACTAAGTCTCTTATCCACAAAAAGCCCAGGGCCAGATGTTTCTTTTTATTTTTTAATTTTTATTTTTTTATATTAATCATAGTTTATTTACTTTGTATCCCAGCCGTAGCCCTCTCCCTTATTCCCTCCCAATCCCACCCTCTCTCCCACATCTCCTCCCTGCCCCTCTCTAAGTCCACTGATAGAGGAGGTCCTCCTCCCCTTCCATCTGAACCTACTTTATAAGGTATCTTCAGAACTGGCCACAATGTCCTCCTCTGTGGCCTAGCAAGGCAGCTCCTCCCTCAGGGAAAGGGGAGGCAAAGAGCCAGCCACTGAGTTCATCTCAGAGACAGTCCCTGTTCCCCTTACTAGGGAAACCTGCTTGGATGCTAAGCTGCCATGGGCTATGTCTAAGCAGGGGTTCTAGGTTATATCCATGCATGGTCCCTGATTGGAGAATCAGTCTCAGAAAAGAACCCTGTGCCCAGATATATTTAGTCCTTGTGGGGATCCTGTCATCTCCATGTCTTACTAACTCCCCCTTCTTACATGTGATTCCCTGCACTCTGCCCAAGGTTTGTTTATTAGTCTCAGTATGTGCTTTGATACACTGATAGGTAGAGTCTTTCAGAGGCCTTCTATGGTAGGTTTTAGTATAGAATTCTACCAGACTTTCAATGAAAAGTTAATAGCAATACTACTCAAACTATTCCACAAAAGAGAAACAGTAGGAACATCACCTGATTCATTCTATAAGGCCATGGACATCCTGATACCTAAACCACACAAAGACCCAACAAAGAAATAGAATTTCAGACCAATTTCCGTTATGAACACTGTTGCAAAAATACTCAACTAAATACAAACCGGATCCAAGAACACATCAAAAATATCATCCACCGTGATCAAGTATGACTCATCCTAGACATACAGGAATGTTTGGTATACAAAAATCAATATTTTATTTTATTTTATTTTATTTTATTTTATTTTATTTTATTTTATTTTATTTTAATTCATGAAACAAAAACTCTACCCATATTCTCAGCAGTTATATATTACTGAGCCTTTTAATTACTTTCCAAAGAAATCATTTCCAAAGAAATATTATTCCAAACAATGTCATGTGTGGATAAGAAATATGTAAGTTTTAGTTTCCTCCAACAACCTGTTTATTGAATCAGTGGCAGTCAATGTTGAGTTTCAGTGCTTGAATTATCAGCTTTTTTAAGGATTCATTCTGGATACCAAACTTTTATCATGGATGACTTTGAAATACATGGTAAATTTACTTTTTCTTTGTAAAGAGGAAGGGCCAATCTTACCTGGTCCTCAGAGCACTTTATCAGTATCTTTTTTCACCACCCTTTCTCCCCTTCCCAGTAACAAGAAAGAAATAACACAGAAGAAATCAGAATAAAACCTCTCATACAAAATGAGATTAGATTCATCAACTAGTGTGTTTCTCCCTTGTTTGCTATAAAACTATTTCCTTGTCTAAAGCTTATTAAGAAATGATTTCTAGGGTGATATGTTTCCTAATTATACCATGTCAGACACATAATGCATTTTTTTTTTGGTAGTGCATGATGTTAGGGAAATTGAAAGATAAAATTAAAAGGAAGCTAGAAGGAAATTTGAATTTTTCCTTTAAGGTCATTCATAAAATGTTTGCTAATAAGAAGAGTGATGAAAATAAAGTTTCATTTGAAGGGATAGGAACTCACCATCAATCTTTATTTAGTGTCTTAGAAATAACACGGGGAGAGAGAGAGGGAGAGAGAGAGAGAGAAAGAAAGAACACTCCATGACATACAACGGTTGAAGCATCTTTGGAAGTACTGAAGATATTTTGCTTAGTCAGTCATTTAATGGAAGCTGGAAAGCAAGAGACTTCAATTGGCCAACTCTCAAAAGAAAGCCTTGGACCTCAGCATTTGAAGTACCCAAATGCTGGTCAAGTCATGACCTCAAAAAGCAGCTTGGAATCAAAAGCTATTCAACTCAAGGAGAAGCTGTAAGCAGAGGACCTACATTGGGTGACGATGGCACAGTGTTGTGAAAGTAACCAGTCATTTACAAAAATATGCTTAGTCTGATTAGTCCCTTCATGTACTTGGCTCACGTACTTGCTCTCACACTGTGGGACCACTGATGTGGAGAACACAAACTAGTTACACTTTTCCTGAGAGACTTAGACTTGTCCTTTGATAAATACTGAACTCTTAGGACTATTGGTAGTCTTGACGATGGACTATATGATTTCATGCTGTGAGGTACACATGAGCTTTGGGGGGTTGTGGGTAGAATTTAATGGCTTGAATTTTAATCTGAAATGTTCCCCAAAGCTTACATATAAAAGATTTGGCTGTTAGCTTTTTGATTGTGAACTCACTACTAGAATCAAATTAGTTCATTGAAGGAATCTCCTGAATAAAATACTGAGATCTTGGATCTTTTTTTCCTGTCTTGGCTTCCTGGGTGCCATGAGGTAAACAGCCCCAGTTGTTATGACATACTGTGCAGTCACAGGCTTAGACATCCAAGCCAAATGGCCATGGGTCTAATCACTGAAGTTCTGAATCAAAATAAAAGCCATTTTTCCCATTTAGATTTATTAATCTGAAGTATGTATCACAGGAACTACATCAAAGCGTCACAATGAGTAGATGAAAGAAATACTCAGACCAACAGTTGTATGATTCTTAATGAAAGAGAGAAACTACAGCAAATGTTCCTAAAATAGACAACACCCTACCAAATAATGCTTGGTACCTTGACAATTTGAAATTATATGTAGGAGTATATTAGGTAGATTTGAATTTGCAATTCTCTGGTCTTAACCTCTCAAGTGCCAGGATTACAGGTATGTGCTACTGTGCCTGGCAACAATAGTATGTAAAAATGAAGACAATGCCTGACAAAAATATGTAGTATTTCCATCATATATTATCACTTGAATAAAAGGACACAGAACACTGTGTAAAATGTTTCTTTCACTGAAAAAAGACACATACAAATGTGCACATGAAGATTTATATGTCTAATTTAATAGAAGAACATAAAAATTATTAAATAAAAAGATTTGCACAAAATAAGAGGAACATGGGCAACTTTAAAACACAATACTTTTAATGTAGTAATTTAGTGGAAAAGACTGTAATCACGACTAAGACTGAAAAGTCTTCAGCCTCAGCCAGCAGTCCAAACAAAAGGAGCAAAAGCAGTATCATTGGGAAATTATTTTACATGTGTGTAGATCAATACAAGAAAGTAATCACAAAATCAAAGCATCGAATATATATTTAATCTGGAAATGTATTCAGAGACTGAACATTTCTTCTGTTTTTAAAGTTATTTCTGGGGCCTGGAGATATGGCTTAGGAGATGAAAGCTCATACACAAGGAGCTGAGGAAGTCCCGTGTGTAAAGGATAGATGAAGTCTAAGTAAATCACTATTGTTTGACACAGTCATAGCCATGTCAAGGATCCTATGTCTCAGGCCCATGGCAGTGGCAAAGCCTTCCACATATGGGTCAGGCTGGGAATTGGCAGAGCTGTCTTCTGGTTGGAATGTGAATGTTGGCAGTGTGTACAAAAGCTAGGAACTGCAGCTTTCTTCCACATATACATAGCTCAAGGGTACTCACTCACAGAGACTTCCCAATGAGATTGGTGAAATCCACAAGCTGTACATAATAAAAATGATGAGGTTTCCGGTTTTGGTATAGGACCATAGCAGATGTGATCTGTCCAAGGAAGCACAGCCCACCTTATCCCAACTTCTCAGTTCTGGGGCTTGTGTTTGTCCTTTCTCCATTCCCTTGCCACCCTAGTCAAATCCTTGATGTTCTGCATGCAGCCCTGGTACAAGTATTCTTGAAGAGGACCTGAATTTGCTTCCCAACACTCATGTCTGGCAGCACACAACTGCCTGTAACTCCAGCACTAAAGAATGTTTCTGACATGAACTCAATGGCAGGCTTTTTGACCTCACTCCCTCCCCCCGACCCCACCCCTAGGGAGGAGCAGCCCTGCTAGGCCACAGAGGAGGATTTTGCAGCCAGTCCTGAAGACACCTGATAAAACAGGGTCAGATGGAAGGGGAGGAGGTTCTCCCTTATCAGTGGACTTGGAAAGGGGCAGGGAGGAGATGAGGTTGGAGGGTGGGATTGGGAGGGAAAGAGGGAGTAGGATACAGCAGGGATACAAAGTTAACAAACTGTAACTAATATTAAAAAAAAAAATTAAAAAAAAGAATCAAAGATACCTGCTGGCCTCCATGGGCACAAACATAAAGACAGAGAGAAACAAACATTTACACATAATTAACAATAAAATAAAATCTTTAAACTTATTTTTAGGAAGCTCTAGAAGCCCAGATGAGAGTTTTTAAGCACCATTAGAAGTATGATGATGTTCCTTAAAGAATGAATGACTCCATGATGGAAGGAGAAAGTATACAGGACAACTCTATAATGTATTTTTGTGATAAAGAGCAACATTTCTGTCAGAGTTAGAGGAAGTCAGCCACAGAAGCACAGACACAAACATAGACAAAATCTTCTGTTCAAATTTGAGACGATTTCTGCATGAAAAAGAATAATGATCCCAACTGATTATAATATATTGAATATATTTAAAAATTATATGTTTTATGCTACTAAAAGAAAATAACAACAGAAACAAACATACAAACAAAATAAGGAAGCATGATAGCAAAAAAAAGCAAAACCTCCTAGGACATTAGGGGAAATAAGTCAGATATTAATCCCTTAGTCAGAATATTGACCAAAGAAAAACTTATGCTACCATTTATATATATTCATAAGTTATAGTTCTTTGTAATCAGACTAAACTAATAGGGGTTGTTTTATATTATAGGAAAAGAGTAACCCATTTATAAAATATCATTTCAATTTCCCATAAGATTACTGTTTTTATCCAGTTACTGTTAGTGGATAAAATATGATAGTCATTTATTAAGAAACAGATTGAGAACCCTTTGGTCAACCCGAGCCTCACTGTGAGTAAGAAAATACTTGCTGTTTATGTGAGATAGTATGAATTCCATAGCATCATTTTATAATCATGTTTAGCTGACATACAAATAATAGAGTTCATTATGACATAGTTACATTTATACATCATCACAATTTGCTCATGTTTGTATGATCAATAGCCTCCACCAACCCTGCCACTAGATCTTCCCTTCAAATTGTCCCCTTTTACTTTTAAATGCACACACACACACACACACACACACACACACACACACAAACCTAGATTTCCTTGGTTGTGTATCAATGGACAAATTAATGAAAAATAAATCAGAAAAAAAGCAAACTCATTTTCTTGGATTCAGTTACTATATCATTATTAGCTTCAGATGCTTTTAAATCAAGATGTAGGTCATGAGTATTGAGAATATGATTGGGAGATTGTTCTCTGAATTGCAAATGAGACAAAGACTGGAATTTCAATAGCTTAAACTTCTTTAAGAAATATTTTGTAAATCTGAGCACAGGGGTCCTTCCTGAGACTGATACTCCAACCAAGGACTATGCATGGAGATGAGCTAAGACCCCTGCACAGATGTAGCCCATGGCAGTTCAGTATCCAAGTGGGTTCCATTGTAATAGGAACAGGAACTGTCTCTGACATGAACTGACTGGCCTGCTCTTTAATTACATCCCTGTGAGGGGGAAGCAGTATTACCAGGCCACAGAAGAAGATAATGCAGCCACTCCTGATGAGACCTAATTGACTAGGATCAGAAAGAAAGAAAAGAAGACCTCCCCTATCAGTGGACTTGGGGAGGGGCATGCATGCAGAGGGTGGAGGAAGAGAGGAATTGGGATGGGAGGAGGGAGAGAACCACAGGGGGATACAAAGTGAGTAAAGTGTAATTAATAAAGAAAAAAAGAAATATTTTGTTTTAAAATATGAATATGCAACAAAAGATCAAATTTCTAAACTGATGTGATGGAAAATTATTTCAAGGAAAGGGGCATTAAAATTATCTTTTCCTCTCAATAATTAACCTACTTTGTATTGTAAAACATCAGTACTTAGAGCACAGAGATCAAGATGTGCTATTGGAAATAACAAGACTTCAAGATGAGGAGGACTTAGAGGGAGTATTTTCAGGAGAGAAAAAAAAAACTTTGAATACACTAAAGCATGAAGTTGAGACTCCATATGGACTTCTATGGAATAAAATGTGTGGTTCATTACATATAAACTGCAATGCACGTCACCCAGTGTTGAAACATTCTGACTGTGAGAGCAAAGTCACCATGCACACAGCAAGGAAGCACGAAGTCTCATCACTGCAGATGATGACATAACCAACCAGCAAAGCATTCCTCAAGAGGAAAGCCATGTTAAAGTCAAATGTCTTTTTGTGTGGTCTCCATTGTGCTACACACACTTTAAATGCACATTGATTTGCATATTTACAATGTATAACCAAAATCTGTAAAGTTGCCTATTCTGAAAGGGATCTCACTGCCTAAGGAGTAACATGATGAGGGGAAGCAGGTCTTTTGATGAATAACTAAGGTATTTGCCGACCTCTCATGTAATAAATAATTAAGCTTCCTGACTTGAAAAACACTCACTAGTATGTGCCAAAACAATGGTTAGATATTTTTCTTTCTTTCTTTTCTTAAAATTAGTTTTTGGATGTTTTTTTTTTTTTTCACTTTTTAAGCAAAACACTCATCTGAACCCAAGATGGACACACACACACACACACACACACACACACACACACACACATATAAAGACACACACACAATATTTTAATGAAACTCCTGACCTTTGAATAATTTCATAAAGTTAATATCCCCCACTATATTTTTGGTTTTTGTTTTTCAAGACAGGGTTTCTCTGTCTTGGACTTGCTTTGGCGACCAGGCTGGCTTCGAACTCTTAGAGATCCACCTGCCTCTGCCTCCCTGAGTGATGAGGTTACAAGCACGTGCCACCTCGCACAGACCCCCACAATATTTTCAAGGGTCTAACCTTTCTTACATATTTTAAGCAACTTTATCCTGGTATGTGGTAGTTCTTCTCAGAACTACTCTTAATTAATTAATTGAATATTAGCTCTATCAGCAGCAATGAACAACTCAATGAAGACCTGATACTTAGATAAAGGGCCTAAAACATAAAAGAAATGTTGATATTCAGTTTAAATAATTGTTAGATCTCAGAAGCTAGTTTTCCAACAAACTTAAACTGATGTTCAAATTAAGGGTCATGCCCACAACGTCTTCCAGGTACCTTTGTGTCCTAGAAAGAGCAAATCAAAGAAAAGGATTTTACTGTTTGTATTAAATGAACTATTTTCAGTAAAAATCTTAAAAGAATTTTTTTTCTAGTTCACATCCTGTATCCATTTTGTATTTTTATTGTAACATTTAATGTTACAATGTTTATTGTAACATTTGAAAAATGATGAACCATACTGAGTGCAAACTTTTCACATTCAGCTGATTCAGAGGAGGTTTTCAAGCAACAGATTTCCTGGAGTAAGCTTCATGAGCTAAATATAAAAATAAGATTAATTAATGTTTTCTACTAAATTGAAGTATTTTAATCACTCAATCCATGAAGAGTTGCACACCCATTCCTTTCAATTAAATAATTAATCAGATCCGTTTAGCATCATCATTACATAGAGAGGTATAACCTTAAATTTAAAAAAAGTCCCTATTCATTTGCATTTGGCAACAAGGAAAGGTATAAAAAGGAGACATATAAAAAGGAAAGATATAAAAGGTAACAGGCGAGGTTAATGTCATATAAAGATTCAGTAGGTGGGAAAGAGGGTGGCCAAACTATTGTATCATGAAGTTTAGGCACTGATGAGCAAACAATGTTTGTTTGTTTGTTTTTTAATTTATTTGCTGGCTTGCTTTTAAATTTTGATGAGAAGAATTTTCTGTAAAGGTTTTAATGCTTTAATGTGGAAAGGCTGTGGCCCAAGATATGACATCTATTGATAAAATAGTGGGTTAATTGTCAAATGAACATCATCTTGTGTGGGGGATAATATGCTTGCCGCATGCAGAGGCAATTGCATGTTTAATATGTCTGGTGTTGTACATCAATCTTGTTAAATCAATCATTACACATTATCTCAGAAAGGTGCCTGCAATTCAATGGCAGAAGTGAAAGTCTGCAAGGCTCACCCAATGAAAGCAACACTGAGTTTCATTTTATTTTTGCTGATAAGGATTCTCAAGGAATATCCAAGAATATCAATATATGACAGTCAACATTCATTCCACTAAACCTCCTTTGCCCTGTATGGACTCCTATACCTTGCCTGGCACTAGAAGGCTTTGTTTATTTTTTTTCTGTTTTATTTTTTTATTATTAGTTACATTTTATTAACTCTGTATCCCAGCTGTATCCTGCTCCCTCATTCCTTCCCAAACCCTCCATCCCTCATCTCCTCCCTGCCCCTTTCCAAGTTCACTGTTTGTTTATTAAGATTTTCTGAGGAACAACCTTTAAGAAGTTGGTAGATGCAGGTCCCACTTCCCTTAGTTTACTCTCTTAGTTGTAGTAGTTGACAGTTCTCTTTAGTGTCAGGTTCTGCAGTTTTCCTACATCTTAACAGATGTAGGAAAGATCAGATGAGTCACTCTCTTATATTTCATTATTTAGAGAATACTTTATTAGTTTTTGTAATCAAACCCATGTAGAGAAGAACTTACATATTTAATAATGTGTTACCCTCTACAAATGAAAAAAAAAATTAGGTTCACTCTTATTCCTGTAACAAAATGTAATAAAAAGTTATATTTCTGTTTTGCAGTCATAGCTTTCTCTTGCTAATAGAGTTTTAATGATGATTAAGTATCATAATGTGTCCACTACAGCCTGAAATGATACATGCAAAGTTCTTTGATTTCTGATTCAAAAAGCTTACTAAGAAGGGGGGTGGGGAACGGAAAGATTCCATTTCTTCCTCCCCATCTAGACTTTAGTGCCCATTTGTCTTATTTTCCTTTCAAGCATACTGAAGATTCCATGTATCTCTGCACCAAAGATCTCAGAGAAGTAATCACCATGGTCCACATCTTGTTATACAGATAGGAAATCCTTTTGTCTTTTGTCTTCCTTTTTGCTTATATATATATTGATAAATATATATCAGGCTTCATGTAAACACGCAAACACGTTTTCCCACACATGCATACATCTCCCTGTGTCTAACAGAAACCCACTGTCAGTTCACTGCCCTTGCTTCTCTTTCCTGTGAGCTGTATTCAGGCTGAGTTCAGCAAAGGTCACTTTTCGGATGTTGAAATGAGCAGAATTAGAATTCTTTTCTGGGTTCTTTCAGCCACTCACACTTTCATGAACACATATCAGAAAAGAAGGCCCCCTTGGGGCAAAGATAGACATCAGTATGTTTATGTATGACTGGACTCATGCTTCTGATTGTCTTATGCATAAATTAAAGAAATAGTAAATATAAATTGATAAGCATAATACCATATTACAATAACACTGCAATGAAAAACACCCTTTCTGGTCAGCATGCTGATATGACTTGTCTTCATTTTGTCACTGTTCATTTTCCTAAGTGGATCCCGTTTGCCCCTGCAGTCTCTGTAGGCCAGCAACAGGCTTCTCTGGCTGAGAACATCTCTGACTTCTTGAATGGGGTCACCTACTATGGCTGTGTGATGGTCACAAATAGACACAGGATTCAGGGCATGAAAATCTTTTTCAGCCAGTTATAAGTTGCTTTCAGGACATCAGTTTGCTTAATGGCACCTATGCCCATTGCCCAACCTGACTTTGAACTTAAGCCTCAAACGTGAATTTTTAAAAACATGGTGATCACACATGAAAGTATTTACACTACTTTAATTTTGAATAAAATGTCTCTGAGCAACCTAAGAGCCCAGCTTGGCTCCAGACAGTATCATAATAACGTACAGCAGAGCTAAAAAGAAATTCCAATTTTTTTCTAATTGGCCTTCATATGAAAATGAGGAAAGGCTTTCAGCCTACTAAATTATTCATTGTTACTATGTGTTCTCTAAATTTATTACTCTTGGCTGATCTACAGATTTAAGTGTAAAACAAACGGTAGGATTTAAAGCAAAAGGCAGTACATAGAGCTGACGCTGGCAGTGGCTGTAAAGATTTCCATGTTTATGACTCTACAACAACAACTGCGTGTCATCAGATTCGTCTCGGTAAAAAGCCTAATGAGTAAAGTGAGCAAAGCATATCTAAATAAGCCAGTATTCAGTACTCTAACTCTAGGACGCCAAGAGGGTAAGTAATCACTTTTTTTTGTTGTTGTTAATTGCTTCACACATATTCCTGTTTTTAACACTTCTGCAGCAAATAAGACGAAACTACTAAATGTGTGATGGAAGTGGTGTCAAAGATCACACATTGCCCCACTCGGTTTGTGCAGTTACGGTTTATCCAAAGAGAGGAAGAGAGAGAAGGAAAAGCAATATTACACAAGAGACATCCCAAAGTAATTTTTAAAATCAAAGTTTAATTTGACCATTGCCCTCACCTATTTTTAAAATGATTATTTCAAGAGAGTATTTCTTTTTAAATTACTTTTTTGATAGGCAAGTATTTATTTATTTTTTCAAATACAATCAAAATTTAAGACACAGTCACTGTCCTTTGCGATGAATAAGACATAGATAATGTTTGTAACAGCATTATAAATAATAACACAATTATGTCCATGTTATCATTTATATATTTTATTTACTTTTTTCCCTTTGGCCTGATCTTGTTGTATTTTTTTTATTTTTAAATTTTTATTTATTTTATTAATTACACTTTATTCACTTTGTATCCCCCCATAAGCCCCTCCCTCCTCCCCTCACGATCCCACCCTCCCTCCCTCTTCTTCACGCATGTCCCTCCCCAAGTCCACTGATAGGGGAGGTCCTCCTCTCCTTCCTTCTGATCTTAGTCTATCAGATCTCATCAGGAGTGGCTGCATTGTCATCTTCTATGGCCTGGTAAGGCCTCTAGCTTTGAAGCATTAAGTGGTTCTTCAGGTTTTTTAATTAATTAATTATTTTTTAATTACACTTTATTCACTTTGTATCCCCCCATAAGCCCCCTCCCTCCTCCCCTCCCAACCCCACCCTCCCTCCCCCTTCTTCACGCATGCCCCTCCCCAAGTCCACTTATAGGGGAGGTCCTTCTCTCCTTCCTTCTGATCTTAGTCTATTATATCTCATCAGGAGTGGCTGCTTTGTCATCTTCTGTGGCCTGGTAAGGCTGCTCCCCCCTAAGGGGGAGGTGATCAAAGAGCAGGCCAATCAGATTATGTCAGAGGCAGTCCCTCTTCCCATTACTGTGTAACCCACTTGGACACTAAACTGCCATGGGCTACATCTGTGCAGGGGTTCTAGGTTATCTCCATGCCTGGTACTTAGTTGGAGTATGAGTCTCTGAGAAGACCCCTGTGTTCAAATTTTCTGGTTCTGTTGCTCTCCTTGTGGAGTTCCTGTCCTCTCCAGATCTTACTATTTCCCACATCTTACAGAAGATTCCATGCACTCTGCCCAACAGTTGGCCATAAGTCTCAGTGTATGCTTTGATAGTCTGCAGGGCAGAGCCTTTCAGAGGCCCTCTGTGGCAGGTTGCTAACTTGTTTCCTGTTTTCTTCTTCTTCTGATGTCCATCCTTTTTGCCTTTCAGGTTGGGGATTGAGTGTTTTAGTCAGGGTCCTCTCTCTTGATTAGTTTCTTTAGATTTTAGTAGGTTTATCCTATGTTGTATGTCTATATGAGTGAGTATATACCGTGTGTGTCCTTCTGTTTCTGAGACAGCTCACTGAGGATGATCCTTTCCAGGTGCCACCATTTACCTGAAAATTTCATGATTTCCTTAATTTTCATTGCTGAGTAATATTCCATTGTGTAGATGTACCACAACTTCTGTATCCATTCTTCAGTTGAGGGGCATCTGGGTTGTTTCCAGCTTCTGGCTATTACAAATAAAGCTGCTAAAACATGGTTGAGCAAATGTTTTATTGTGTACTTAAGCCTCTTTTGGATATATGCCTAGGAGTGGTATGGCTGGATATTGAGGCAGCGCTATTTCTAGTTGTCTGAGAAAGTGACAGATGGATTTCCAGAGTGGCTGTACAAGCTTACATTCCCACCAGCAGTGGAGGAGGGTTCCCCTTTCTCCACAGCCTCTCCAGCATATGTTGCCACTTGATTTTTGATCTTGGCCATTCTGATGGGTGTAAGGTGAAATCTCAGGACTGTTTTGATTTGCATCTCCTGATGACTAAGGTCGTTGAGCATTTCTTTGTTTCTCTGCCATTTGATATTCCTCTGTTGAGAATTCACTGTTTATCTCTGTTCCCAATTTTTAATTGGATTAAAAATTGGTTTAAAATTAAAAATTGGTTTGCTGCTTTTCAGCTTCATTAGTTCTTTATATATACTGGATATTAGCCCTCTGTCAGATAAAGGGTTGGTGATGATTCTTTCCCAATCTGTAGTCTGTCCTTTTTTTTTTTTTTTTTTTTTTTTTTTTTTTTTTTTTTTTTTTTTTTTGATGACGGTGTCCTTTGCTTTACAGAAGCTTTTCAGTTTCATGAGGTCCCATTTATTGATTGTTGCTCTTACAGCCTGTGCTGTTGGTGTTCTTTTCAGGAAGTTGTCTCCTGTACCAATGAGTTCTAGGGTCTTCCCCACTTTTTCTTCTAACCGATTTAATGTGTCTGGTTTTATTTACTTGTTTATTCACTTTGTGTCCCAGCTGTAGCCCCCTCCCTCATGCCCTCTCAATCCTGCTTTCCACAAAGTCACGTGTTTCCTTATGCCATCTTTATACATGTATACTCTTACACATTTTCCTGTTTGTCCCTTTCCCCACTTACTGCACTTTTTGCTCCTTTTTTTCATTCATATCTCAGGTCATTTCTTATAATCCATCTCTGCCCTAGTCTTCCTTTTCTTTAAATTCCTTCAGTTTTGGACATAGATGTTCTCTTCTTTCGAGGCTGTCAGTAGATTTATCTAACAACAATGATGATTATATTTCAAAGCCAATAATAAATATGCTAAATTATACTCAATTGAACACTTTGTTGTTTTAGATGTTGTGCTGGAATTATTACTGGGGTTAGTTTTTGTACAGCATCTACAACACTTCTGTAAGTTATGCCTTTCCACACATGGAAACATGCAAGACATGACAAACATGCAAGAGTTAGGAACGCTTATACTCGGTCCAATGGTAGCATGCAGCATGTTAAAGCATGTCAGATGTCAGATGTGTTTGACACTCAGAACATTTTTATCAGCTTCCCATCGTATTTACAATGAAATTTAAGCCTTCCCTAGGCTACAGATCCAGTTTCCCTGCCCACATCTCCTTGAACTCAGTCTTTCAATGCTATACTAGCTTCCTGGATTCATCTACCATGAGAAATACACTGAGCCCAGCACTTGACTCTGTTGTTACTTTAGAGTCAGGTTTTTTTTTCACGTGTTTTCTTCTTCCTTTATTTAACTTTGTGCTCAGTGACACACAGAGTGTAATGCCCTCAGCATTCCTTCTGAGATATGAAACCATTTGTACTCTTTAGTTTCACTTTTATTTGAAAGAATTACCATATCACTTTGTTATATAATGATAGATTTACTTTCCCCAAACAGCTGAAGCTTTAAAGGAACAAGGCCTTTCTTCACCTCTCTCCACTGCATGTCTAGTACCTGCTGCTGTGGTACAGTGGGCATTGTTAACGTGTATTTGTGGATAGAGGGATGAAAAAGAGAATACAGAAGAGAGGAAAACGCAGAGGAAAGAACCCTGACAAATCGTTTTTTTCTATAGTGCTGAGGATCCCCCTCTTCCATCTCCCTGCTTTCTCCTTTGCTAGTTCTTTGTCAATAACGTACTTCTAAAATACAGGAATGTTTTCCACTTTTGATCCTTTATGGTCTGCTTTCCAGAAACCTCCTTTTCCTTCTGTTCTTCTATGTTTAAATAATAACATTTACACAGTTGATTCTTGTTCTCATGACACTCCTCAAACCATGGGTATGAAACACTTAGAAGGTGAAAATTTATGCTCCTCTCTGTCAGGTGCAGTGAAAACCACTGAGCCAAGAGTCTACTAATCCTTTCCTTCCCTGGGCTGCGAAAGAATGTGTAGGAAGGAAGCACACAATCAAACTTTCAATTTTGCTGACTTTGAAGCAATGGCAGATCCTGGTACACTGTGAGGGCTGTTGTTAGTACCAAACTGGAGGCTATAATGTCTGGCCTCATTTGACCCTCATCTAAATTTCATGAAAAAGATTGGTTATTGTTTTCCTTAGGGACATGTGATAACCTTCTCCCTCTCCTACTTAGATCCAGAAGTCTGGACAACTCTTATTCAAGTAAGCCAATGGTACAGTATCTGGCACGACAATGGAACAAGGTGGTGATTCAAGTAGGAGAGCCAGAGTAAAAACTGAACTCTGTCTCCACATCAAAGCATTAAATAGAATTCTAACAAAACTACCATGATGACAATGACTGAATAAGTAAAGGAACTTAGATTTTTAAATTATTTTTGTGTATGTAATACACGAGTACTAAATGTCTATTCCACACCGTATTTCTCTGTTTCTGTTCCACTCTTGCCCCACTCCAACTCCTTTCCCCCGATTCTTCTCAAAAGTATAACTTTTACTGATCATTGTCACGTGTCTACACATGCACACATGCACGTTTATGGGTACACGAATACAACCTGGTTGAATGCATTTGCTGTTTCCTATACGTGTATTTTTTAGTGCCGACCACTTGCGGTGGGACAAGCCCTCAGGGTGCTTGGACCTGGAAATGGTTGATTATCCCTTTCTTAGGAGCCATTAATTGTGCGTAGCTCTTCATCTAGGGGTGGGCCTTGTGAGATTTCCACTACCCATACTGTCATGTTCAACGACACTGCCATTGTGCAAGTCTTTTGTTAAGAGTTCCTGGGTGAAGCTCTCTATTGTATATAGAATACACGACCTCATGGCAGATTTCTGGTGCTTTGGTTGATACAATCTTTCTTCCCTCTTTTCCATGAGGTTTCCTGTGCCAGAGGTAGAGGAGTTATGTTTTAGATGTATGAGTTGAAACGTGGAGGTCATTTTTTTTTCTATAAATTTTGACTAGTTGTGGATTTCTGTTATAATCTGTCTGCTATAAAAAGAAACTTATTTGATAAGGAGTGAGAGCTATGTTTATCTGCAGCTGTAAAATTAGGCATGTGGAGCACAATTGTGAGTTATATAGGTGTAGGAAAGTGAAAGTAGTAAGTGAAAGTAGTAAGGAGTAAGTGAAAGTAGTAAGGTGTAGGAAAGTGAAAGTAGGTCATGGAACCTAAAGAGTTCCTGCCACAGGTAGTAAGCCAGGTTTAGTGTACCAGGAATAAATTACCTCCTGTAAAGTGGCTTGTAAGACTAACTTGATGGCTATTAATTGTTCCCCAAGAAATAAGTGTCTTTGCTGCACCCTTGGGTATATTATACCATGCTTGTCATCATTGTAGTTTGTAGTCTTTGCAGCTATAGGACTATTAATTGCTTTTCTCTCTTAGCAGCTTACATAGCACTATGAGATACTTTAACAGCTAGTTTGGGCCTTCCTGCTTGGACTGGGAGGATGTCCTGGGACTGGGGAAGTTAGAAATCACACTACTCTGAGAGGAGACCTCCTCAGCAGAGGCACTGCAGCTCCCAAGGGAGGGTTTCCATGACCCCAGCTGAGCTGAGGAAGTCAGGAGCCTCAACCTTTTTACTTCTTCACTTCTCTTCTGGGCTTCTTGTCTTCTCTTGATGGGGAGTCACACCAGGCAGCAAAGCTCGTAAAAGATATTTATTGGAGGGACGAATCCCGGAGTGGCAGCCTCTGCTCCCAGAAGAAAATAGCAGAGAACTAAACAGACACAGTCTTTATATAAGATTTTTTTTTTTTTAAATGGTGGCGTGTTTTAGGGCAGAGATTTCCAGAGTAAGGATTGGTGGGATTTCAGGTCCTGAACTTGGGGAAGTTTAGGGATTGGTGGGGTTTCAAGCTTAGGGATTAGTGAGTTTTTATTTAGACTTTTCACCTAAAATTAGCATAATCTAGGAAGGATCCAACTGAGAGGATGGAGATGGCCTTTGTGACAGAGGCTGGAACTGCCATTCATTATGACAGTTAAAGAGGTGTGGGATCGAGACCCATTCATGCCTTAAAGGTTTACACAGACTTGAACTCTAAGCTAAACAAAACAATTTTCCCTAACTAAACTATGAATTTATACTAAGGGGTCAGATTCCTGATCTTGATCCCAGGGTGACACTGTCAGACCATGTAAAGCTTCTTGCTTAGGGGGAAATGGCTAGTTTATACCTTGTTGCCACAGAGATGGTGAGGGAGCTACAGACTAGCTCCAGTTGTTCAAGCTTCCATTCCCCTGAGTTCCCTGTCAGCAGCAGCCATATCTGAGGACTCAGGTGCTGCAGCTTTCTCTGTGACTTCAGCTTCTCAGTTTTTCCAGATATCTGATCTCAGGTCCCAATGATGTGGAGATTTAGCCTCAGAGTCCTGAGATATTCAGGAGGTAGCGAGGCCAGCAGCACAGCCTGAAGCATGCCTTTCAAGGAGCACAGTGGGTGGCACCAAGGGGAACTGAAGAGCTGAAGAAGGCATACCCAGGGAAAGATGTAGAGGGAATCCAGAGGCAAAAATTAAAGCAGTGGGGTCTGGCTGCTGCTGATCTTCAGGCAGGGGGTCTGGACACCTTCCTGTAAAGTATCCAAAGTTTACAAAATATTCCAAGTTTACAAAGTGAGGCCCCAGTAGAGAAGGCTTTGCCTGCTGCTTGAATTGGTGTGAATAACCAATAGCTAGTGTCAGCAAGAAGGCTTCCAAGTCAGTTACAGATCAATTCCTCCAGGTCCAAGGTGTAAAGTGTGTGATATATTCAACAATACAGTATTACCTTCAAGTTTCAGAAGGCAACCAAGGGCAATGGCAGTAGCCTATGTTTGGGGAGTCTCTCTCACTCTTTGACTAACAACTTCAACAGGGTTTTCCCATGTTCCATTCTAGCAGGCATACAAAAGATAAGAACACAAGAAATACCATCAAACAAGAAACTACAATTGCTCTAGATACACATGAATTTTGGGATTGATATGTACTCCAGTGTCAATGGTTCCTCTCCCTGCCCCCATCCTTAGTGACCTATGAGCAAGTTTTCACTTATCTAAATGATGCTGTGTAACCTTGCCTTCCAAATTATCCCTAATTGGATAATGAAAATTGCTGATAGATTATAGTTGGGAAGAGAAGGAAGGGAACTGGGAAGAAGAAAGTGGAAGCTATTTTACCAGGAGACACTGGGAGGAGACAGATGTGACCACAGGCTTGGAAGGTACAGCTAGCCAAGCAGCTGGATGGGGCTATGTGGACAGGTTAATTAAGTGAGCTAGTTGAGAGTCTGACCAACCAAGACCTAAGGTTTGAAATAGTAAAAGCTTTGGGGGCCTTTATTTATATGGTATAAGGGCCATCCTGTGTCTTAGGCGTTTTCACAAGGCGACAAAAGCTGCTGGGCTTCTACACATGGTGATAAATCTCTCTCTCTTTCACTCTTTCTCTTTCTCTATGTGTGCGTATACATATATACATATATATATATATATATATATATATATATATATATATACAAGATATGTAGATAGATGATATAACTAAATAGTGATATCATGTACATATATATATATATATATATACAGAGATTAACTATTAAAATCAAGTGAAATTTATAGCTATACAACTAAATAACCTGAAGATTTCTGAAAAATTTAAACTTACTATCTTTATATGATTAAAATTTTATTCCAACATTGTATATATACTATTCTAGACATTTACATGGGAACTACAATTCTCAGTCATTATCCAGATGTTTCCAAAGAAATGTCCCAGATGGTGTGAGCTGTGTTTGAAACATCCAGTTTGCAAAATTTTACAAAATTAGTATTAAACTGAAACTTTTATATAACAAATTAAAAACAAATGAGAACTAATAGTGGTCTGATTTTGTTTTCATTTCCCTAACCTGTTTCTTTTCTTTATTTCCTATTTCTTTTATAAAATATTTTTAAAAGATTTGTGAATATAATATAATTGCATCATTTTCACTTCCCTTTCTTTCCTCCAATTCCTTTTATATATCCCCCTCCTCATCTTAGTCAGATTCATGGCCTTATTTACTGTAGTTGTTAATACGTATGTTTGTGTGTGCTCCTAAACATAAAAATACAAGCTGTATGATATTATTTGTGCATATATGTTTCCAGGGATGACCATTTGGTATTGGGTAACCAACTTTCTTTCTTCCCATTCCTCCTATATAATCCTTACCCCATTCTTAGTCAATTTCACTGGGGAGGATTATTTCTACCATGAGGCCTTAAGAGCTTTCCCTGTCCCTCTTAGCAGAGCCATTGATGTCTTCATAGTTCAGGTAATGTTTAGGCAGTCATCATGTTGGAAAGACTTCATGGATGTAGCTCCTCTGAGAGTTCTAGGAGACACAGTCTCACAGAAAACTTCCTCTTTCTCTGGCTTATTTCCTTTTGAATGATTTTTAAAATGGGAAGTCCCATGTAGTAAGTAAAATTTAGCTCTTACTAAGGCCCACCAAGACAGTATAATACATGGTAGCTGGCCTGAGGAAAATGTACAGTCTAGATATGAAGAAATTGTAATAGTCTTGAGATAATAAAAAGAGGCATCAAGGCAAGTCACACAGTTATTTTCCCTGGAAGAACAAATGAGGAAAGCATTCATGAAATAATGATAAGATGTGATTGGAAGGGTGTATATATCTGAACACAAAAATAATAACTCCAAAAAAATAAAAATAAAAAATAATAACTCCAGTGCCAGCCAGAGTTCAAGACAACCTATTGAACTTCAAATATGAAAAGAGATCAAGATGCATTAAGCCTGTTAAGTACAAAAATGTAAGTCAGACAAAGTGGAGTATCATTTTCACCATAGTCTCCAACCCCAGCACTTTGTCTACACCAGAAGATACTAAATCAGCATCAACCCACTTCTCTCCAGATACTCACATCAAGGACGTTTTTCTTTAAATATAAATTGCACACCTGAAAATCTGACACTCTCATAAGCCTCCCTAAAACAAAACCCACTGCATACTTACTTCCTCAAATCTAACTGAAATGATGAAATCTAGCCTGTGTTCTTCCAAAGAAGAGCTGTATTAGGCTTTGAGACCATGGGAATGGTTTAGAGGCCTGGAAAACATTAAAAAGGAACAAATCAGAGACATCATGGTGGAATCTTAAAGGAAAAGAGACTTCCACTTAAAATTTAGAAGCTTCATTAAGAGTGATAGCTTAAAGTAAAAGAGACATTGTTGATGTGGACAGTGTGATAGGAGGAGACATGTAGAATGTCTGAGAAATCCCCCAAGCTTTTAAAAATGAATACATTTGAATATAGAACTGAGATAAAGAACTGTGACTATGAGTCTATTTATAGCAGCAGAACAGAATTTAAATGTCACATCCATCTGTGGTGCAATAATAAGAGGAACAACAAAAGGGAGGAGTGTGGGAAGGAATCGAAGATGTGGTGTAAGGACTCACATTTACTGGTCTTCACAGCACAGATACTGACTTAAACTAATGGAGGTGTTGTAGAAAAGTAGTGACTACAAGTTTAAAATTTTTAATGCAGGTCTTGTAGAACAATATGACTACAAGTTTAAAATTTTTCAGTTTAGAATGTTTCCTTTATTTTTTTGTGGTTTCTTTTTTTTAATTCTTTATTAATTACACTTTATTCATTTGTATCCCCTCTGTGGTTCTCTCCCTCCTCCCATCCCATTCCCTCCCTTCCTCCACCCTCTGCATGCATGCCCCTCCCCAAGTCCACTGATAGGGGAGGTCTTCTTTTCCTTCCTTCTGATTCTAGTCAATTAGATCTGATGAGGAGTGGCTGCATTGTCTTCTTCTGTGGCCTGGTAATGCTGCTTGCCCCTCAGGGGGAGGTAATTAAGGAGCAGGCCAATCAGTTCATGTCAGAGACAGTCCCTGTTCTTATCACAATGGAACCCACTTGGATACTGAACTGCCATGGGCTACATCTGTGCAGGGGTCTTAGGTTAACTCCATGCATAGTCTTTGGTTGGAGTATCAGTCTCAGGAAAAATCCCTGTGGTCAGATTTTTTGGTTCTGTTCCTCTATTTGTGGAGTTCCTGTACTTCCCAAACCTAAAGAAAGAGAAGCTTATAAACACAAAAGAAGCTTACAGAACACCGAATAGATTGGACCAAAAAAGAAAATCATCCTGCCACATATTAATTAAAACATTAAATATGCAGAAAAAAGAGAATATTAAAAGCTACAAGGGAAAAAGGCCAACTCACATATAAAGACAAACCTATCAGGATTACACATGATGTCTCATCAGAAACTATGAAAGCCAGAATGGCCTTGACAGATATCTTACAGACACCAAGAGAACACAGATGTCAGAACCAAACACAATACCAAGCAAAAATTTTAATCACCATAAAGGGTAGAAACAAAATACTCCATAACAAATAATAAATTAAAAATTATGTATCCACAAATCCACCCATACAGAAGATACTAGAAGGAAAACTCCAAGCCAAGGAGACCAACTATACCCAGGAAAACACATGAAGGAAATAGCCTCACATCAGCAAAACCAAAAGCAGGGAATCACACACATACACACACACACACACACACACACACACACACGCACACGCACACGCACACACGCACAAGCACACACGCACACACTCTACGGTCACCAACATCAAAACAACAGAAAGTAACAACAACTTGTCATTAATATATCTCAACATCAATGGCACCAACTCCCTAATAAAAAGACACATGTTAACAGAATGGATACAAAACATGACCCATCTTTCCGCTGTATACAAGAAACACTACTGAATAATGTAAATATTACCTCAGGTTTTGCAAGCAAACGGACCCAAAAAGTAAGGTGGAGTAGCCATTCTAGTATCTAATAAAATAGACATTCAACCAAAATTAATCAAGGGAAAAATCCACCAAGATAGCATCTCAATTGTGAACATCTATACCTCAAATGCAAGGAAACCCTTATTCATAGAAGAAAAATTACTAAAGCTTAAATCACACATTTAACCTCACACATTAATAGTGGAAGACTTCAACACCCCAATCTTTTCAATATATAGATAATCAAAACAGAAACTAAATGTTGAAATAAAGAAACTAACAAATGTCATGAATCAAGTGGACCTAACAAATATGTATAGAACATTTCACCCAAACACAAGAGACTATACCTTCTTCTCAGTACCTCACAGAACCATCACCAAAATTAACTATGTACTCAGTCACAAAGAAGATTGAAATAACCCCTACATTTTATCAGACCATCATGGATTAAAACTGGCATTCAACAACAACAGAAATAACAGAAAGTATACTAACTCATGGTAACTGAACAACTCCCTATTTAATGACCACTGAGTCAGAGAAGATATAAAGAAAGAAATTAAAGACTTTCTAGCATTCAATAAAAATGAAGGTACAACATACCCAAACTTATGGGACACAATGAAAGCAGTGATAAGAGAAAATTTCATAGCACTAACTGGCTTCATAAAGAATTTGGAGAGATCCTATACAAGTAACTTAGCAGCACACGTGAAAGCTCTATAACAGAAGGAAGCAGACACACCAAAGAGGAGTAGATGACAGGAAATAATCAAACTCAGAGCTAAAATCAATAAATTCAAAACAAAGAGAATGCTACAAAGGATCAATGAAACCAAGAGCTGGTTCTTGGTTTGGAAAATCACCAAGAGAGACAAACCCTTAGCCAAACTAATTAAAAGACAGAGGGAGAGTATCCAAATTAACAGAATCAGAAATAAAAATGGGGACATAACAACAGATACAGAGG
Organism: Psammomys obesus; assembly: GCF_907164565.1. Lineage (NCBI taxonomy): Eukaryota > Metazoa > Chordata > Mammalia > Rodentia > Muridae > Psammomys > Psammomys obesus. Next base: position 52,749,564 of record NW_026585644.1, read on the forward strand.
AAATAAAAAAAATTAGGTCTTATTTCAAAAGCCTATATTACAGAAAATTGGAAAAATCTAAAGAAATGGATGATTTTCTGGATAGATTTTACCTACCAAAAGCTAAATCAAGATGAGACAAACAGTTTAAAATGTTCTATATCCCCTAAGGAAATGAATGCAGTCATCAAAAGTCTCCCAATCAAAAAAAAAAAAAAAAAAGAGCCCAGGTTCAGATGGTTTTAGCACAGAATTCTACCAGACATTCAAAGTAGAGCTAATACTAATGCTTCTCAAACTATTCCACAAAACTGAAACTGAAGGAACATTTGCCACATTCATTCTATGAGGCCACAGTCACCCTGATACCTAAACCACAGAGTCAACAAAGAAAGAGAATTTCATACCAATTTCACTCATGAACATTGATACAAATATACTCAATAAAATACTCACAAACTGAATCGAAAAACACATCAAAAACACCATACATCATGATTAAGTTGGCTTTATTCCAGGGATTTGGGGATTATTCAACTAAAAATTCATCAACATAATCCAACATACAAATGAAATTTTAAAAAATCACATGATCATCTTATTAAATGCAGAAAAATTCTTTGACAAACTCCAACAATTCTTCATGATCAAAGTCTTGGAGTGATTAGGGATACTAGGACCATATCTGAAATAATAAAGGCTATATACAGCAAGCCAATTGTGAACATCAGATTAAATTGAGAGAAACTCAAAGCAATTCCTCTAAAATCAGGGACAAGACAATGCTGCCCACTGTCTCCATACCTCTTCAATTATTCTAGCTAGAGCAATAAGACAACTAAAGGAGATCAAGAAAATACAAATGGGGAAGGAAGAAGTCAAAGTATAGCTATTTGCAGATGATATGCTAGTGTACATAAGCGACCCCAAAATTCCACCAGGGAACTCCTACTATTAATAAACAGCGTCAGCAAAGTGGCTGGATACAAAATTATTTTTTTAAAAATCAGTAGCCCCCCCCTGTGGACAAATGATAAATCAGCCAAGATAGAAATTAGGAAAACTACACACTTACAATAGCCACAAATAATATAAAGAATCTTGGTGTAAGTCTAACCAAGCAAGTGAAAGACCTATGTGACAAGAACATCAAGTTTCTGAAGAAAGAAACTGAAGAAGATATCAGAAGACAGAAAGATCTCCCATGCTTATGGATTGGTAGAATTAACATAGTATAAATGGCCATCTTACCAAAGGCAATCTACAGATACAATGCAATCCTTATCAAAATACCAGCACAGTTCTTTACAGACCCATACAGAACAATTCTAAACTTCACATGGAAAAACAAACAAACAAACAAAAAACCTAGAATAGCTAAAACAATCCTATACAATAAAAGAACTTCTGGAGGTGTCTCCACCCCTGATTTCAGAACAATATAAAAATAGCATGGTACTGGCATAGAAAGAGAATGGAGGATCACATAACATTGGTCACCTGTTTTTTGACAAAGGAGCCAAAACTATACAATGGAAAAAAGGAGCATCTTCAACAAATGGTGCTAGTATAACTGGATGTCTACATGTGGAAAAATGCAAATAGATCTATATTTATCTCCATGCACAAAACTCAAATCCAAGTGGATCAAAGACTTCAAGATAACACAAGACCACACTAAATCTACTAGGAAAAAAAAAAAAAGGTGGGGGAGAGCCTTGAACTCATTGGCACAGGAGACAACTTCTTAAATAGAACACAAACAGCTCAGGCTTTAAGATCAAGAATTAATAATTGAGACCTCTTGAAACTGAAAAGCTTCTGTAAGACAAAGGACAGTGTCAATAGAATAAAATTACAATCTTCAGATTGGGAAAAGATCTTCACTGACGCCACATCCAACAAAGGGCTAATATCTAAAATATATAATGAGCTAAAGAAATCAAACACCAAAAACCAAAATATCCCAATTTAAAAATGGGGCAGAGAACTAAATAAAGAATTCTCCACAGAGGAATCCCAAATGGCCCAGAAGCACTTAAAGAAATTCTCAACTTCCTTAGTCATCAGGTAAATGAAAATCCAACAACTCTGAGATTCCATCTTACTCCCATCAGGATGGCTAGGAACAAAATCTCAAGTGACAGCACATGCTGGCAAGAGTGTGGAGAAAGGGGAGCCCTTCTCCACTGCTGGTGGGGGTGTAGGCTTGTACCATCGCTCTGGAAGTCAATCCGGTGCTTTCTCAGAAAGTGGGGAATAACTTTACCTCAAGACCCAGGTACACCTCTCCTGGATATATACCCAAAAGACACCCCACCATACAACAAGAACACTTGCTCAACTATCTTCATAGCAGCTTTATTTGCAATAGCTAGAATTTGGAAACAACCTAGACGTCCCTCTAAAGAAACTGTGACACATTTACATAATGGAATACTACTCAGCTATTAAAAACAAAGAAATCATGAAATTTGCAGGCAAATGTAAGGAACTGGAAAAGATCATTCTGAGTGATGTAACCTAGACCAGAAAGACAAGCATGTTTGTACTCACTTATAAGTGGATTTTAGCCATATAGTACAAGATCATCATACTATGAGGCACAGACAAAAAGATGATAAGTAATAAGGAGGACCCAAGTGAGGATGCATAAATTTCACTCAGAAGGGGAGATAGTAACCAGAGGTAATTGTTGAAGAGATAGAACAAGGTACCCACTTTATTGGAGGGTGTCAACCCTGACACTATGAATGATATTCTTCTAAGCTTGTAGATAGGAGCCTGTCAGAGTTGTCTTCTGAGAAGCTTTACCCAGCACTACCTCAAAACAGATACTGAGACTCAAAGGAAAATATTGAACTGATGTGTAGGAAGTCTTGGGGAATGGTAGAAGGAAAGAAAAAGGACCCACAAGTGACAAGAGCTTCACAAGAAAGCAACAGAACCAACTAACTAGGGCCCAGAGGAGCTTGCTGAGACTGAAACATCAACCAAATATTGGGCAGCTTAGGCTTCAAGTGGGTACTCTAGTAAGGGAAGTGGGGACTGCATTGGACAGGGACTCACTTGCCAGCTATTAAATTCACTTCTCCCTGATTGAACTGCCTTGCTAGGCCAAAGGGTAGAGGACAGATTCAGTCCTACTACAAGTTGATGAGCTGGGGTGGATGGGAAAGGGAGCTCCACTTTTCTGAGAAGGGAGAAAGGGTGGGACTTGGAGGGGAACAGGGAAGGAGCTATAAGGATGTAAATGAATCACATAAATAAATGAGAAAAAAGTTAAGAGAAACCTCATGACTAAGGTGTTCAATAACAAGGAGAAGTCTCATGTGGCAAACATGTTTTTCCACAGAGGCATATAAACAAATAGCAATTACCAGTTGTAAATAGAATTCTAAAGTAAACTCAATGTCTATCTGTTGCATCTGGGATGGGCACATTCCAAGTACAGCTGGTGTTGATTACCTGAACTCAGTGGCTGGCTCTTTGATCACCAACCCCTGAGGGAGGAGCAGCCTTGCTGGGCCACAGAGGAAGATAATGCAACCAGTCCTGATGAGACTTGATAGGGCAGGGTCAGAGGAAGGGGAGGAAGATCTCTCTATCAGTGGACTTAGGAAGGGGCATGGGAGAAGAAGAGGGAGGAAGGGTGGGAGTGGGAGGAGATGAGGGAGTGGCCTACAGCAGGGATACAAATTGAATAAAATGTAATGAATAATAAATAAAATTAAAAAAAAAGAAACGTTATAACACTCTTGTCTTAGTTTCTTGGAATTTTCACACAAGCATTCAGAATGCCTTCCATCTGACTCCATTCTTGGACTGTGTTCTAACAGTAGTATACATACATACATACATACATACATACATACATATATAAACACACACACACATTTATTCATTCCTCTTTCTGATTTATGTGTATATAAGTATCACCCAAAACTAGTTGTGGACAGTGAAATTTCAGGCTTGTTGCGCTCTTCTGACACTTTTTTTTTTTTTTACTGTATTTGGTTATTTATGCTAGGTGTACGGTGTCTTGATTAAATTATTACTGTATACCTTAATCTAGGGTAAAAATACTCCCCCGAATTTCAGTGCCATCAAAGTGTTTAATCCACCAGTCCTGCATTCCTCAGGAGTCAGCTGTGGCCACACTCCACCATGAGGTCAAGTCGCTCTGGAAATCAGCTTTTCAGAGCTGTATCAGGACATGTATCAGGACATGGCTATGCAATCACAAGAGGCAAGCCTGCTAGTGCTGAAAGAGTGTCAACTTGGAGGGTCACTGATTAATATGAATATTAAAAGAAGTTATCCCATATGCAAAATCATTTCATTTTACGGAAAATACACAATTTTCAGGCATATTAATCTTACCCAGTTCTGTTAAGGGAAGAAATAAATATTGACTCTTGTTGGTGGGAAAGTCATGGACTCACTGTCTTTTCTCCTCACTTCCACACCGAGGAACTCAGAACAACATTTTCCATGTAAAATACTTGCATTTAAAACATTTCTTGAGTTGGTATGACTTTACATATCATCCTCCCTCCTTCATTCCCACTTTTTCTTGCTAAATAAAAATAGCTATTAGAGATTCACAAAGCAAATATGACCTTAGAATTAATATAAATCTAAAATCCCAATCACCTTATTACATGTTCTAAGCTAGAAATGCTATTAAAGTAACCCCAAACAAATTTGGATTGATTTCTACCTTTTATAATTATTTATTACTTTGTGAAATTATTAATTATAATATCTCTGCTCTTTCCTTTTCTTCTTCCAACCCTGTGTATGAAACCATCGTGTTCTCTTCCAATCCCATAGTCTTTTTATCTTTATCTGTTCATACACACAAATACACACACACACACACACCACAAAACCTATTAAACAAGGACTTTTAAACAATAAAATTTTAGTGTTAGTGGCATTTAAGCTGTTCTAACTGTCTCAGAGACTATCTTGATAATACCTTCGGGACATTTAATGATTATATAATCAGTTTGATGATTATATAATTTGCTTATATAATCAGTTTGATTCTGGGTTCTACAGCAAGTAGGGTAATTGCCATGTGTTTTACAAACTATCCAAAAATTCATGAATAAAAATACTTAGTTTGGTAATCTGTATAATGACAACCTAAATGTTCATGCAGTGTAAAATAGAAAAACAATCTGAGTGTCTTGGGGATTAACTATATAATTTGATTTTAAAATATATGAAGGTTAGTGAGATGGCTCAGTGGATAAAGAAACATAACTGCCAAACCTGGTGACTTGAGTTTGATATTCAGCACCCGCATGGTTGAAGGAGAGAAACAATTCTTCCAAGTTGCCCTCTTGCCTCCACATAAGCTCTGTGGTATGCCCAGCCCTTCTCCAAGAAATAAATGTAAAAAGTTTACACATAACTTGCATGCATATGTGAGCATTGAGAAATTCTGTAACATGGACAAATACGCCTGCATAAATTCATGCTTGTAATGGTACATAAGGAGAAATAGAAATACGTGTGTGTGCATTTGCTTATGAACTACTGGCAGTAGTAGTTATTTTTTAGAAATTTCTGTTTGGTATTTATATATTTTAAGGCATTATTTAATATTCTTAAAAATTAGAAATTATATATTTGGGAACATATGAGCCATTTTTGTCCTTTTATCTGTCTTTTCATCTTTCAAAAGTTTACAAGTGATATATATAGAAATAGGTGTATTATTCATGGAGTATATATTCCCATTAGTGAAAATAAGCAGGGAGTAGAGGCAGAATGGAAAACAAAATGAAATTTACCTAACATAGACTCACCAGGCAGGAAGTAATGGGCATCAGTCATTTTTTCAGTCATGCATAATAAATTCAAATGACTTGATGGCCATAACATGCCTGAATGTTATAGGAACGTTGAGATTCTGCATAGCTGGTACCACCCTGTCCCCTAAAATGATGAAACATGCAATGCTGGAGGAGAGTATTTGAATACAATTATCTAGATGTGTTGGCTTAAAACCTCTAAGTTGAAGGAGCAAGTTTCATCTGCTTTTATCATCAGTGCTTTCTGAGGAGTCATGGCAGTGAGGTCTACAGCTGTGGGGATTACTTAAAAAGGACAGAATCTCTGGTGACCAGCTCATGGAAAGTCTGTTCTGCCCTCTGTCTGTCATTCAGAGCATCCAGCCCCTCAGCTCTCCAAGGTTACTTGGAGTTCAGATAATTTAATTTCATTCTTTCCTTTAGAACAGTAATTTATTTTAAAGCTCAAATTGCCCTGAGTGGAAGCACAACACATTCTTTTCTGATCATTCATTTATACTGTTGCATGGTTGTTTTTTTTTTGTTTGTTTGTTTTTTTGTTTTTTTTTTTTTAATGCAGTCCATTCCAGAGAACATGAGATGGGAAAAATGGAATGGCCGCAGAGGCCCATTATTGGGAGATGAGACAGATGTTTTGGTATCCCTGAGTCTTGGGCCATTGTGTTTCTATGTCTTTCATAAATGCTTACAACTTACCCTCCTGGTGTCTTACCTTCATTCTTTCTCACTTTGAAAAATATTATTTTTATTGTCTGTGTTTATGGGAGTGCAATGGCTCACATACTACATGGGTGTGTGTCTGTGTCATGTGTGTCGGAGTCACAGGATGACTTTGTGGAGTTGCTTCTCTTCTTCCAGGAACTGAACTGGTGTCTGTGTTCACTGGGCTTCCTTGACAAGTGCGTTTGCCCACAGGAGCATCACCCCAGGCAAACTTTTCTCATTTTTGTGTTCCTTTTCTAAGTAAGTGAGTAATTTACAGTATCTTTTAATTTTATTAAAATTTTAATTTTAATAAAATTAAAATAAAATTAAATTTTATTAATTTTATTAAGCTATACATTCTGCTGACAGTGAATCCTTCATATAAGTTCACTGCTTTGGCAAGTGGAAGTGATGGTTAAAAGAACACACAAAATTAGGGTTTCTGAGTATAGGCAAGCCAACCCAATGGTAAAATGGGGTTATCTCCTGAAATCTAAAGATGTTTGATGGGTAAAGATAATACACAATAATACTGTGTATCTGGCATGGTGCAGAACACATTTCAGGATTCTGCCTCCCCAAGAAAATAACATTTTGGCCTGCATGTACCATGATGTGTCATTCAGAAGCTAGACCTGCCTGTGACTGGCATAAACATAGGGATGTTTCGCTGCACATTCGAACAGAATTCACTGCAAAGGCTGCTGTTCTAAACAAAATCATCATGAGTTACATGAAATTACATTTCAATCTGGTGCCAGAACTTGGGAATCAATTCAAATACGTACATTATTTTTAAAGACCTGGCTTGTGTAGTCATGAATATTAAATCCTAACCACCAGCATGCTTCAACTATTTGATATTTTTTTCCATGATATTATGAGTTTTTTGAAAGGTGTATGTTTTTCTGACTCATTATTATTATTAGTCTGGAATAATTTTTACTTCTTTGTACAGATTTCTGCATGCTTTTAGGAAATATTTGCTTTGTGGAGAAAAATTAACTATTTCACTTATCACATTCAAACCAATGGCCTGCTTCCTTCAATCTCTTTGAATTATCTCTTTGAATCTCTTTTCCTATGTATTAACAGCTGCACAACCCCAACTACGAACCTATCACTTTTACATGCCTCAAGAGCCCTGACTTCCTCAGTCACTTCTGCCTCACCAAAACATTATCATTCTTTGTCTCAGCATTTCAACATTCCATCTAGTTGCAAAGACAAACAATTCATTTTTAATTCAGGGATGATGAAATTGTTAGTAAAAGATTTAATCTATTTTCTCCTCTATTACCTATTATCATTGCAATAATGTTGTATAACAAACTACTTCCTGAACCTATTGGATTATAAAAATAAGTGTTCATATTTCTTCCAGATACGTCTAGCTACTGAGATGTTCTGAGTCGGAGTAGCCTAGATTCTGGTCACACTTATTACAATTCACATAACTTGTTTCTGATCTTAGGTTAAAGCAGTAGTTCTCAATCTGTGGGTCATTATGCCTTTGAGGATGGAATAACCTTTTCAAGGGGGCACCTAAGACCATAAAAATATTTACATAACAATTCATGATGGTAGCAAAATTACAGTTATACAGTAAAAAAAAAATAAAAACAAATTTATAGTTGGTGTCACCACAATCTGAAGAACTGTATTAAATTAAGGGTCGCAGCAGTAGGAAAGTTGAAAGTCACTCGGCTAAAGGTCTGCTTTGGCAACACTCTCAACACAATCAAGAGGTGAGACAAAAACTGCCTGAACATATTTAAGATCTTTGTTTACACTAAGTCTCCAAGTATGTCTTCAGTGAAAACAGACAGTTTGGTCTTGTGCACCACACTCACTGTAGAAGAGCAAAGAACATTTCCTACACTGTGACATATTTCAAATCCTCATAGCAGGAAATGAGAAAAGACTTGAGGGTCTACATGTTTTTTAAGAAAACATACTTGTTTTTTCATAAAAATGTACTAGGGATGTTTTCTAGGGATTAGCTGGGTGTCCTGAGGTCAGACCTGATATTGCATAAATATCATTCAGAATGGCAAACAGGAAGACACCAGAAGTGGTGGAAGAGAGAAAACAGGATGGGAGCCTACTATAGAGGGTCCTCTGAAAGGCTCCACCCAACAGAGGATGGAAGCAGGGTTGAGACTCATGGCCAAACTTTGGGCAGAGCACAGGGAGTCTTATGGAAGAAGAAAGAAGTGGGATTGGAGGGACAAGAGCCCTACAAGGAGACCAACAAAGACAAAAATTCTGAGCCCATGGTATCCTGCAGAAACTGATGCACCAACCAAGGACCATGCACTGAGAGGACCTAGATCTCCTGCTCAGATGTAGCAGATTGCCAGCTCAGTCTCCATGTGGATACCTGAGTAAGGTGAGCAGGGGCTGTCTCTGTCATGAGCTCAATTGCCTGCTCTTTGATCACTTGCTCCTGGCAAAAAGGCCTTACCAGGCCACAGAGGAAGAGGATCCAGGCAGTCCTGATGAGACTTAACAAGCTACGGGCAGATGGCAGAGGAGGAGAACTCCCCCTTTCAGTGAGCTAGGGGAAGGGGATAAGGAGAAGACTGAGGGAAAGGTAAGACTGTGGGCTGGGAAAAGGTAAGAGAGGGGGCTTCAATCAGTATAATAATGAATAAATTGTGAAAAAAGATAAAAATGTACTAGGGAGAAAGCAATGGCTTAAATGAAAGTAGCATATATATTGGTATAAAATGCTGGTGTTATTCTAGCTGCCACATTTTACAGATCCTGTACATTATATCCTAGAGTTGCTCTGTAGGCATAAGGTTATTGTGTAATTCAAATCCTCATTCCTGCACCTCCCATATCTGGTTGCAATCCTTGTTCTGAGAATCTCCTGTCTCAATGTTGTATAAAATCCTCTCCAATTGCCCCGTGGTATGCCAATAAAACCACTTACAGGCAGTTGCTGAGCAAGGTTGAGAATAGGGCTGAACTTCCTGCAAGTCAGGAGATTTAACCACTTGAGAAGTACAGATGACATCAGGAGAAGAGAGAGATCAAGAAAAGCACATGTGAGTATTTTTCGGAGTATTCTGAGAGGAAACCAAATTAGTTTGGAGGGTTCAGAATAGATTAATAACTGTTCAATTATTGTGCTGTGAAGCTCATTAAAATAATATAAAGAGTCTCAATTATTTGTGTGATAGCTGGGTTAAGAGAGAAACTGAGAAACAGACCCAGTTTTATAAAAATAACTTCAACATTGTTTTATTTTGGTCACACAGTTATCATATAGGCCATCTGGTTTGAGGTGTGTTTGTATATTAACTTCTTAATTATACAAATACTAAAAGTGCATAACTGTTATTATCTCTATGACAGGCTAACATAATAAGGCACAGAGAGAATGATCAGTGTGAGCCAGGTCTCAGGTCCACCTCCTAAGTCTTTAGGGACTGGATGTGCAAATGGACATGTCTTGACCATATTTTATAGTATAACCTGACACACAGCTTACAGCAACATTCCTCAAAACCTAGGCCATTATCTATTCCTAGCTCAGGAAGCCAATGTGCTATAAAGCAGACTGAGGTAGCAAGTAACAATCCTGGAAAGAAAACAATTACCTTATATCAAATGGCTCAAAATAGGTGGGACTCGATCAGTAACTGTCAGCTTCGATATTTTTGTCACTCTTCTAATTAACTTGGAAGTAACCAGGGAAAGACATATTTGCAGATCCAAGCAGTCACTTTTGATGCTTTAATCCCACTCCCAGGTCACACCTAGGAAGAGCTGCTGTTTCTCCCTTGTCTTTGTATGTCAAAACCCAAGTAACGATAAGCTAACTTGTCAGTTATAGAAAGTTCTAAATAAATACCATTTGTTTGCCTTATTTTGATTAATTTTTATTAATATCATTAATTATAGCAATATCCACCATATATAATAGAACTTGTATATAGCTAACTGAAACTATAATTATCACTACAGAAAGGCCAATAATCAGGTGATTTTAAAATTAAGTTTCAGTAATGTAGTCTACCTGCACCACATTTCAAAAATAAGTAGATACACCCACAGAACTGTGAAAAGTAACAATGACAATGACTATGACCTTGACAATATTATTAACATTTAACAAACACTTCTGGACACCTCCGACCTGATTAATACCATAGCTTAGGTGGTTGTAACCTCAAGTTAAATTGTGTAATTATTGAGTTCAAGATCATGTTACAGATGGGAAACTAAGTTTTAATAAGGAACTTTTCAACGCACATGTTTCTTGAATATCCTGCAAATAAAATTTAATTATGGCAACATAACTCTATAATTCAGACGCATTTATGGTTAGCTCGGTGGCTGGCATGAGGCAGGAAGTCAACTTAGCAAACAAAGAAAAAAATGCATTAATTGATCAGTTGCTGACACTCCATAAAACCTACCCTGACTCTGAAAAGCCCATTAATTAAACTCCTTGGAACTTACTTAAATTTCATCATCTCCTCTTCCCTTATTTATTATCATTATATTATTTGATTGAAGCAGGAGGTCATGTGTAGCCCAGTCTTCTCATAAATTCACCATATTTTCAAGGCGTCAACTTTCAAGCCTCCAAGCTTCCCCTTCTGCGTGCTGAAATTACAGGGCGCACCACCATAACTAGTTCATACAGTGCTGAAGTCTAGCCCAGGGCTTCAGGCTCTACCAACTGACCTACAACCTAGCCCCACATAATATGTTGATTTGCATTTTTGCTACATCTATAGCCAGATTCCTGATTTAGATAAGAATACGGTAAGAGCACATGATCAGTTGTATTTTCCCTCTTGGGGTCTAGTTTAACAGTGTGCATATTAAACAATAGGTGCCACTGGGGAGCAGCACAGCAGCTTGAGCTGCTTACTCTATTGCCAGTGAGCTTTTAGTATTTGTTGGTAGCTGAAGCACTGGTCTCGTCCCACACAAAAATCAAAAAGTCTACAATCCATATTAAGCCCCCATCAAATCTTGCTGAATACTACATGGATTGTAAAACCTTCAGAAAAGACCATTAGCAATACTATGGGAAAGAAACCGGTTTTCACCTCAACAGTAGACCAGTCAAGAAGATTGTAATGTCCACACGAGGAGGAGTGAGAAAGAAAAGACCATTTCCTCAAAGGGATTGAAATCCATCACAAGGACACAAGAAATGATGGCTTACAGTAAACTTCACTGATGAGTAACAAAGCCATGATACAAAAAGTCTATTCTGACAAGAACTATTTAAAAGATTTAAATAATTTAAATCTAAAATTTTAATACAGATACATTTACACAATGGAATATTTCTAAGCATTTAAAAACAATGAAATCATGAACTTTGCAAGCAAATGGTGGGAACTAGAAAAGATCATTCTGAGTGAGTATTGCAGAAGCAGAAAGATACACATGATATATACTCACTTATAAGTGGATATTAGACTATAATATAGGATAATCATACTAAAATATGTACATCTAAAGAAGCTAATCAAGAAGGAGGACTTTGGGTAAGATGCTCAATTGTCATTCAGAAAGGCAAACTGGGTGGACATCAGAAGAGGAAGAAAGCAGGAAACAGGACAGGAGTCTCCCAAAGAGGGCCTCTGAAATACTCTACCCTTCAAGGTATCAGAGCAGATGCTGAGACTCATAGCCAAACTTTGGCTATGAGAATGCAGGGATTCTTATGAAAGAAGGGGAGACAGAAAGACCTGGAGAGGACAGGAGCTCCACAAAGAGAGCAACACAACCAAAAATCTGGTTACAGGGGTCTTTACTGAGATTGATACTGCTACCAAGGACCATGCATGGAGATAACCTAGAACCCCTGCACATATGTAGCCCATGGCATTTCAGTCTCCATGTGGGTTCCCTAGTAATGAGAATCTAGTAATGGGAACAGGGACTGTCTCCGACATGAACTCAGTGGCTGACTCTTTGATCACCTCCCCCTAGGAGAGGGGAGGAAGCAGCCTTACCAGGCCACAAAGGAAGACAATGCAACCAGTCCTAATGAGCCCTGATAGGCTAGGCTCAGATGGAAGAGGAGGAAGACCTCCCCTATCAGTGGACAGGGGGAGAGCATGGTAGAAGAAGAGGGAGGAAGAGTGGGGTTGGGAGGGGACAAGGGAGGCGGCTACAGCTTACATACAAAGTGAATAAACTGTAATTAATATAAAAAATAATTTAAAGAAAATATTTAAATATTTAAAATTTTAAAATCTAAAATCCAAAATTTAAAATTCAAAAACAATGTAAAACAGATTTAAATCTTTATAAGATTTAAAATGTTCAAAATCTCCTTCAAAATAGAAGGTATAATTTATAGTTAGAAAAGCTTCTTTTAGTTCAGTTACAGGGCTTTCATTGGGATGACAAAATGAGGAAAGCCATTCTCATAAGGAAACAGAAATATGAAACAAAAAGGAGTGTGTGTGCAAATAGTAGTGTAGAGATCTGCTGTGCCCTCAGTGTCCATGAAGACCTCCTGCACTTTCCAGGAAGAAAAGAGGGGACTAGGAAATAGCACAACTGTGTATTTTAGAACCCAAACTTCAAACAGTAACTCACTAATTTACATTTTAGGGGATGAATTACCACGACTAAAGGCTATGCTGTTTCATATGTGATGATGTCTGTTCCTGCTACAACATGACATTTTACAAATAACACACAACACAGCATTCTGCACTGCTCAGGTGCAAGCATGCCTGCGGCACTCTACTTCTTTCTTGCTACCTCATTCCTGCAACCCCTTTATAAAATAATTATTATTCAAGATAATGTGTTCACAACCTTTTTCTCCTTTTCCATAGAAAGGCTGTGAGAAAGAGAGAGGTGTCCTTCTAACCATTGATCTCCCAGATGTCTTTCCTGAAGCCTCACAGGCGAGCTTTCAGAGAATGCATGCTGGCACTCGGGGTTCATGCACAGCTCTGTCCCCTCCCCCCTGTGCTGCTTTCTTTCTGCCTGGGTTCTGATTATCTTCATGCCAAGCATATCCCTATCATTATCTCTAATTTCATTAACTGGATTTATCTGAAGTTCCTGGAACTTCCATATCTCAGGAATACAAATACCCGCAAGATATCCCCATGAGCCTGACAGCTGACTGTTAAAGAGCTTCTCTGTGGGAACAGTGGTCGTGCAGACACCAGGAAAAGGGGCTGGAGGCAGTCTTGTGCATTCATTCAAAGCGTGAGGCAGTTTATTAAAAGGTTCACTCAGTTCTTGTAACTGGCATTTTTTTTTTCTACATGGCCCTGTGGTAGGGTCTGGGAAGGTGTGGGAATGACAGGAGCTGATCCATTCCATCAAAGGCCTGTAGTAGAACATGAAGATCAGAGCATAACTCCATCATACAGAATGATGAGCACTATAGGAAAAGCAGAGATAAAGGGTTCTGTGACTCCAAAGGGCAAGGGATTATTTCTCAGTGGCCAAGGGGCAGTCATGTTTTCAGAAAAATGAAATGTTTGACCTTTACCCTTACTTTTGGGTGGGGATCAGGCAGCAGTAATCCTCTACATCAGACATTAAGCACTAGAGAACTGCTCAGTGGCTTTTGCCACAGTCTAATCCAATTTTCTTTCTTTCTTTTTTTGTAGCATCATTTTTATTTTGCTGCACATAATCTAAAAAATTTTAATCAGCCACAGAAAATTATTTGATTTTGAATTAAAGTTTTACCTTTATTTATTTATTTATTTATTTATTTATTTATTTATTTATTTATTTATACTTTTTTGGTTTGTTTATAATCTTTTCATTTATTGTATAAATGCATAAAATAATTTTTAAAAAAGAACAGTGAAGAAGACTAATTCTCACACCTCTCTTCACTTTGACATTCTACTGCCCCCATTCCATCTTAAATGTGGTTTCTTCAGGGCTCTGACAATACTGTAGTGAATACAGAATGTTACATAACTATGCTTGGAACCAGAAAAGAAAGCATCAACTTCTAGCTATCCTATTCCAAGAACCTTAGCAATGCTTAGGAAAAAGAGGAATCTTCCCATTAGAAACATTAGGCTGCTACGAGGACGTGACATTGGTCATCCAGCTAGTGGGACTCCATTCTCTCTTCCTGTCCATCGTGTTCATTCAATTATATGTTCTCTTAGGGTTTCTATTGTTTGACGATATAGCATGACCACAATAACTCATAAAAGAAAGCATTTAATAAGGCTGGCTTACAGTTCAGAGGTTTAGTCCATTGTTGTCACTCAGAAAGCATGATGGCACAGGCAGACATGGACCAGGAGAATAGCTGTGATTTCTACATCCAGATCCCCAGGGAGCAGGATGAGAGACAAACACTGGACCTGGCTTGAGCATTTGAGACCCTAAAGCCCAGTCCAGTGACACACATTCTCCAATAAGGCCACACCTCTTGGTTCCACTTCCTAAGCAGTCTAATATATGAGCCTATGGGGGCCATTCTTATTCAAACTGCATACATCTAGGTTGTAAAGTATGTGGGCCTTTTATGTTAAGATTTCTATATACTGTAAATATTTAACTTTATAATAGGCCTGATTCTAAATGCCAGGATCATCTTTTGTGAATAATTATATATATCCAACAAGTTTTGCTTAACTTAGCATGAACAGTATGAGCTTTAATTTAAATTGAATACAACATACTTGGAGAGGAAATGTGCTTCAACTGAAATAAGGTACTATAATTTTATAGTGTATATGTATGTATACATTGCTTTGATATATTACCTGAGGGCCAGCTATCATGGCCTATTTAGGCAAAAACACCCTTCTAATTACAAAATTATGGGAAATATCACCCAGGAGCCAAACTTTCAGAGTGTTGTTCATTCTGCACTTGTCACGAAGGTGAAAGAACATTTGGGCCTTTTCGGTCACACTAAATTCATATAACAGTGAGGGATAAATGTAGGCAGCAATTTATTTCACAAGAGACAAATTAATCAATTTCTTGGTCTGTGTTGCATAGAAAACCCATTTCCTCTGAAAAAGTAACCTAGAGGGAACTGAAAGGTATATTAAAAGTTAATTTTTCAACTGCTAACATGAAATTTTCTTGTTCATAAAAAATTTCTCTGACTACAGTAAATCACAAAGCTGTTTTTGAGTCTTTAAATAAACTCTAGAAGTAGCAATGAACTTTACCTTCATGAGCTATTTGGGTAGGAGCTGCTTATCAAGCTTCAAACTTATGATGATTTTTCAATCCTGAATTTTCTTTCTTAAATTTATGTTTTAAAAAACAACAAGGTGCATGCTAGAACCACATTAAGCAGTAACCATCTGTTCGTTTTTACACAGGACATTTCAGTTTTATTCAGTTTATCAGTTGCTACACACTGATTTTTCAAATAAATGAAAGAGATCTCTCACAACAAAAAGCCACTGGGGTGGTCAGAAAACCATGCCCGAATGCTTTGCTAATGTTTGTTTTAATTATTTCTTTCTCTGAAAGTTGTAATATAATTACATTATTTCTCCTTTTCTTTCAAACTCTCCTATGTAACCATCTTTGCTCCTTCAAATGTTTTAATATGCACTGGTGAAAAAATTAAGAGCCTCAAAGGTGAAGCAGTTGCTTCTGTACATGGCTAAAACATTTCCTGAGTGTGGAGGAGGTAGTCAATTATTCAGGTTACAGTGGTCTAGATGCTCCCAATTTGTAGAAACCGAAGTTGTTTGCACATTAATTTATGGATACAAACAGGTAAAGATTATGGACACACATTCTCCCCTTCAGAGGCACATAGGAGAAAGTGTTAAGCTGACTTGTTGTAACAGCTGGCAGAGGTAATCAGTTCCTGCAGACTTCGCCCAGGTCATATAGGTTATTCCTAGCCTGGCTTATACTTGGGTGTAACTAAACAACCACAAAGCTTTTCATCTGCTAGGGATAAATGACCGAATCAGTGTCCCTTCACGCCCAAGCAGTGCACCATGCTAGAACTTCTGACCTGTAACTCACCTGAATGGTGCTCTCTTTTTGCTTTCTTGTAGCTCTTCCTTCTTCCTCTACCCTATCCCAACCCCTAATTTCTTTTTTCATATGGAACGTAATTTTCTCCAGGATTCCAGTAAATTGAACAAAGATAAAGGGTAGAGATAGTCATTACAAGAAAATAACCTAAGTTTTTTTTTTCTTTACTGCAGTTTTAAACTTTATGGCATTTCTCATTTCTCATTGTTGATACTAAGAGCTGAGCCATTTTGCTTCGATAGATTAATAAGACAGCAATGACAATAGCAAAAAGTAACTTATGCCAAATATATACACATATATGCATAACATTATGAGTAAGCATTATCTATTTTTGAAACTACTTACATGTTTTTCTATAATTTCTGTGTGCAAGGCAAGGAAGGAAAGTTAGAAAACCACAGAAAGTATAAAATCAGAGAATTGACAATGAAAATGCTATTAAAAAGTCTCTCAGTTTTAAATTCCACCACTTTCCTCTCATACTGAATTTTATTCTCATTTTCTTCTTTCAAATTCCAGTGTAAGAACCAACCTAATGTCATTTATTGTAACTTGTTTCCACATTTTACTATTCTTTTAATCTAGAACATGATTCTTCAGTCTCCATTTCTTTTATGGTGTTTATATTTTTTATTACTTTAAAAAACTTTCTTTTATGTTTTATATTATAATATTAGTAGATCATTTCCCCTTCTCCTTTCCTCCTTATAAACCTTTTCAGGAACACCAACCCATCCACACTTGGTTTGTTTCAAATTCATAGTCTTTTTTTTCAATTGATTGTTTTTCTATACAAATACGTATAAAAATACATATTGCTAAATGCATAAGTATATCCTGTTCAGTCTGTAATGTTACTTGTATGTACATTATGCAGTGCTAAATATGGTATTTATAATTTTTTAAGGTTAAATATTGGCCAGTAAGATGATTCAGTGGGTAAAGGGATTGATGCCAAGCCCTGATGACCCAAATCTAATCCCTGGGACTTTCTTGGTAGTTAGGAGAGACTTGAATCTGATACGCTGACCTCCGATCTCTACACATATGTATGGGATGTGTGTATATGTGAGTAACCAGAAGTACACATTAAAATTGAATCTTTTTAAATTATAGACTAATTTGTTTTATATTGTGTTTGAAATTCCCTAATGAATAATGAAGAAGTGATATTATTATTCCCTGTGTATTCTTGCAGGAGGACATGATGCACTCTATGTCTTCACTGGTGATGCTACACTGCCACCTGGTTAAACTGGCAATGCCATGGGTTGTCTCCATGGGGAGGGAGATGACCTCTATGCATACTCTTTGTAATTAATTAATAATGTCTCCGTGGAAAGGCACTATGAATTGATGTCAACATGCTATTTTCCCATGATTTTTTCTTTCCCATTTTTGATTAGATAGACATTTTTACTCACCTAATTCTTATTAAAATGAGGATCATATAGTGATTTCCTATATCATTTGTTATTTCACACTTTGTGATTAAAAAGAAAGAAAGAAAGAAAAAGAGAAAAGAAATACGGATGCCAGAGAACAGGTTGATTCTTAGAAGAGAATGTAGGAGCTCAATCTGGGACATAGGAGTGTGTCAAAAGTTAGCCAGCACTGACAGAACAAGGGTGCAACAACTCCTCAGGCTCCAGAGTTTACAGTCTGGGCTCCTGCTGTGCTCGCTGCCAGGGTGCTGAGCATCTCTACAAACATCTCTGGAAGACTTAGAACCGAATACTTTTTCTATTTATTTTGTCTTTCGGCCGTGGTAAAGGAGCTTTGACAGATATGGGTGTGTAGATAGTTCTTCAGCATGCAGTTTTTATTTCCTTTAAATCTACATTTAGTATTAGGATCATAGGATTTCATAGCTGTTCTAAAGCCTACAGTTCTCTTTTTACATTTTTGTGGAAGTGTTACCCTATGTTTCATAACAGTTTAACCACTGATATGTTTGCTAATAATTTGCATTACTAAGGCACTTCCAACACTACTCAGTTCTTTCTTACCTACAGCCAGCTGCAGTGGCCCTTGTTACCATTTGTCTGATACCATCATAGGTAGGGTGAATGCTATCTTTCAGTTTTGCTCTATGCTTCCTGAGGATGAGTGATACTCGAGGGTTGATGATAATTCACACTGGCCATTTTTTACATGCTTACATACTTTGTCTATTTTTAAATTTTTTATTTATTACAATTTGTTTTTAATTAAATTGTTATTTTTATATTAATTACACTTTATTCACTTTGTATCCCAACTGTAGCTCCCTCCTTTATTCCCTCCCAATGCCACCTTCCCTCCTCATCACCTCCCATGCTCCTCTCCAAGTCCACTGATAGGGGAGGTCCTCCTCCCCTTCCACCTGACCCTAGCCTATCAGGTCTCATCAAGACTGGCTGCATTTTCCTCCTCTGTGGCCTGGCAAGGCTGCTTCCCCCTTGGGGGCTTGGGAGATGGTCAAAGAGCCAGCCACTGAGTTCATGTCAGAGATAGTCCCTGTTCTCCTTACTAAGGAAACCACTTGGACACTGAGCTTCCATGGGCTACATCTGAGCAGGGGTTCTAGGTTATATCCATGAATGATCCTTGGTTGGAGTATCAGTCTCAGAAAAAACCTCTAGGCCCAGATATTTTGGTTGTGTTGCTCTCCTTGTGGCACTCATGTTTAATCCAAGTCTTACTATCTCTCCCTACTGTCATAAGATTCCCTGCACTCTGCCCAAAGTTTGGTTATGAGTCTCAGCAACTGCTTTTATACACTGCTGGGTAGAGTCTTTCAGAGGCCCTCTGTGGTAGGCTCCTGTCCTGTTTCCTGTTTTCTCCTTCTTCCAATGTCCACCCTGTTTGTCTTTCTCAGTGAAGACTGATCATCTTACCCAGGGATCTCCTTCTCGCTTAGCTTGTTTTAGGTGTACAGATTTTAGTATATTTATCCTATCTTATGGGTCTGTATCCACTTATAACTGAGTATATACCATGTGTGTCTTGCTGCTTCTGGGATACCTCACTCAGGATGATCTTTTCTAGATCCCACCGTTTGCCTGCAAATTTCATGATTTCCTCCTTTTTGATTGCTGAGTAGTATTCCATTGTGTAAATGTACCACAATTTCTGTATTCATTCCTCCATTGAGGGACAGCTGGGTTGTTTCCAGCTTCTGGCTATTATGAATAAAGCTGCTATAAACATGGATGAACAAATGTCCTTGTTGTGTACTTGAGCATCTTTTGGATATATGCCTAGGAGTGGTTTAGCTGGATCTTGAGGAAGCACTATTCCTAATTGTCTGAGAAAGCGCCAGATTGACTTCCAAAGTGATTGTACAAGTTTACATTCCCACCAGCAATGGAGTAGGGTTCCCCTTTCTCCACATCCTCTCCAGCATGTGTTGTCACTTGAGTTTTTGATCTTAGCCATTCTGATGGGTGCAAGGTGAAATCTCAGGGTTGTTTTGATTTTTATCTCCCTGATGACTAAGGATGTTTGTATCCCAGCTGTAACTCCCCTCCCACATGCCCTTCCAATCCCTCCCTCTTCTCCTCCCATGGACCTCCCTCAGTCCACTGATAAGTGAGGTCTCTTCCCCTTCCATCTGACCCTAGCCTATCAGGTCTCATCAGGACTGGCTGTATTGTCTTCCTCTGTGGCCTGGTAAGGCTGCCTCCTCTCCTCAGGGGAAGCTGATCAAATAGCCAGTCACAGAGTTCTTGTCTGAGACAGCCACTTACTAGGGAACCCACTGGAGACTGAGATGCCGTGGGCTACATCTGTGCAGGGATTCTAGGTTATCTCCATGCATGGTCCTTGGTTGGTGTATCAGTCTCAGAAAAGACACCTTTACCCAGATTTTTTGGTTCTGTTGGTCTCCCTGTGGAGCTCCTGTCCCATCCAGGTCTTTCTATCTTCTCCTTCTTTCATAAGATTCCCTTCACTCTGCCCAAATTTGACTATCAGTCTGAGCACCTGCCTAGATACCCTACTTGGTATCTTTCAGAGGCCCTCTTTGGTAGGTTCCTCTTTTATTTTTCAATGCAGTTAATAGTTCTCTTGGTATTAAGTAAAAATCTTTTTCTATTTTTAATTTTAAATTTTAATACCCCCTTTCAGGTATAAAGCTTATGAATATTTCTACTTATTGATTGTTTCCATTACTTTGCAGTAACTCTTTGGGTTATTGTAATCCTATTCACACATTTCTGGTTTTGTTGCCTTTGACCTTTTACCCAGAAACAGTGTTCTTATTGCCTAAGACAATGGCTCCTGTTGTGTACTCCATGTAGTTTTATGTCTTGCATTAATGCCAAAAATTCATTTTGAGTTATTCTTGAATTTGTTATTGGTTAGAATGTAATTTCATTTTCTGCATATAGATATTCAGTTTTTCAAATTTAAATTACTAAGGAAGATGCCTGTGTCTGTTCTCCATTTTCTGTCTTTCACACCTCTGTTAAATGTTATCTGCTCTAAATGGTCAACATACCATTTTTAATCCTAGAATTCTTTTTACGTTTGAATGTTTACATCACTATAACTGTGCAATATACTTTGAAGTCAGGTAATATGGTGCCACCAGTCTTGCTCTTTTGCAAACGATTCTTAGGCTAGTCAAGGTCTTTTGGTGGTTTCACACAAATTCAGGATTGTTTTTCCTAGTTCTGGAAAGAATGGCTAAGATATTCACACAGCTTTCACTGATTGTGGAGAGGACTGAGAGGGAGGGTCATTTTAACAATGTCTTTCTTCCAATCCTGAACATGGGGCATCCTCTTATTTATTTAGATCTTTTTCATTTGTTTATTATCCTTTGATATTCAGTTGAAATCTCACATCAACTGTGTTAAACTTACTTTTATACATTTTATAAGTGTTTTAAATGAAATGTTTTTTTCATCTCATTTTTGAAGTTACACACTTTTAGTGTCTAGAAATGACAATGATCTTTGCATCCTAGTCAATTAAATAAATAAATAAATAACACTAATAAATTTATTCACTATTCCTCATTGGTGTTTGTATTTGTGTGTGTAGTCTGTCACACTTTCATTTTCTACGTAATTTTAAGATCATGTGCCTGCTGGAAAGTACTATTTAGTTTATTTTATATATAGGAAATTATATATATATATATATGTGTGTGTGTGTGTGTGTGTGTTATTTTTTAAGCTTTTTTTTCTTAATTAATATGTAGGATTTGTTGTCATTTGGAAATTAGACAAAAATATTTCCTACTGTTAGCTTCCTCCATATACTTGTTAAATAATATATTTCAATAAACAAAAATAATTTTAATATTGTATTTGTAATATATATGAGTATATTCTTAATATACTTGTATTTATAATTTCTTCTATTTCTTAAATCACAAAGATATTTCCTTTAATATATTCTACTAATTTTTTAGGTTGTAAGAATATTTGGACTAATTCTGGACATTGGATGAATTATGGAACATAGGGTGTTTTGCTTTTGTTATGTTGTTCATTTAAGAACAATTTCAAAAATCATTTTTTACTGATTTACAATTTCAAATATCTAATTTTTCATGGTATGTCTTTGTAGACTTTCTGTTCAATTTGTTTATTAATCTGCTCCTATAGCAATACTTTGTCTTAATTAAATCTCATTTATAAGATTTATTATAAAGCCAATTCTCTTTTTTCTTCTTCACCAATGTCTTGCTGATTTTGACATTTTTTTTCTTAAATCAATTTTAAAAGCAGTTTTTCAAAGTTCATTACACTCCCTGTCTTGATCTTCTTGGTTTTTCTTTGTATGTAAAGATAACTTAATGAGATTTGTTATGCTATACATTAAAAGTGATAATGAACATGCTATTTCTTTCTATGTAGGTCATCATTAATATATTTCAAAGAGTAATAAGGTTTCATTATTTTCTCCATAAAGTCATGAGATTCTTTGTTTATACTTAATCTTGGGATTCTTTAATATCTGTTTCCAGTGACAGATATCTATTTCAACACACTTACTATTGCTGCCTCTGTGTAGAAATGCAATTTATTTTTATATAGGTCTTATAGACCTGCTGGTTTCTCATTAATTCTGATCATTTGCCTGCAGATTCTCTTAGGTTTTATGTAGGTAACCATAACAATGTCTGAAAATGATGACATTTTGTTTCTTTCACTCCTGAGTATGTACTTTTAATTATATCTTTGAAACATCTGTACAGGCAAGGAAACCTTTCTCATTATAGAATAGAAACTGTTAGAGCAGGCTTCTTTGTCTTGTGTTTGCTACTTAGAGGAATGCTTCTTATGTTGTACATTATTACGATTTTGCTTTGAGATCTGTAGACACATTACATCAGGAAAATAAATTTTCTCTCAATAATTTTCTAAAGATTTTTAAGTCACGAATAAATGTTGAATTCTGTTGAAATATTTTAAGCAGCTATTGAAATGGTAATTTGTATTTTTGTCTTTAACCTGTGTATATGCTGGGTTCTACTATTTTTTTTAACTCTAAATGCAGTTTTGTGTTCTCAAGTTAAAACCAATATAGAGCTTATACATGCGAATTTTCAAGTGTATCCCTACTTTCAGTTATAAATATTTTGTTTTGTTGTTTTGAGTCAATATTCATGAGGGATATTGGCCTGTGATTTTTTTTTCTGTAGTGCTATTCTTGTATATCTATGTATCAATGTCAAATTAGTCTTGAAATAATTAATGAGTTCTCACTCTATTTTCAGTGACCAAGACACCTTAATATTTCTCTCAGTTTGATTATACTTTAAGCAGGTTTATTTCTGTCAGTTCACAACCCACTCTCCCTAGCCCCCACTCCCAAGCCCCTTAAAGGAATTAGAAAACTTGCCATTGTAAGTACTTGTTTGTTTTTTTTTTACTATAGACAAACAAATCCTCTATTCACTTTGCATCTCCCCATAAACCCCTCCCTCCTCCCCTCCTAATCCCACCTCCCTTCCCCCTTCTTCACGAATGTCCCTCCCCAAGTCCAGTGATAGGGGAAGTCCTCCTCTCCTTCCTTCTGATCTTAGTCTACCAGATCTCATCAGGATTGGCTGCATTGTCAACTTCTGCTCCCCCCTTAGGGGGAGGTGATCATAGAGCAGGCAAATCAGTTTATGTCAGAGGCAGTACCTGTTCCCATTACTATGGAATGCACTTGGACACTGAACTGCCATGGGCTACATCTGTGCAGGGGTTCTAGGTTATCTCCATGCATGGTACTTGGTTGGAGATTGAGTCTCTGGAAAGACCTCTGTGTTCAAATATTTTGGTTTTGTTGCTCTCCCTGTGGAGCTCCTGTCCTCTCCAGATCTTACTATTTCCCATTTTCTTTCATAAGATTCCATGTACTCTGCCTAACAGTTGGCCATAAGTCTCAGCGACTGCTTTGATAGTCTGCAGGGCAGAGCCTTTCAGAGGCCCTCTGTGGCAGGTTCCTAACTTTTTTCCTTTCTTCTTCTTCTTCTTCTTCTTCTTTCTTCTTCTTCTTCTTCTTCTTCTTCTTCTTCTTCTTCTTCTTCTTCTTCTTCTTCTTCTTCTTCTTCTTCTTCTTCTTCCCCTTCTTCTTCTTCTTCTTCTTCTTCTTCTGATGTCAATCCTTTTTGACTTTAGGGAGGGGGATTGAGCATTTTAGTCAGAGTACTCCCTCTTGGATAGTTTCTTTAGGTGTACAGATTTTAGTAGGTTTATCCTATATTATATGTCTATATGAGTGAGCATATACCTTGTGCATCTTTCTGCTTCAGGGATAGCTCACTCAGGATGATCCTTTCCAGTTCCCACCATTTACCTGCAAATTTCAAGATTTCCTTGTTTTTCATTGCTGAGTAATATTCCATTGTGTAGATGTGCCATAATTTCTGTATCTATTCTTCAGCTGAGGGGCATCTGAGTTGTTTCTAGCTTCTGGCTATTACACATAAAGTGTCTACAAACATGGTTGAACAAATGTCCTTATTGTGTATTTGAGCATCTCGGATATGTGCCTAGGAGTGGTATGGTTGGATCTTGAGGAAGCGCTATTCCTAGGTATCTGAGAAAGCACCAGTTTGATTTCCAGAGTGGTTGTACAAGTTTACATTCCAACCAGCAGTGGAGGAAGTTTCCCATTTGTCCACAACCTCTCCAGCATGTGTTGTCACTTGAGTTTTTGATCTTGGCCATTCTGATGGGTGTAAGGTGAAATCTCAGGGTCGTTTTGTTTTGTATTTCCCTGATGGCTAATGAGGTCGAGCATTTCTTTAAGTGTTTCTCAGCCATTCTATATTCCTCTATCGAGAATTCTCTCTTTAGCTCTGTTCCCCATTTTTTAAGTGGATTACTTTGTTTGTTGCTTTTCAGCTTCTTTAGTTCTTTATATATACTGGATATTAGCCATCTGTCAGATAGAGGGTTGGTGAAGATTCTTTCCTAATCTGTAGGCATTCATTTTGTTTTGATGACAATGACCTTTGCTTTACAGAAGCTTTTCAGTTTCATGAGGTCCCATTTATTGATTGTTGCTCTTAGAGCCTGTGCTGTTGATGTCCTGTTCAATAAGTTGTCTCCTGTACCAATGAGTTCTAGGGTATTCCCCACTTTTTCTTCTAACCGATTTAATATGTCTGGTTTTATGTTGAGGTCTTTGATCCACATGGACTTTAATTTTGTGCAGGGTGATAAGTATGGATTTATTTGCATTTTTCTACATGTAGATATCCAGTTACACCAGCACCATTTGTTGAAGGTGCTGTCTTTTTTCAATTGTATAGTTTTGGCATCTTTGTCAAAAATCAGGTGTCCATAAGTGTGTGGGTTTATTTCTGGGTCTTCTGTTCGATTCCATTGATCCACCATTCTGTTTCTATGCCAGTACCATGCAGTTTTTACAACTGTTGCTCTATAGTACAGCTTGAGATCAGGGATGGAGATACCTCCAGAAGATCTTTTATTGTAGAGGATTGTTTTAGCAATTCTGGTTTTCTTGGTATTCCATATGAAGTTGAGAATTTTTCTTTCCAGGTCTGTAAAAAAATTATGTTGGTAATTTGATGGGAATTGCTTTGAGTCTGTAGATTGCTTTTGGTAAGATGGCCATTCTTACTGTGTTAATCCTGCCAAACCATGAGCATGGGAGATCTTTCCATCTTCTGATATCGTCTAATTCTTTCTTCAGAGAGTTTAAATATTTTCATACAAGTCTTTGACTTGATTGGTTAGGTTCACACCAAGGTACTTACTGTCCTTTGCAGCTTTTGTGAATGGTGTTGTTTCCCTAATTTCTTTCTCAGCCTTTTTGTCTTTTGTATACAGGAGGGCTACTGATTTTTTTTTTTTTTTTTGAGTTGATTTTGTATCCGGCCACTTTGATGAAGGTGTTTATCAGCTAAATGAGTTCCCTGGTAGAATTTTTAGGGTCATTCAGGTATACTATCATATCATCTGCAAATAGTGATACTTTGACTTTTTCTTTTCCAATTTGTATCCCCTTGATCTCCTTCAACTCTGTTATTACTTCCAGAACTATATTGAAGAGATATAGAAAGAGTGGGCAGCCTTGCCTTGTCCCTGATTTCAGTAGGATTGCTTAAAGTTTCTCTCCATTGTGTTTGATGTTGGCTATAGGCTTGCTGTATATTGACTTTACTGTGTTTAGATATATGCCTTGTATCCCTGATCTCTCCAATACTTTAAACATGAATAGATGTTGGGTTTTGTCAAATGCTTTTTCAGCTTCTAAGGAGATTACCATGTAGTTGTTTTTTTTTTTCAGTTTGTTAATATGGTGGATTACATTGATGGATTTCTGTATATTGAACCACCCCTGCATACCTGGGATGAAGCCTGCTTGGTCATAGTGGATGATATCTTTGATGTGTTCTTGGATTCGATTTGCAAATATTTTGTTGAGTATTTTTCCATCAATGTTCATAAGGGATTGGCCTGAAATTCTCTTTATTTGTTGGGTCTTTGTGAGGTTTAGGTACCAAGGTGACTGTCGCTGCATAGAATGAGTTTGGTAGTATTCCTTCTGTTTTTATTTTGTGGAATAGTTTGAAGAGTATTGGTGTTAGTTCTTCTTTGAAGGTCTGGTAGAATTCTGCACTGAAACCATCTGGTCCTGGGCTTTTATTTTTGGATGGGAGACTTTCGATAACTACTTCTATTTCCTTAGGGAATATAGGACTATTTAATTGATTTTTTCTGGTCTTGATTCAGTTTTGGTAAGTGGAATTGATGAAGAAAATTATCCATTTCATTTAGATTTTCAAATTTTGTGGTATATAGACATTTGAAGTATGTTCTAATGATTGTTTGGATTTCCTCAATATCTGTAGTTATGTCCTCCTTTTCATTTCTGATTTTGTTGATTTGGATGGTGTCTCTCTGCCTTTTACTTAGCTTGGCTAAGGATTTGTCTATCTAGTTGTGTTTCTCAAAGAACCAGTTCTTGGTTTCATTGATTCTTTGAAATGTTTTATTTGTTACTATTTTTTTTTTATTTCAGCCCTGAGTTTGATTATTTCCAGCCATCTACTCCTTTTTGATGTGTCTGCTTCTTTTTTTTTCTAGGGTTTTTAGGTGAGCCATTAATTTGCTGGAATGAGCTGTCTTGCATTTCTTCTTGAAGGCATTTAGTGCTATGAACTTTCCTCTTAGCACTGCTTTCATTGTGTCCCACAAGTTTGGGTATGTTGTGTCTTCATTTTCATTGAATTCTAGGAAAAATTTTATTTCTTTCTTTATTTTTTCCCTGACCCAGATGTCATTTAGTAGCAAGTTGATCAGTTTCCATGTGTGTAGGCTTTTTGCTATTTATGTTGCTGAGGTCCAGCTTTATTCCATGGTGATCAGGTAGGATACAAGGGATTGTTTCAATCTTCTTCTATCTGTTGAGGCTTGCTTTGTAACCAACTATATGGTCTATTTTGGAGAAGGTTCCATGAGGTGCTGAGAAGAAGGTAAATTCTTTTGTCTTTGGGTATAAGGTTCTGTAAATATCTGTTAGGTCCATTTGACTCATGACCTTTGTTAGAGACATTGTTTCTTTGTTTAATTTCTGTTTTGTTTACCTGTCCTTTGTTGAGAGTGGGGTGTTGAAGTCTCCCACTATTAATGTGTGGGGATCTATATGTGTTTTAAGTTTTATCAATGTTTCTTTTACAAATGTGGGTGTCCTTGTATTTGGGGCATAGATGTTCAGGATTATGATATCTTCCTGGTGGAATTTTCCCTTGATGAGTATGAAGTGTCCTTCCCCATCTGTTTTGATTAATTTTGGTTGAAAGTCTATTTTATCAGCTATTTGAATGGCTACTCCTGCTTGCTTCTTGGGTCCATTTCCTTGTAAAGCTGTCTTTCAACCCTTTCCCCTCAGGTAATATCTATCTTTGTGACTTAGGTGTGTTTCTTTTATGCAACAGATTGCTGGGTTTTGTTTACACATCCATTCTGTTAGTCTGTGTCTTTTTATTGGAGAATTGAGTCCATTGATGTTGAGAGAGATTAATGACCAGTGGCTGTTAGATCCTTTGATTTTGATGTTGGCTGTGGTCAAAAGGTTGTGTGCTTGGTTGCTTTTTGTTTTATTGTAGTGAGGTTAATTATGTGTTTTCTTGAAAGTAGCTTGCTTTCTTGGGTTGTATTTTTGCTTCTAGTGTCTTCTGTAACGCTGGATTTGTGTGTAGGTATTGCTGAAATTCGTGTTTTTTTGTCACTGAATATCTTGTTTTCTCTGTCTATGAGGACTGAGAGTTTTGCGGGGTAAAGTAGCCTGGGCTGACATCTGTGTTCTCTTAGTCAGGTGTGATTCTAATGGGTTTGCCATTATATGTTACTTGGCCTTTTTCCCTTGCAGCTTTTAGTATTTTTTTTTTTGTTGTTGTTGTTGTTCTGTATACTTACTGTTTTGATTTTTATGTGGCGAGAGGATTTTCTTTTCTGGTCTAATTTATTGGGTGTTCTGTATGCCTCTTGTATTCTTATTAGCCTCTCCTTTAAGTTGGGGAATTTTTCTTCAATGATTTTGTTGAAAATATTTTCTGGGCCTTAGAGGAGGGAATATTCTTTTTCCTCTATTCCTATTACTCTTAGGTGTTGTCTTTAATTTTCTGGACAGTCTGTGTCAGTAATTTTTTATATTTAACATTTTCTTTCATGGATACATCCATTTCTTCCACACATGAGATTCTTTCTTCCATCTCTTGTAGTCTATTGGTTTTGCTTACCTCTGCAGTTCCTGTTTCCTTCCCTAAGTTCTTTCTCTCCACAATTTCCTCCATTTGTGTTTTCTTTAATTTTTCCAATTCTATTTTCAGACCTTGAGCTGTTTTGTTGATTTCCTTCATCTGCCTGACTGTATTTTCCTGTTTTTCCTTCAATTCCTTCAGCTGTTTGTTTGAACAATCTTCTGTTTCTTTTATTTCTTTCAGTGATGTAAGTATTTCCTCTCTAAAGGCCACAAACTGTTTGGCTGCAACTTCCTCTATTTCTTTATGGATGGCCATAAACTGTTTGACTTTATCTTCCTCTAGGTCTTTACACATTTTATTTGTTTCATCTATTATCCTCTTCATGAGCATAGATGTTAGGTCATCTTCTTGAATTTCAATTATGCTGAGGTGCCAGGGCTACTTGCCCCTGGATAACTGGGTTCCTGGAGATGCCATATTACTCTACCTTTTGTTGGTTGAGCTTTTATGCTGGCCTCTACTCATTGGTGTATCTTAAGTGTTGGGTGTTAGTTTCTGGTGGTTCCTGGAATCCTGTGGTGGAGAGAATTCCCTTGGCAGGAAGATGGTTTTTCCTGAAGGAAGCCTCTTCAGCTTTTTGAGTATGTCACCGAATGGCTGGTGTTTTTCAGAAGTTGCCACAGCTCACCTTAGGCGTACAGACCTGAGTGGTAACTGTGGTCCTTGTTAGTCAAGAGGGCTCTCCTCTCACCCGGAGAAATCTTGGAGATAGCTGCCCTGCTTCTGGGTTTCTTGCTGTAAATTTTGTGATCTGCTGCTGTAACTAGGGTGTCCTGTGATTTG
This sequence comes from Psammomys obesus, assembly GCF_907164565.1. Classification (NCBI taxonomy): domain Eukaryota; kingdom Metazoa; phylum Chordata; class Mammalia; order Rodentia; family Muridae; genus Psammomys; species Psammomys obesus. The sequence continues at coordinate 52,779,084 of NW_026585644.1, forward strand.
GTCAGTTTTGTTAGGGATAACTGGTTGCCCCTTAGAGCAGTATCTGGGGATTGTTCTCAGGGATCCCAGGCTTCTGTAGTTCTGAGGTTCGGGCTCTGTGCCCCAGTACCCAAGCGGTAATTAGTGGCAGGTGAGTACTGCTCTCCTGGGAGCAGCAGGCTAGTTGGTGCACAGCAGGTCCCTGGGTTGGCAGGTGCACCGGTCTGTCGGACCTTTTCCTGGGATATACTGGGTGGCCTAAGTTCGTCCCCATTTGCATCCTTCCCTGTGGGGTTTTCTCCCAACAGGGACTCCCAGTCTCTGGTGCCTTGGGATGCACAGTTCTGCCTGTGACAGAGCTGGGTGTGCAGGAAGTCTCTGTGCTTGCAGCTGGAGCCCAGTTCAGTGCCAGCAGCACTCACCCACCATTCTGCGAGACCTTTTCCAGGGAAAGACTGAGTCACCCAAGGCCAGTCCCATTTCCTTCCTTCCCTGTGGGTTTTTCTCCAGATTGGGACTCCCAGTCTCTGGTGTTTTTGTGCTCACCATTCAGCCTGGGAAGGTGATCAGGACACACCAGCATGTGGCTCTGGTCTGGCGACCTAGTTCCTGCATGACCCGGGATCTCTTCTGGGTTCTGGCTGGGTGGCCTGAGAGTAGACCTAACTGATTCCCACACCATGGGGGTTTCCTCTTACGGAATTTCCTTTCACCTGTGAAACATGATCGCTGTTTTAGGGCCAGAGTTCAGTCTCTTGGTCACTGTATGGAAAATGTTGTCCTGGTTGTAAGATGCAGTATTCTCCTGGCGCTGTCATCTTGTCGAACCCAGAAAAAATATTTTTTATTGTCATTTATTACAACTTATTCAATTTGTATCCAGGCTGTGGCCATCTCCCTCATCTCCTCCCAACCCCACCCTCTCTCCCTCTTCTCCCCTAGTCCACTGATAGGGGAGGTCCTCCTCTCCTTCTATTTGAACCTAGCCTACCAGGTCTCATCAGAACTGGTTGCAGTGTCTTCCTCTGTGGCCTGACAAGGCTGAACTCTCCCGGAGGAGGTGATCGGGGAGCCTGTCAATGAGTTCATGCCAGAAACAGCTCCTGCTTTCCTTTCTATGGACCCCATGTGGATACTGAGTCTATGGGCTACATCTGAGCCAGGTTTAGGTCTTCTCCATGCATTGTCCTTGATTGGGTTATCAGTATCTGCAGGGTTCCCAGGGTTCAATTTTTGTTCTTGTTGTTGTTTTCAATTTTTGTTGTTGTTTTTTGCACTGTTGTTTTGTTTTTGGAGAGCCTATCCCCTCCTGGTCTTTCTCTCTCCACCTTCTTTCATAAAATTCCATGCCTTCTGCCCAAACTTTGGCAATGAGTCTCAGCAGCTACCTCGATACCTTGATCAGTAGAGTCTTTCAAAGGCCCTCTGTGGTAGGCTCCCATCCTGTTCCCTTTCTTCTCCTACTTCAAATGTCTATAGTGGTTGTCCTTCTGAAAGAGGATTAAGCATCTTCCCTGGGGTCTTCCTTCTTGTTTAGCTACTTTAGGTGTATAAATTTCAGTATGTTTATCCTATATTATACGGCCACTATACACTTATGAGTGAGTATATACCATGTGTGTCTTTATGATTCTGGGATACCTCACTCAAGATGATCTTTTCTAGTTCCCATAATTTACCTGCATATTTCATGATTTCCTTGTTTTTAATTGCTGAGTATTATTCCATTGTGTAAATGTACCACAGTTTCTGTATCCATGCCCCAATCAAGGGACATCTGTTTTTGGTTTTGGTTTTTTTCCAGCTTCTGGCTATTACGAATAAAGCTGCTACAACATGGCTGAGCAAATGTCCTTATTGTGTACTTGAGCATCTTTTTTTTAACATTTTTTTATTGTAAAATAATTTTATACATTCACTTGTATCCCAGCTGTATCCCTCTCCCTCTTTCTCTCCCAATCCTCCCCTCCCTCATCTCCTCCCAGCCCCCTTCCGAGTCCACTGAGAGGGGATGTCCTCCTCTCCTTTCATCTGGCCCTAGGTTCTGAGGTATCTTCAGGATGGTTGCAATGTCCTTTTCTGTGGCCTAGCAAGGCTGCTCATTCCTCAGGGGGGAGGGGAAGCTCATGAGTTTATGTCAGAGACAATTTCTGTTCCCCTTACTAGGGAATCCACTTGGATACTGAGCTACCGTGGGCTATGTCTGAGCAGAGTTTGTAGGTTATATCTATGCATGGTCCTTGGTTGGATAAACAGTCTCATAGAAAACCCCTGTGCTCAGATATATTTGAAACTTGTGGGGTTCCCTGTCCCCTCTAGGATATAGTAATTCCTCCTTCCTTCATATGATTCCCTCAACTCTGCTGAAGGCTTGGTTATGGGTCTCAGCATCTGCTTTGATACATGCTAGATAGAGTTTTCCAGGTACCTTCTGTGGTAGGGTACTGTAATGTTACTTGTTTTCTCCTATTTCCAATGTCCATTCCCTTTGTCTTTCTAGATGAGGATTGATCATATTACCCCTGGACCTCTTTCTTGTTTATCTTCTTCAGGTGTACATATTTTAGTATTTTTATTCTATCTTATAGGTCTATATAAGTGAGTATATACCATGTGTGTCCTTCTGCTTTTGGGATACCTCACTCAGAATGATTTTTTCTAGATCCCACTATTTGCTTGCAAACTTCATGATTTCCTTGTTTTTAATTGCTGAGTAGTATTCTATTGTGTAAAAGTACCACAATTTCTGCATCCATTCCTCTGTTTATGGACATCTGGGTTGTTTCCAGGTTTTGGCTATTACGAATAAGGCTGCTACAAACATGGTTGAGCAAATGTCGTTGTTGTGTACTTGAACATCTTTTGGATATATGCCTAGGAGTGATATAGCTGGATCTTGAGGTAGCACTATTCCTAATTGTCTGAGAAAGCACCATATTGATTTCCATAGTGGTTGTACCAGTTGACATTCCCACCAGCATGTGTTCCCTTTTCTCCATAGCCTCTCCAGCATGTGTTATCACTAGAGTTTTTGATCTTGGCCATTCTGATGGGTGAAAGGTGAAAGGTGATGGCTAGGGATGTTGAACATCTCCTTATGTGTTTTTCTGCCATTCTATGTTCTTTTACAGAGATTTCTCTGTTTAGCTCCATACTCCATTTTTTAATTGGGTTACTTGAATTGTTGCCTTTTAACTTCTTATATATTCCAGATATCAGCCCTCTGTCAGATATTGGGTTGGTGAATATTCTTTCCCAATCTGTAGGCTGTTGTTTTGTTCTAACAACAGTGTCTTTTGCTTTACAGAAACTTTTCAGTTTCATGAGGTCCCATTTATTGGTTGTTGCTTTTAGGGCATGTGCAAATGGTATTCTATTCAGGAAGTTATCTCCTATGCCAATGAGTTCTAGGCTTTCCCCCACTTTTTCTTCTAACAGGTTTAAATGTGTCTGGTTTTATGTTGAGGTCTTTGATCCACTTGGACTTTAGTTTTGTGCAGGGTGATAAATATGAATCTAGTTTGATTTTTCTGCATATAGACATCCAGTTGGACCAGCACCATTTGTTGAAGATGTTGTCTTTTTTCCATTGTATGGTTTTGGTTTCTTTGTAAAAAATCAAGTATGCATAGGTGTGTGGGTTTATTTCTGGGTCTTCTATTCAGTTCCATTGATCCACCTTTCTGTTTCTATGCCAGTACCAAGCAGTTTTTATTATTACTGCTTTGTAGTATAACTTGAGATCAGGGATGGAGATACCTCCAGAGGATCTCTTGTTGTAAAGGATTGTTTTGGAAATTCTGGGTTTTTGTTTCTCTCTATGAAGTTGAGAATTTTTCTTTCAATATCTGTAAAAAATTGTGTTGATATTTTGATGGGAATTGCATTAAATCTGTAGATTGCTTTTGGCAGAATGGCCATTTTCACTATGTTAATCCTACCAATCCATGAGCACAGGAGATCTTTCCATCTTCTGATGTCTTCTTCAATTTCTTTCTTCAGAGACTTGAAGTTTTTTAAAAACAGGGCTTTCACCCAATGTACTTTACGTTATTAGTGGCTATTATGAAAAGTGTTGTGTCCCTGATTTTTTTCTCAGCCCCTTTGTCTTGGGTATACAGGAGGGCTTATGATTTTTTTTTAATTAATTTTGTATCCAGCCACTTTGCTGAAGGTGTTTTTCAGCTGAAGGAGTTCTCTGGTTGAGTTTTTGGGGTCACTTAGGTATACTATCATATCATCTGCAAATAGTGAAACTTTGACTTCTTCCTTTCTGATTTGTGTTCCCTGGATCTCCCTTATTTGTCTTATTGCCCTAGCTGTGACTTCAAGTACTATTTTGAAGAGATATGGAGACAATGGGCAGCCTTGCCTTGTCCCTGATTTTAGTGGGATTGATTTAAGTTTCTCTCTGTTGAGTTTGATGTTGGCTATAGGCTTGCTGATATCCTTTACTATGTTTAGGTATGTATCCCTGATCTCTCCAAGACTTTAATCATGAATGGGTGTTGTATTTTTTCAAATGCTTTTTTAGCATCTAAGGAGATGATCATGTGGTTTTTCTCTTTTAGTTTGTTTATATGGTGGATTACCTTGATGGATTTCTGTATATTGAACCACCCTTGCATGCCTGGGATGAAGCTTACTTGGTCATGTTGGATAATATCTTTTATGTGTTCTGGGATTCAGTTTGCATGTATTTTGTTGAGAATCTTTGCATCAATGTTCATAAGACAGATAGGTCTGAAGTTCTCTTTTTTGTTGGATCTCTGTGTGGTTTAGGTATTAAGGTGATTGTGGTTTCATAGAATGAGTTTGGTAATGTTCCTTCTGTTTCTATTTTGTGGAATAATTTGGAAAGAATTGGAGTTAGCAATTCTTTGAAGGTCTGGTAGAATTCTGCACTGAAACCATCTGGTCCTGGGCTTTTTTTTTTTTTTTTAGAAGGGAGGCTGTTGATGGCTGCTTCAATTTCCTTGGGAGACATAGGGCTGTTCAATCTTTCTACCTGGTCTTGACTTAATTTTGGTAGGTGGAATCTATCAAGAAAATTGTCCATTTCCTTAGATTTTTGAACTTTGTGGCATATAGGCTTTTGTAGTATGACCTAATAATTGTTTGGATTTCCTCAGTGTCTATAGTTATGTCCCCCTTTTCATTTCTGATTTTGCTGATTTGGATAGTTTCTCTCTGCTTTTTAGTTAGTTTGGCTAAAGGTTTGTCTATCTGGTTGATTTTCTCAAAGAACCAGATCTTGGTTTCATTGATTCTTTGAATTGTTTTATTTGTTTCTAATTGTTTCATTTCAGCCCTGAGTTTGATTATTTCCAGGCATCTGCTCCTCTTTGGTGTTTCTGCTTCTTTTTTTTTCTAGGGCTTTCTGTTGTGCCATTAAGTCATTTGTATGAGATGTTACATATTTCTTCTATGAACTTTCCTCTTAGCACTGCTTTCATTGTGTCCCACAAGTTTGGGTATGTTGTGCCTTCATTGTACCTAGAATTCATCTTCATTGAATTCTAGGAAGTCTTTAATTTCTTTCTTTATTTAATCCTTAACCCATCTGTCATTGAGAAGTAAGTTGTTGAGTTTCCATGTGCATGTAGGCTTTTTGCTATTTCCATTGTTGTTGATGTCCAGCTTTAGTCCATGGTGGTCAGATAGTATACATGGGATTATTTCAATCTTCTTGTATCTGTTGAGGCTTGCTTTCTGACCAACTATATGGTCTATTTTGGAGAACGTTCCATGAGGTGCTGAAAAGAATGTATATTCTTTTGAGTTTGGGTGAAAAGTCCTGTAGACATCTATTAGGTCCATTTCAATTAGGACATTTGTAAGTGCCTTTATTTCCCTGTTTGGCTTCTGTCTAGATGATTTGTCCCTTGGTGATAGTGGAGTGTTGAAATCTCCCACTATTAAGGTGTTGGGGTCAATTTGCGATTTAAGCTTTAATAATGTTTCATTTACGAATGTAGGTGCTCTTGTATTTGGGACACAGATGTTCAGAATTGTGATGTTCTCTTGGTGGATTTTTCCTTTGATGAGAATGTAGTGCCCCTCTACATCTTTTTTGATTAGTTTTGGTTGAAAGTCTATTTTATTAGATATTAGGATAGCCACTCCTGCTTGTTTTTTTGAGTCCATTTGCTTGAAAAACTGTTTTCCAGCATTTTACTCTGAGGTTGTGTTTATCTTTGTTGCACAGATGTGTTTCTTGGATGCAGCAGAATGTTGTATCCTGTTTCCACAACCATTCTGTTAGTCTGTGTCTTTTTTATTGGAGAGTTGAGTCCATTGATGTTGATAGATAATCATGACCATTGAATATTATTTCCTATTATTGTGGAGTTGGTGGTGTTACTGTAATTCATTGCTTGTTTTCTTTTGATTTTTATTGGGAAATTATCTATAACCTATGTTTTCTTGGGTGTAGTTGTTTTTGTTTAATTGGAATTTTCCTTTTAGTATCTTCTGTAGGGCTGGTTTGCTGTTCAAATATTGCTTAAATTTAGTTTTGTCGTGGAATATTTTGTTTTCTCCATCTATGTTGATTGAAAGCTTTGCTGGGTAGTGTAGTCTAGGATGACATCTGTGGTCCCTTAGAGCCTGTGTGATATCTCCCCAGGCCCTTCTAGCTTTCATAGTTTCTGATGAGAAGTCCAGTGTGATTCTGATAGGTCTACCTTTATATGGTACTTGTCCTTTTTCCCTTGCTGCTTTTAGTATCTTTTCTTTGTTCTGTAGATTAGTGTTTTGACTATGATGTGGTGTGAGGAGTTTCTTTTTTGGTCTAGTCTATATGGTGTTTTGTAGGCCTCTTATATGTTTGTGGACATCTCTTTCTTTAGGTTGGGAAAATTATCTTCTATGATTTGCTTGAAAATATTTTCTGGACTTTGGAGCCTAGAATCCTCTTCTTCATCAATTCCTATTATTCTTAGATTTTACCTTTTCATGGCATCCTTGATTTCTTGGATGTTTTGTGTTTGGGATTTTTCCAATTTTACTTTTTCTTTGTGAGAATTATCAATTTCTGCGAGTGTATCTTCAGCACCCAAGATTTTCTCTTCCATCTCTTGTATTCTATTAGTGATGCTTACCTTTGTGGTTCCTTCTCTTTTTTCTAAGTTCTCCAGTTCCAGGGTTTTCTCAGTTTGTGTTTTCTTTATTGATTCAAATTCTGTTTTCATGCCTTGCACTATTTCCTTCATCTGTTTGAATGTCTATTCCTGTGTCTCCAAGATGGTCTCTATTTTTTTTTTTTTTTGTTTCCTCTCTTAAAGCCGCTACTTCTGCCTCTATTTGTTTGGCTATATTTGCCTGTGTTTCTTTTCTTTTCCTTTTTTTTTTTTTTTTACTTTGTGATAAAGTTTTTTTTTCTTTATTAATTACACTTTATTCACTTTCTATCCCCTCCGTGGTTCCCTCCCTCCTCCTGTCCCAATCTTTCCTTCCTCCACCCTCTGCATGCATGCCCCTCCCCAAGTCCACTGATAGGGGAGGTCTTCTTTTCCTTTCTTCTGATCCTAGTCAATTAGGTCTCATCAGGAGTGGCTGCATTGTCTTCTTCTGTGGCCTGGTAATGTTGCTTCCCCCTCAGGGGGAGGTAATTAAAGAGCAGGCCAATCAGTTTATGTCAGAGACAGTCCCCATTCCTATTACAATGGAACTCACTTGGATACTGAACTTTCATGGGCTACATCTGTGCAGGGGTCTTAGCTCATCTCCATGCATAGTCCTTGGTTGGAGTATCAGTCTCAGGAAAGACCCCTGTGCTCAGATTTTTTGGTTCTGTTGCTCTCCTTGTGCAGTTCCTGTCCTTTCCAGATCTTACTGTTTCCCACTTCTTTCCTAATATTTCCTGCACTCTCCCCAAAGGTTGCCCATAAGTCTCAGCATGTACATTGATAGTCTGCATGGCAGAGCTTTTCAGAGGTCCTCTTTGTCATTGCCTGTGTTTCTTTAAGAGCTTTGTTCACTTCGTTTTTCTTTGTTTCCATTTGGGAGGCCAAATCTTTGAGAGATTTATTTGATTCCTCTTTAACTGTTTGAATCTGTATGGCTATTTCTCTGAGAGATTTGTTGGTTTCCTCTTTTTCTGCCTCAAATAAGTGAATAATCATAGCTTTAGAATCATTTTCTTGTGTTTCTGATGAGTTGGAGTATCCATTAATTTTGGGGGTTGCTGGTGAACCATGATATCTTGATTTACGTTGGTTGTGTTCTTTCGCTGACCCCTGGCCATTTGGTTATCCGTAGTGTTCATTGTTTGTTCCTGGATTTTGCAGATCATATGGGTCTTTCTCTGGTGTCTGGAGAATTCTTCAGGAAATTGTGGGAGGTCCAGTGGTTTCAGCGTGTGCGTTGGTGATTCAGCTATACCTGTAGGAGGAAAGTTTGCAGGCGCAGAAGGGCAAATGTGGCATAGCATGTGACTGAGCATGTGCTTGTAGGTGTGTCCTAAGGACAGGGTGTTGGAGAATGAAGAGACCTTCAGTGTGTGAGAGGGGTGCCTTGCAGGCACTGAAGTTGTTGCAGGCCCTTAAGTGATCACAAGCGCTGTTGAAGATTGTGGGTGCATATTGTTTTTGCAGCTCTGCTAAACTTTGGTGGCTATTCAGCTGGTTATCTGTGACTGAGGGGTTGGATGGCCCATACAACCACTGGCTGGGCAGCCCTGTGTAGTCAGTACTGCCACTTGCAGACTTGGGGTCTGGGGAGGATTGTACTGCGGATCTGAGTCTCTGTGGCTGGCACTGTCTGGTCATAAGCTCTGGCAGAGTGGAGTTTCCTGTGGTGTGTGCACTCCAGTGGGGCCCAGTGGTGGTGGTGGGGGATGCACTCCCAGGGTCCAGAGCTTGGCAAGAGGGCTCTAGGTGGGGCGTGGGCTCCTCAGATGTGTGCTCTGAGGGGTGGCGTTCAGCGGGCGGTTACAGCTCTCTGCTGCTGCTGAGGGGCCTGAAGCCCTGCCTCTGCTGTCTTGGGCCCCAGGCACTGGGCTTTGCAGATTTGGGATCCAGTAAGGATTGTAGTGCGGAACTGAGTCTCTGTGTTTGGCACTCTGTGGTTGGGCCTGTGCTCTGTCCCTGGCAGTGGGTACACTCCTCCGATGTGGTAGGGTTTCCAGAGTTGTGCGCGGACTGGTGTGGTGGGTTTCTGGTGTGTACACTAATGTGGGGCAGGACTTCCTGTGGTAGGACTACTGTGGGGCGAGTTTTCCGGAGGTGTATACGCTCTGGCGGGGAGGAATTTCCAGAGGGAATTGAGCTCCTCCGCACTTCTTGTGGAGGGATCGTGCCCTGTGGGGTGGGAGGAGATGTTCCTTGGGTCCAGAGCTCAGCAAGAGGGCGCTAGGCGGGGCTCGGGGTGTGGGCTCCTCAGACGTGTATCCAAGGGGTGGTATTCAGCAGGCGGTTACAGCTGTCTGCCGCGCTAAGGGACCTGGAGCACTGTCTCTGCTGTCTTAGGCCCCAGGCTGTGAGCTTTGTGCTCAGCTGCCTGGTGCTGTGTGCAGGCTTCCCCGAGTGGGAGGCCCAGACAAGGGAAACACCCCACTTTGTTCCCAGAGAAGTCCCTGTTCGATCGAAATCTACAAACACTTCACTCTTCTATGTTGTCCCCTCTCCTTTAAAAAGCCCAAAAGTCTAAATTCTAGTTTATATTGTCTCTCCACTCACCAATTTTGGAGATTCATGTCCTCTGCCTCTCCAAAATGGTGTGCTCTATTTGCTGCCATCTTGGAACCTTAATCTGTACTTGCGCATCTTTTGGATAAATGCCTAGGAGTGGTATAGCTGGATCTTGAGGAAACACTATTCCTAATTGCCTGAGAAAGTGCCAGATTGATTTCCAAAGTGGTTATACAAGTTTACATTCCCACCAGCAATGGACAATGGTTCCCCTTTCTCCACATCCTCTCCAGCATGTGTTGGCACTTGAGTTTTTGATCTTAGCCATTCTGATGGGTGTAAAGTGAAATATCAGGGTTATTTTGATTTCCAACTCCCTGATGGCTAAGGACATTGAGAATTTCTGTGTTTTTCTGCTATTCAATATTCCTCTATTGAGAATTCCCTGTTTAGCACTGTACCCCATTTTTTAATTGGATTACTTGGTTTGTTGGTGTTTAACTTCTAGAGTTCTTTATATATTCTGGATATTAGTCCTCTGTCAGATAAAAGGTTGGTGAAGATACTTTCCCAATCTATAGGCTGTTCTTTTGTTCTAATGACAGTGTCCTTTACTTTACAGAAGTTTTCAGGAGCTTTTGAAAAAATTTTTAAAAGACTCAGAAGCCAAAATTTCCAATCAAAAAAGTAGTAAGCATATACTGTTATTTTCTCAAATATCCATCTTCAACAGTTCTATCTTACTCATACTAATTCCCCAGTGCCATATGTTCATGTCATTATTGTACCCTTTTAAAATAATTATCTTAGTTTGGGTGATGTAAAATATATTAAACCTTATTGAATGACCTTGCAACAATAAATCTCTTAGTTCTATTTTTCTTTGTTCTTTTAAGTCATACCCTCACGACTTTCCTATTCCTTATTCCTATTGTTTCTATTTGCTCTCTAACTCTGATACAAAGCTGACTCTTCCATTCATCTTTATAAACCATGCAAATCTCTCTCTCTCCTTCTCTCCCTCTCTCCCTCCTTCCTTTCCTTCTTCCATCTCCCTATCTCTTTCTCTGTTCCTTATTCACGTCAGAAAACCTGGCATCTTGAGTCTGAATATAATTTCCTCTGTATTTTTTTTTTTGTTATTGAACTTCATTTCTAAAAGGCAGAGGGTGTAAAATGCTGATTACTTACAAAGTAGAAAATATCATTATTCTACTTTAGTCAATTTTTATGGAAAACTTTAATTATTTGAGAATGTCATGCATGTATGCAACATATTTTGTTCATGGCCCCCTTGATCCTTCTCCAACATGGGGTCCCCTCCACCTACACCCCTTTCTTCATGCCCTCTTATTTCTTTTGAATTATAAAAAGTAGTCACTGCTAATTAATTCCACATGTTCACAGGAAATGAAAAAAAATTATTACATTGAAGTCCCAGAAGCAGTAGGCCCCATAATGGATTTTCTCAGAGGTCTTTTTGCTCTCCTACACAAAAAAATTCTGTATATTCCAAAGCACTCCAGAAGGCTCTTGAACTTCTTTATCTTTGCATATCCTCACTGTGTTTGATTGCTCCCCATCTCTTACACACATGCACTCTCTCACACACACATGAGTATACACAAAAGGGAAAACTCAAATCATGCCTGCTTTTTGCCTTTTAAAAATAACGCTTAAGTCCTGTTGTTACTTCCCTAATGCATACGACGAGTATGGGACCATCTACTTGAAAATGAGCACTCTCTCAGTGGTCATACCTCTGGGATGGGGAACAATTCTTTTTCCACCAGCAGCTAATAGCTTCTCAACTCAGGGAGGGACTATATGCACTCCTCCCTAACCCATGCTGGAACTGGCTGAGAGCAGCTCTCCTATCCTCTGGCTCTTTCATTGTGTTTGCTTCTTCTGAGATGTTCCCTGAAACTTGGATTGATACAAATATCCCATTTGGAATTGAGCAGTTGATGAATTTTTATTTTAATCGCTTTTACTCTAATATGTTTTCCATTGACTGCTGCACAGTTACAAAAGAAGACTGTACAACCAAAGTTGAAGACAACACAAATCAATGAGCACAAACACAAATATTCAGAAGCTAGCTTGAGAGCATGACCATTTAGCAAAACAACAGTAGCTTGGGTCTCTGATCTCCCCAGTCAGAGGCTTTTGATCTAGGTTACGGAACCTGACATCAATCCCCTCCTCTGGAGAAGGCTTCTGGAGCAGCTTGTTACCACCATACCAATAATGACACTTCTGTCCCTGTGGTCACTTACTGTGGATATTATAACATGCAGGATCCAGCTCTAGGTAAAACCATGACATTGTTCCTTTGTCCTTGTTGGACTGTTTCAGTTCCTCCATCTTGTCTTCACAGAGAGATATTGTTCTTTCCTTGATTCATTAAATGGCTGAGATTTTCCACAGAGTTTCTTACTTGACATACTATGTTTTTATTTCATTTCCAACATTTCAGATTAACTTTCTTCAGCATTTCTATCTCCCTGCTATATTCCTCTTTTAAGGCCTTCATCATCATCATTTTTTTATTTTATCTTATTTTTGCTTTTTGCTGTTTGTATCTTTGAACACTTATGCTCATGCTTTTGAGTTCTCTGGGATTTTGTCTAACAAACTGTTACTAGATACCTTTACTATAGGGTTAACACTTTTTTGAGAGGTATTGTGTCTTGTTGGTTTCTTGCGTTTCTAGTTTTGCTGCAGTGGGCTCTATACATCTGCTATTATTTTGCTTGAGTTTTTATTGCTGTTGTTTATTTGTTTGTTTTAACCTATTAAATATATTAAAATATATTCTTTCGGTTGAAATATCTGCAATGTTCAAATGAGACTTGGATGTATGAGAATTAAGTGTGTATTCAGAAAATAATCCCTCAGTCCAAGATCTCAGCCTGCCTACCAAATCTGTATTATTCTTTAAATTGGGAGAACAGTGACAACTCTTTGACATTACCGTTATGTGACTGTCTTGCCAGTAAATAACACTCATCTCTTTGAGTCCAATTACTTTTGGAGAATAAAAAATACAACAAAGTGTGGAGTGTGGAGTTGGTGGGCTAAGGATAAGAATTAAATACTGGTTCTCACATCCCTTTGGCTCCAGCAGGCTCCACTTGTGCTAGGGATTGCGATTGAAGATGCCATTATTCTCTATGGGCTCAGTGTTCTTCAGAGCTGGCATGTGGGAGAGGGCATAAAAGACCATTCTTGGCAGTTCCTTTGACCCCTGAACTTCATGATCTCTTCTGATATATATGTGTGGAGCAGCACCTGCAATGTCTATGTTTATTACTTCAAGACAGAATCTCGTACTCTAGTACAGGCTGGCCTAGAACTCCCAGCCATCTTCCTGCTCTAGCCTCAGAATACTTATAAGCATGAGCCATCATGCATGCCTAACTACAAAGTATCATTATGATTGGTATCATATGGTATCATAATATACCAAGCATATTGTGATGTGAATCTTAATTCCCTTCTTTGCAACTTATTTTTCTTCCTCCAGAATATTTTAGGTCTTTTTTTACTTTTAGAGTTTTCTGAAATTTCAAGATGATGTATCTTAAGGGAACTTTTATTGGGTTTTACTGTTGTTTATTCATGATTGCTTGAGAAAGTGCACTTTTAAGGGGGGGAACTCGAGTCCTACAATTCTAAACAACATTCTGACTCCTTCATTTTGCAATTCTCTCTACTTTCTATTTATTTCTTTTCAGGATATACTCTTTTTCATTTGGAGACTGAATCTCCCATAATAATTATGAAATATTGTGCTCATTGTTTCTTGCTATTGCATCTGCTCTAACACTTCCTAATTTCTTGAGACTTGACTGACCTTTTATCTAAAAAATATCTATTAAATTATTTTATTTCTAGTCTATTTTGTTTATGCAGTGTTATTTCTTTTGCTGTAATTTTCCATTTGCTTTTAGTCTATTTTTTAATATTTTACTTATTATTTCATGTCTAGCCTTTTTCCGGTGCTATTAATTATTTTTCTATCAAAATACTTTTTTGAGACAGTCTCCTGTTTCATGGGCTGATCTCAACTCATTATGTAATATCTGAGGTTAGCCTTAAACATTCGCTTTTCCTGCCTCTACATTCCTGGCACTGCTGTGGCATAATGCGTACATTGTTGTTTCCCTCTCTTTTTCTTTTTTATGTTTATTATATTTTATTTTTATTAAGTATAGTTTATTCCTTTTGTATCACACCTGTAGCTCCCTCTTCCCCTCCCAATCCCACCATCTCTCCCTCTTCTCCAACCATGCCCCTCCCCCAGTCCACTGATAGGGCAGGTCCTCCTCCACTTCCATCTGATCCTAGTTTATCAGATCTCATCAGGAGTGGCTGCATTGTCTTCCTCTGTGGCCTGGTAAGGCTGCACTCCCCTGAGGGGAAGGTGATCAAAAAGCAGGCAGATCAGTTTATGTCAGAGACTGTTCTTGTTCCCATTACTAGGGAACCGACTTGGACACTGAGCTGCCATGGGCTACATCTGTGCAGGGGTTTTGGGTTATCTCCATGTATGGTCCTTGGTTGGAGTATCAGTCTCAGAAAACACTCCTGTGTCCAGATTTTTTTGTTCTGTTGCTCTCCTTGTGGAGCTCCTGTCCCCTCCAGGTCTTTCTATCGTCCCCTTCTTTCAAAAGATTCCCTGCACTTTGCCCAAGTTTGGCTATGAGTCTCGGCATCTGCTTTGATACTCTGCCTGTCTTATGCTAGTGATCTCTGTAGGATTCTGCCTCTTTTTTCGGCATTTGTGTAGAAGAATGAGTACAGTCAGAACAATGTAATGGAGAGTGGTGAGGCAGAGGCTGTGTTATCCCACAGAGGAACTCAGATGGTCCGAATCTACCAGCCATATCTCTGGAGGAGTTACAGAATTGTAACCTAATATCTGCAACATTCTACTTGGATAGGGGCAGACCTGCTTATAGAAGAAAGTGAGCAGAATGATACCTTTTCATTTTACGTAAGACATACGGTTATTTTGACAGGCAAGAGTTGACAGCACAATCATAAAGCAATTTAGGGGGCATCTTACAAATGTTTGGTAAAGCCTCTCATTTGATATCTCACGCGTATTCACCATATTCTGCCGCAATTTGTTTCTCTTGGCCTACTTTCACTTAAGTCCTCCAATCCTGAGTTATTACCATCCAGATCTTTGCATTGAGTCATGTGATCAGGCTATCAAATGTATTTCTTTACTTCACTAATTAGAAACAGGCTATCTGGAAAGTCCAGAGGAAGGCAACATGGACTCCCTGTGGCTCTCGGCTTCCCTTACTCATTGTAATGTGGTAACTAAGATGAGTCCCTTTCATCCCCAATGAGAGAATCACTGCACAGAGATTTCATTGAAAATATAATTTCTTTTTGGCATTTCAAATGTCTCATACATCCAGGAGATAATAAGCTTGAGGAGGCTCATTTGAGCATCTCACCAGGGGGCTGCCACATATATTAGCTCATTAGCCCGCCATTGTTTCCACTTCCCTTGAGATGAGTGTTTCAGACTGGGTTTAAATCGATCATTTCCTCCTTCAACTCAAACTAGGTTTAGCTCTAATCACAACTGAGCTATATTATTGGGAAAATAGAAAAATATGTATGAACAGTTATTGTTTGCTGATACCTATTTTGTACTGTGTACAATAACAGGTACTTCATATCGATTTTAAATGAAATAATTTTCAAGCAATCCTAAATAGACATCCTTCTCCCAATTTTCTAGTTCCCTTATAATAAGATGCCTGTTGAGGAGCATGTCTCATCATTAGTAAGCTGTTAATTCAAACACTCACATACATTTTTATCTCTTTAAACTCTGTTCTAGCTTTTTGTTGCTTGTAGCAAGGTCAACACAGGATGAAAGACTGTCCATTTATACAGGTAACCTCCTGAGGGCTGATTAATTTTTACAACATACTCCTGAGTACTTTTGGAATTGCTGTGTCTCTGTGAATGAAATGAACCTTAATTCTCTTGCCTGAGTAAATAGAGAACTTCTCATTCAATTAGTGAAGACCACCAGAGAATTAAAATGGTCTTGTGCACACATGCACACACAGAGACACACATGCAGGCAGACAGATAGACAGACACACACAGACACACCACACACACACACACACACACACACACACACACACACACATACACACACACTCATGCACAATTGCATTACCATGAATTTTCATGAATCTGTCAGTTCTGAGGAAAAAAAAAAACAAAAAACAAAAAACAAAGGAGACATCAGATTTTGACTGTGACCAAAGGAATTTATTTGTCGTAACATTATTTTCTGTTTAAGAATAAAGTGTGTACATGAGATTTTGGTTCTCTGCTTGGCTTTATGCCAGGAAAAACCCAAGAAAATGGTCACCTTCTAGGTTGCTATATTAGTTTCAATAGATTAGAGAACAGCAAAAATTTCAGATGAATAAGTGCTGTTTATACATATTGTCCAACTAATAGACTCTAATTATATTTTCAAGGCCTTGATTGAATATTGGGGCTATCCATTGCTTCGTAAATGAGCATATGGATATGTACATATTCCTTTCACTTACTAGGTAAAATGATTCTTCCTATAACCTGGATGATTTTTAGTAAAGTTAACCTTCAGTTACTGGAAAGGTGAAAAACGTATTATCATTAAGCATTATTTTTACTCAAATCTCTGTCCTGGAGTGTTACCTTAACCTATTTTGAAATTTGTCCAACGAAAGATAATTTATTAGGCCTTCTATTCAATACTAATTTCCTCAGATGAGCCAATTAAGAGTGAAAAATTAAATTGATTATCATGTTTTATTTTGTTGTTATTTTATTTTCATGTTTTATTTATTTAGTTGGCAGCATAAAAATATATAAGTGAACTTTTGGCTTTCCTTTTCTTTAACTAGGAGGTAAATATAGTCGTGTGATAACAAGATACCTAAAAAACGAACATTGAGTTTGCCTTGCTTATGAAGAAAACTACATGCACACACATACAAACACAGTCAAGACTTAAGTCACTCAAATCTTATAAAAGGATAAATGAAAGAGGAGCTCAGGAGATGGCTCATTGGTAAAGTGCTGTGCCAGCAAACATTCGGACCCAAGTTTGGATTATTAGTACCCACATAAAGTCCAGGCATGTTGACATGTACCTGGAACCCTAATGCTGGGATGCTGGGATGCTGGGAGAAGAGTGTAGAGGGGAGACAGGTGGACCCCTGGAGCATGCTGGACAGTTGTTCTAGCAAATCAGTAAACAGTTTCTGTGTGATGTCCTGTCTCAAAACACAAAGAGTATAGCAACAGAAGAGGATACTACCGTCGATGCTTTCTACACACAACTGTGCACAGGGTTCATAGCACACCCCCACGCATGTATAAACATACATGCTCTACACATGCACACATGCACAACAATTTCAAGGAGAATATCTCTTAAAGTTCTCTTATGGGATGCAGGTTATTTCTGCAAAGATGAGAGACACTTAAGTGGTTAGTTTATTAGGATAATTCTACAATAGCCTTCTTTGTACTGTCATAAAATTTTACAATATTTTAAACATGGTATTATTAATATATCTGCAATTCATGATCTAATTTCAGGCTTTCAAAGAAGAGAATATCCTTTTGAACAAAAGCAAAGTTAACCTCAGATAAATAGCATTATATGCACCTCACATTCAATTTAAATTTTATGAAATATAGTAATTTGTAGGATATTACTATGACTTTGACCTCCAAGATGTAATAAGTTTATGTCTAGTTTTAAATCTTCAGTCTTTCCCATCTGTCAAAATTTTGTGGGCACTGAAAGATAAAGGCTCCGTTGCTATGGTAATTATTCCATTACCTAGGTGACAGTGTTTGAGTGATGTCATTGACCTAACTCAGGGAACATTTTTACTTTTAGTTATCGATAAGCAGACAGAAAACTGATTAGTGACACAAAATGAAGAAAGACAAAAGAATACCACTGCTCTTAACAGGATACTTACAGCGTAGAACTCTAAGGTGAATGCTTGTAAATGGATTTCATCAATTATCTCTGCTTTAGTTGGGTCAATGTTTTCAACGGCATTTCGCAAAGCTGCAAAAATAGAGAAAGAGTGGCATATATAAAGATATCAAGCATTCTCTTTTGGGCCCCCCTTGCAACTTAACTTCTTTGGGTCTGTTGATTGTAGCATGTTTCTTCTGTATTTTATGGTTAATATCCTCTTATAAGTGAGTACATACCATGCTTGTCTTTTCGGGTTTGGATTACCTCACTCAGTGTGATATTTTCTAGTTCTATCTATTTGTTTGCAAATTTCAAGGTGTTCTTGTTTTAAATAGCTCAGTAGTCTTCTATTTTGTAAATATAGCTCATTTTCTTTATCCATTCTTCAGCTGAGGAACATCTAGATTATTTCCAGTTTCTGGCTATTATGAATAAAACTGCTATGAGCATAGTTGAGCAAGTGTCCTTGTGATATGGTGGAGCATCTTTTGAATATATGCCCAGAAGTGGTACAGCTGGCATTAAAAGTGGGTGAAGGAAGGGGACTGAGTAGGATAGGTGATGGGGAAGGGATCAGGACTGGAGATGAGGAGTAGGGAGAACAGGGAGAGAGGACTAGAAGAAAGAATACAAATCAGTGTACTTATAGAAACCTCTGAGACTTCCTAGAGTTCTGCGATAGGGGGTCCCCAAGAAGTCTATGGGGGTCGTCCTTAGTGAGACTTCTAGTAGCAGCAGCAACAGAGATATGGAGCCTGAGCTGGCTACCTCCTAGGCCAGGCAAGACTTCCAGAGATGGGATAAGGACACTAACCCACCCACAAAACCTTGGACCACAAATTTTTCCTGCTACAAGATGTGCAAAGACAAAAATGGAGCAAAGATTGAGGGAATGTTCATCCAAAGACTGGCCTGATTTGAGACCCACCCTTGGGACAGAGCCAATCCCTGACACTATCAATGTCTCCCGACTATGCTTGCAGACATGAACATAACTCCTCTGAGAGTCTCTACCTAGGAGCTGATGGAAACAGATGCAGAGACACACAGCCAAACATTAGACAGGGATCAGGGCATCTTATGGGAGAGTTGGGGGAATGATTGAAGGAGCTGGAGAAATCAAGGACTCTAGAAGACCTACAGAGTTAGGGCCTATTAGGGCTCACAGAGACTGAACCACCAACCAAAGAGCATGCATAGACTGGTCCTAGGCCCCCTACACATATGCAGCGGAAGCACAGCTTGTTCTTCATGTGGATGTCCTCAAACTGGAGGGGGGGCCCTCTCTGACTCTGATGCCTCCCTTTGGATCCCCTAACTGGACTGCCTTGTCTGGCCTCAGTAGGAAAGCATGTGCCTAGTCCACAGTGACTAAATATGCCAGGGTGAGTTGGTACCCATGAGGGAGCTCCCTCTTCTCTGATGGGAAGAAGAGGAGAAAATGGTGGGAGGGTTGCATGAAGGAAGGACTAGGAAGAAAAGAAGGGGTCTGCAACCAGAATGTATTGTGAATAAATAAATTTAAAAATTAAAAAGAAAAGATGTCAAGGTATTCCACATAAATGGTATCCCATTTAAAATTTATTTTCCTTTAACATTTCTTTGGTTGGAGCTCATCCTTAGTAGTTATGAAGAAAAATGTTATGCACTTTCATCTTTTTCAAACAAAAAATTTGCTCAAACCAAAAGCTGTATACAAAGGGAAATGGAGGAGAGGAACAGAAAATGCAGGTGGATGAACATCAGAAAATATCAGAAAGGAGGTCACAGGTCACTGTTCAGAATATCATGAAAGAGACTCAAAGAGAAAGGTAGACAGTGAGAAGGACAGATGAGAGTTTCAAAAGTTTTTCAAACTTCAATGGGACTTGTCAGGAGGTGACTGCCCTGTGGCCACTGCTCTTTCTGCCTCATCTAAGGGCTTTTAGATGTTGTCATAGACATGCAGCATTGCCACCTGTCAAGCTTACCAAATAGCTAAGATTGTAAAATTGTTCCCAAGAGATACAAAGTGTTTCTGATGTGTTACTTTGGATAAAATGTGATTTGAGCTGAGAGGACTCTTAACTAGAGGTGCTCCAGTGTCTGACTAAATTACAACACACAGAAAAGAAGTTCTACACCTCCAGGAAAAGCATTTCTGTAGAGGTTTCCTGCTCCCTGTCCTCTTGCTCTGGTATCCTCTCCTTTACTCTAGCCTACCTAGATCTCAGGCGTTAAATATGGAGTTAGGAGATTTGATAAGATGGAAAATGTATTTTCTAGTGAGACAAAGAGTTCAGAAACGATGCTTGTCTTTCATAAAAGTGATATAGTTAAAAGTGCCACAGTATAGCTTTTAGATTCACTGAGAGAAATTTCTAAGTGTTCTCACTATATACACAGAAGCACACCCACAAAAGGTAACTGTGCTTTAGGCAGGGTTGTCTAGATGAACAGAACAGATAGAATGTGTTTATTAAAAATTATATAATAAAAGGAGAATTATTAGATTGGCTTACATCATTGGGGCCGGATAGTCTAAAAATAGACACAGAGAAGAGGCAGGAAATGTGATGCTTTCTCAGCCTATGAAGTTGGGTATTTCAGAATTCCAGTCCAGTGTTGAAGATCTGGAGGGTTTCTGGAGAGTCAGTGTTCATTGTTCTTTGTGGAAGGCTGGAAATGATAGCAGGCCAACTGTTTTCCTCTAACCTCTTTTTATCTGAAATCTCTTGGGAGACTCCCTGTGGACTCAGAGGGAAATCTCCCAAAAGGTTTCAGATCCTGTCAATCCCTTTGACAAAGGGATCAACCATCCAAATATAAGGGGCTGTTAAGTCATTGTGAGAAGTATTTCACATGTATCTCAAATTATTAGCATATACCATTAGTATATATCATTAGCATTTGCCAATTAAGGCTCAAACTGAAAAAAATTCCCCTCAGAAAAAGAATAAATCATTTAATTTATAATATCAATCCAAGTCTTGAGCCCCTAGTAATACCTGCTAGCCGCCAAGCTTGATGTTGCAGCATGGGAAAACTCATTACACATACAGGTGACATATTTTATTTGGGCAAGGTGATATAACCCACTTAGTGAAATGCAATTATATGAATCCATGAGAATTTACTGTGTTAGTTTCAGTGATAACTAAATTTTATAACATCAATAAGGAAAGAACCAATTTCTCTCCAAAGCTCAGAGAGAAGTATCTAGATACCATAATATTTAGGCAGTAGATAGAGGACCAACTTGGGGAACAAAAAATCCTTGAAAATGCATGAATCACACTGTTAGGGATTACCCTTTCTTTGCTAATGTCCAAGACTAGGATTAACTCACAAATACGATGCACTTACACACCATGTACAGATTCATTGTCAGACAACAGTACACATCAGGAAGAAGCACAAGCAGGAACCAACAGCTGTGGGGCATTACACAGTTTGCTATGAAAACAGCAAACTGACCCATTTTAGGCAATGCTTAGAGCTAATGTGGCAGCCATTACTTGATTAATAATCATCCCTTATTCAACACACAGTATCACATACCTTGTTCTTGGTACATAGTACGTGGCGTGACCCTCCACTTGAGAGACAGTTTTTACATGAAAATGTGATGTGAGAATGCTATTGCTTTACAAGGCTTATTGGCTTCATATTCTAACAGGTTTCTTTCTTTTCCCAAGTGATGGAAAAGATATACTCAAGGCTGGAATCTAAATATCCAACCCCCAAAATAACGTGTCATATTGAACCACTGCTATCATAAATCAAACTCATTAACAGCATCCGATGAAGCTTATCTGCCTCACATCACCAGGGAGGCGCTTGCTAGCAGGGCCTTTGAGAATAGAATTTTCTGCAGATACCATCATTAGAACTCAGTAAAGTAGCCCTCCTCAGAACAGCTTGCAGCAGTGCTTCTGAATCATAATTACAGAAATGATTACAGTAGCAAATATTAAAAACAGGGTAGTTGTGCATAATTTCTACAACATGCAATCTAATTTACCAGCAGTAAAAACAGTCATAAAAGTGTTGCCCAGTGATGGGACAAAGCAATTTTCACTCAAGAGGCCTAAAAATAAGGTAAGTTTCCCTACAGCAAGAGTCATTGTTAACATGGTTTGCTTAGCCTCCTGCTTGAGGGAGCTTAATCAAGACCTAGGTCGATAACCATGTTAGCTCACACAGGATTCTAATGGGCTCTTCAGAGGAAATAAGAATTCTAGGTCCCTGAAAAGCTACAGCTGTGGTAGATGTCGATCATGGATGGTTACAAAGTCTCAGAAGCAAGGCACCACTTGCTCAGCTGAACAACAGGTCGTCAGTGTAAAGTTCACAGGGTCTCAAGCCTTCCCCTCCCATTTCTAGGACTCTGCTGCTCCAAACACACCTGTCTCCACTTGTTAGTCTACTGAGCTGCAGCATGCCGGGACTGCTCAACATAGTGTAAGCTCTGCAAGGGAAGAGGCTTTAACTGATTCATGTCCCTCATTTTTCCCTCCTCCTGGTAGGTGCACAAAGTATATATTACAAATGTGTATTGAAGTAAATTGATGATGTTGAAAAGGCATGTTATGTATTAAAAAAAAAAAAAACATGTCTTGGAGATGTCAGATGAGAGAAAGCTCACTGTAGAGTCTCTTTCCAGAGAAGACTGGCTTATTCATTTGAAAAACTTCCTAACCCTGTCTGCTCAATGATACCTTTGCATGACTTTAAAAAATATCTAGCTGCAAAATGCCACTGAAATAACTGAAAGCAGAATGTCTGAGTATGGAGATGGTTGTAGGCTTTTTAAAGGTCCTAAGAGTCAGGACTGAGTCACCGAATCAAGGTGTGTTAAGAGAATGTATCAATGGAGTAGCTAGTGGACTGGAAGAAAGAAGTCACTTCCTTTTCTGTGTGACTTTGGGTGTGTGCTGCACATTCTGAACCTCAGTTAATGCCCCTGTGAAATGGGGGGATTGATTACTTATACAGTACTTCCTGAACTAGTTTCTTTTTTTAACATATATTTTATTTATTTATTATGTATACAATGTTCTATCTGCATATACACTTGCACGCCAGAAGAAGACACTGGATCTTATTGTAGATGGTTGTGAGCCACCATGTGGTTGCTGGGAATTGAACTCAGGACCTCTGGAAGAGCAGGCAGTACTCTTAACCTCTGAGCCATCTCTCCAGCCCCCTGAACTAGTTTCTGTACTGAGTTGCATCGATACACAGTAACATCAACACAAAGATCACCACCACTGCTCACTGACAGACTTCCTGAGCTTTGTTCCCAATGGCGCACCCAGGAAATTAGGTTTCCAAAGCATACTCAAGCCACAAAACTGATATTAGGAGCAAACGTAAAGGAGAGGACGACCATTCTGATCCACACTAAATCATGACATAAGCAATGGGAAACAAATACCTCAGCAAGGAATCCTGCAGACGCTTTGCTGTAAAATGCTGATCTCCAACACAAGGAGCTAGACCCCTTGGAGAAATGACAGTTCTGGCTCTGAGGACAGGGTGGTAGAGGGTGTCACTACTTAGCTCAGGCTAGCCTGGAAGTAACATTCCTCCTGTGTTTAGCCTCCCATGTGTTATCTTACAGAGCTAGACCGTAAGAAAAATGTTAAAACTAATTATATGGCAGGTCGAAAAAGACAAGAAACATCCTAAGGGAATTCCCAGTGGTCAAAGGGAGATCAACCTGTGCAACAGCAGCAACAAACGTGTAACACAAGTATGTGTGCAACATAACAAATATGTGTGTGTGTACACACACACACACACACACACACACACACACACACAGACACACACATTTAATGACTGCTTCTAAAGCATGGAATACGAAAAGCATTTACATTTTTCAGAAAGCCCCTTTACAGAGGACATTTGTGGCAGCCAAGTACTTACACTTAACACTTGTAGAGATAAAGCGCACTGTTACAGAGCTCCTGATAAGCCAGGGCAATTCATCTCCCAGGCTTTTGTCCCGTACACCCATACGTCTAGACTCATTGTGTCCAAGGCATTACACAAGTCCAAGTTAAGAACCATTCTAGAAAATACCATCATCATTATTCAAAATGGCCAATGTCAAGACAAGTAGGAAAGCAGCATGGAACCCTGATGTTATAGAATTTGTGAAGAAAAGTGGTCTGAAGGTGTTAGTTTAAGAGTGACTCAGCATGATTAGCTCCTAATTTCACAAATGCATTACCATTAATGTGTGCCACTAATATCTGAAAGAGCGTTTTTCTGAGATTCCTGTAAGTTTAAAATATTCATAAATATAAAGCTTATTTAAGCATAAACACAAAGAAATAACTGTGAGCATAGAAAGAAAATAAGTATAGAGCTTTTTGCCTGTGGGTTAATGGTGTTCAAAGTGCTCAGAGAAATACCACACTTGTGACCAAATTCCTGCTAGTCTGACCAATGAAATATGTATTCTAAATATTTTATTTAACATACTCATATGCCATATATATTAAATGCCCAATTTTTAAAAGACAATTTACAGTACTGAAATTGTTCCACATTTAAATGTTTGAATTCACGAGAGTACACTGTACTTTCTCCAGAGTGGCTTCCTTACCATCCTCTGGAACCATTGGGTAGAGAAAAAAAACTTGATCATTTAAAAAAATCAACCATGTCAGGTGCATCTAATTAAGGGCCGCTGAGGAATGTCATTGCTGAGTGAACTAGCCATCTGTCTGTGTTGGAAATGCTTGTATGTAACTGATTTACAGGAGGCCCTTGAAGGCTAACCCTGTGTGAGACGTAACCATGCCTACAGCTGGGTGCTTGGTATCTCTTTATTAGCGTCTTTGACACGTTTTCTCTTAATAAAATGAACTCATTCGATGCTTCCCTCAGAAACTTTTGTGGGTCTTATTTCCTAATATTCAGGATGCAGTTTTTCCTCCTTGTTTCCTTCTATCTAGCCTCAAGACTTCCGCCTGAGTTCTACCGTGCTGTGTCTCTTTCCAGGGCGCGGCGCTCTCCTTGGGGGCACGTCTAAGCCTCACTTCGTCAGTTCCACTGGTGCAGGGCTCTTTTGGCTACCCACCGCTTTTATGCTGAGGGCGAATTCTCAGCAGTGCACCCAGGGTTCTCCGGGGATGACCTCTGCTGCCTACCTGACAGCTTAGGAAGATAGTCCGAGCCATTCCCAGCATTAGAGGCTCTGCTCTAGGTTTTCCGAGCTGTTTCCGGCGTGCACCACAAAGCTGCAGCTCTTCCTTCCTTTCCAAGGCCTTTAGCTTTCCCCTTTTCTTACTACTATGATCCTAATTCCATTTCAATATTCACTTTCTCTTCTGTGATGAGTAAGGTCAGTGTGTCCTCATGGATAGACTGAATGAAGGGCAGTTCCTCCCCATACACTTTTTCTGTAATCCTCAATGTTACAAATCTATGTAAACATTACTCGCCTCTAAGTGTCAATCTTGTATTTTATATATCTCTTTGAATGTCTAACAGAAAACTCAAGTAAAAATTGGTTTTAAAATTCTTCTGCTCTTTTTTTTTAATTAGCTATTTTTTTTCAAATATATACATGGCTCTATCTGAGAAGCTGAACATATAAAATAAATAAAGAAAATCGACTTTTGACCTCAGAGAGTTTCTAGGATGTAGAGAAACTCTGCATTGTAGAGAGTCAAGCCACCCACCATACACTGCTAGGGAACAAGTTAAAGTTCTCCAATTATGGAAAGACAATGAGCTTAGGTTTGGATTGAAGGGTTAATGAAAACCATTTGGTGGGAAAGGAGATGAAAACGAGTACAGGAGGAAATTGCTTGAGAAATGATATCAGGTGAATATGCCAGCAGCCAAAACCAGTTATGTGTTTCAAGATCTTTAAAGTGGATGGTGTGTCTTGGTGAAGGAGACCCATGTCTGTGTTCAGAGAAATTACAGTAGAGATATACTTCATAGGCCCTTTAAGTTTGTAAAAGTTGGGCCGAGAGCAATTTGGAGAAAATGGAAGAAGCATATGTTCATTTGGAAGGATCTCTGTAGGTTACATGGGTTGAGACAGATTAAAGGAAGAAATGATGTTCAGAAAATGGGAGAACCAAGCAAAACTTGAGAATTCAGGAAAGTGTAGGTGGGGAACTTAGAACATGCCACCCAGGGTCTTTTCTGAGACTGTTACTCCAACCAAGGACCATGCATGGAGATAACCTAGAACCCCTGCACAGATGTAGTCCATGGAAGCTCAGTGTCTTAGTGGGTTCCCTAGTAATGGGAACAGGGACTGCTTCTGACATGAACTGATTGGCCTGCTCTTTGATCACCTCCCCCTGAGTGGGGAGCAGCCTTACCAGGCCACAGAGGAAAGCAATACAGCCAATCTTGATGGGACCTGATAGGCTAGGGTCAGATGGAAGGGAAGGAGGACCTCCCTTTTCAGCGGACTGAGGTAGGGGCATGGGAGGAGAAGAGGGAGGAAGGAGGGTAGGACTGTGAAGGATGAGGGAGAGGACTATAGCTGGGTTACAAAGTGAATAAATTGTAATAAATAAAAATTAATTAATTAATAAAAATAATAATTATTAAAAATCTGAGTGTCTTTTAAATTTACTATGTAAATCAGGGTCTTTCTTTTTAAAGAAATAATTGATTTTTTTTTTTTTTTTTTTTTTACTTAACTCCACTCAGGAAGACTTACATATCACAGCTGCTCAGTGCTGGTATGTGGAACTTCTTAGGTACTGTGTGTTAGAATTTCTCTGCAGATGGTGAGCTTGGAGCTACACTGTTCTGAGTGTCCTGACACTAAAGTGTCTCATCTTTTAGCCTGGTGTGCAGGTAGATGGTACTAACTCACTGGATATACTAAAGAAGTCACTCAGCAATGGCCTAGGACAATTCTGTTACTGGGTATATGGTATTGCACTGTAGAGACTGAGTGTGCTGGGAGAAGCTAAACCCAGGGTCTAACTTCATTATGCATTTTTTCACCAGGTGCATATGCTGTTTCTTTAGAGTTTATGTCTCATTCATGGTGGGAAAGGGCCATTTTTCATGCCTACATTCTAATGATTGATTCAATTTTCCCACTATGCTGTGTTAAAAAGATTCTTTTATCTTTTGTACTTCTGAAATATATTTTACAAACCTCCATTAAAGCATTTGCATTAATTACAAGATGGTATGTCCCTTGAACCATGGACTTTAATTATCTTTAATGTGCATCCAAAGTATGTCCCGAGTCTGATACAACTAGTGTTTAGTGGCTATATAGATGTTAACTGGTGAAAGGGCTCATGGGACGCAGTATCTTCTGATGAGTCAGGAATGAGATGCCTAGTGAGCTTGCCTCAAACTCTGAATGAAGTGGAATGTCTGCAGATCTTTCATGTTTTACAGAGCGGTGAGAGCTCATATGGCTTAATTCTGTATAAATGGTTTGCAAAGAAGCTGCATGGGAAGTTCTATTTAATTAAATGGTGAGCTGGAATCATCCACAATGAGATCTTGGAGGGTAGCCAGTGTCTGATGCAATGTATAGCCAAGTGGGACTCTTTGGTTGGATGTATGGGGAGAGGAACAACTGAATAGCTAAACAACTGCTGGGTGATAGGCTCAAAGCAGCAGGAGGGCAGCTCTGCCAAGTGCATAGTTCAGCAGCTGCAAACGGGGCAGAACCACTGTGCACACAGAGACCACTGGTAATGTCACTTACTCAGACAGAGACAGGCCAACACAATGTCAAATCTCAAATCTTAGACCCACCAGGCTAAGCACAGCCATCCTTGTCTGGAATGTGCTATCTTGAGTTCACCCATTCCATAGTCAATTCTATGTGGCCAGTTGAAAACTCCATTTGCTGTTTATTTTCAGTCTTTACTCAATCCCACAATAATCATTTTGAGGGGAAAAACACTTTAAACACTAGGATACGTGTTACTTTTTCTGTATAAGATAGCATTGCAAAAGTAGTTTGGTCACAGGGAAAACTGAATTATTAGTAAATTTTCGTAGCTTTGAAGTTTGTGGCTTCAAAGAACTGCAGGGTGATACTTGATTTATATTGTACACTTGTAGATTATTGTGTCTGCATCAAGTTGCTTAATAAGTGCTTATGGATGAGAATATATTGATTTCCTTAGAACCCATTACATAAATGGATAATAAACTTTATCTGTACTTTTTGTTTTGGAACAAAACATTGATGCTATTATATATGCACTGTGTGGTATAAAATATGAAATAAATGAAAAGAAATAATTTATTAAAGACTAATTCTGGATCCTTCCACCAATTAGAATTTTTCCTTCCAGCTCTAACATCAATATTCCAGTCTCATCTCTTCATCTCTTCTCATATACATATATATGTATATATATATATATATATAACCTTGCTGTGGTCTTTTTTGATTCAGTGATTTCGTTACATGTGCCCAGATTTTCAATTATTTGTAACTGTATATAGTAGTCTTAGATCTAGTTTATCAGAGTCTGGTCATTCAAAATATCATTTAATCTTCTTTTCAGAAAAATATGGTATTATTAAATGAAGTTTCTACAGAAATCTATACATGTGAATCATTGCATCAAAAATGTCATTTCAGAAATGAGCACTAGTTATTTGAGCTAGATTCAGCAACTGACTTACACAAAAGACTGTAAGTATAGAAACATATCAGATCATTTTGCATAGTCACAACACTTACTAGAGAGATAAAGCTGGAGAGATTATGAGACATAACGAATATATGTAAGAAGAGATAAGACATTATATTTAATAAACACTATGTAATCAAGTCATAGTTGTTATGTGAAATAAAGCAATTAGGAAAGAGTTAAACATTATTGAGCAACCTTCTTTCAGAAAATGAAAAGTTTCTGAGATAAAATGTAGAGAAAATGTGCACCTACCTTTCAATCCCTCAGAGGAAACTATTTCATGGACTTTTTTTAATAAATGAAATATTTGTAAAGTATTCTTGTTATTCTTAATTATTTTTACAAAGTGGATAGATACTCAGACTAGAAAACAAATTTAATTGATAACATGTTATTTAAGCCAAATACCACACTAAAGTGTAGATTATTAACTCTTAACCTTTGTCTATATGAAGATGGTTTAAGAGAAACCATTAAAGAAAATACCATTTCTTATAGAACGTGACAACCATTGGAGAACTTGGCAATATACAATTGGGTATTGACTGACAGCATGACAAGAAACTTAATTACTGGAAAAATACAGCAAAGACATATGGCAGTAGACTAGGCTCATCTTAGGGATTGTGGCTTATCATAATGCACTATTTCTGTGCATCTCAAACCACAGTTTGTGAAAGTAAGCTCCACTCATCCTAATACAGTTGCCCTGTCATTTCGAGGATCCACAGAAACTGAAACTAAAAACAAAATAGGGAAGATTTTCTTTACTTATTTTCAATAAGGAATTATGACACTCTCTTATCCTAACAGCTACTCAGTTTTAGACTGAGACCCTTTAGAACAAGGGGCTACTATCATTTCTTACTTCTTGCCAGGCCATCCTGAAGCTAAAAATGAATGGCAGAACTCACTTTATAGCTTCAAGGTAGGAGGTTCTGAAGCCTGTCTATCCTCAGGCTGTGTTATGACAACCCAAGATTTTGAAGTGATCTGGAAAATGCTTTCAATAAAGCAGGCGTTTCTCTTCATCATATAAAGTACTCAGAATCTTCAAAATTTCTTCACACATCACTTTCTAAAGTTTGACGTAATAATGTCATGTCTCAGAATGATTTACCTCAGTTCCTAGGGCTATTCATTGCTGCATTCCACCTAATGTCTACTGTAACAAGGAGTTAAAAGGCAGAAACAAACAAACAAAAAATTCATCTGCTTCAGATGTATGTATAAGACTCCTGTCTAAGTCAGGAAATATTATATGCCGTTAAGGAATAGAGAAAATAATCATGAGAATCAAACACTGTGATATTTAAGAATATTACCAATCTTAGGCTAATTCCATGTCACATTTCTTGAGAACCTGCTGGACTATAAGAACTTTTTTTGTTGTTGTTTTGTTTTTAGTGTTCCATATTTATTTATTTATTTTTAACTTTTTTCTTTTTTTTTTTAAAGATTATACTTTATTCACTTTGTATCCCCCAATAAGCCCCTCCTGACCCCACCCTCCCTCCCCCTTCTTCACGCATAACCCTCTCCAAGTCCACTGATAGGGGGATCCTTCTCTCCTTCCTTCTCATCTTAGTTTATCAGATCTCATCAGGAGTGGCTGCATTGTCATCTTCTGTGGCCTGGTAAGGCTGCTCCCTCCTCAGAGGGAGATGATCAAAGAGCAGGCCAATCAGATTATGTCAGAGGCAATCACCCTTCCCATTACTATGTAACCCACTTGGACACAAAACTGCCATGGGCTACATCTGTGCAGGGGTTCTAGGTTATCTCCATGCATGGTACTTGGTAGGAGTATGAGTCTCTGGGAAGACCCCTGTGTTCAAATTTCTGGTTCTGTTGCTCTCCTTGTGGAATTCCTGTCCTCTCCAGATCTTACTATTTCCCACTTCTTTCATAAGATTCCATGCACACTGCTCAACAGTTGGCCATAAGTCTCAGCATCTGCTTTGATAGCCTGCAGGGCAGAGCCTTTCAGAGGTCCTCTGTGTCAGGCTCCTGACTTGTTCCCTCTTTTCTCCTTTGTCTGAAGTCCATCCTCTTTGACTTTCTGGGTAGGAATTGAGCATTGTAGCAAGAGTCTTCCCTCTTGATTAGTTTCTTTAGGTGTACAGATTTTAGTAGGTTTATCCTATATTACATGTCTATATGAGTGAGTATATACCGTGTGTCAACTCTCCAATAAAAAGACACAGACTAACAGAATGGATGTGTAAACAAAACCCAGCAATCTGTTGCATACAAAAAACACACCTAAGTCACAAAGATAGACATTACCTGAGGATAAAGGGTTAGAAGATGGCTTTCCAAGCAAATGTACCCAAGAAGCAAGCAGGGGTAGCAATTCTAATATCTGATAAAATAGACTTTCAACCAAAATTAATCAAAACAGATGGGGAAGGACACTTCATACTCATCAAGGGAAAATTCCACCAGGAAGATATCACAATCCTGAACATCTATGCCCCAAATACAAGGACACCCACATTTGTAAAAGAAACATTGATAAAACTTAAACCACACATAGATCCCCATACATTAATAGTGAGAGATTTCAACACCCCACTCTCGACAAAAGACAGGTCAACAAAACAGAAATTAAACAAAGAAACAATGTCTCTAACAAAGGTCATGAATCAAATGGACCTAACAGACATAACCCTATAAGAACTTTTAAAAAGGAAATGACCTCTTTCAGAATTCCTTAGTTGCATGTAGTTCTTTGCATAGGGTTGAGGCCTTCTGAACGTTTGTGTCCGAGTTAATATATCTATTGCCGTTTTTGTTCAGTTGGTGTTTAGGATGTCATGTTGGTGAAACATTCTGGATGTAGCTTCTGATATTCTTTTTTAAAAAAATATTTATTTACTTATTTATTATAATTTATTCACTTTGTATCGCCACTGCAGCCCCCTTCCTCATCTCCTCCCAGCCCCACCCTCTCTCCCTCTTCTTCCCTGTGCCCCTTTCCCAGTCCACTGATAGGGGAGGACATCCTCCCCTTCCATCTGACGCTAGCCTATCAGGTCTTATCAGGACTGGCTGCACCATCTTCCTCTGTAGCCTGGCAAGGCTGCACCCCAAGGGGTAGGTGAACAAAGAACTGGCCACTGAATATAACCTCACAGCAAACTATATGTACCTCTGGCTATTACAAACTTTCTACCCTCTTCTGCAACAATCTCAGGGAAAAGCACATTAACTGGTTACCCAATATCAAATGATTCATCCTGGAGATATATATTCAGGTAACAGACAGTGCAAGTTGCATTTATGTAATAATAATTAATTTAAAAATTAATTAATTTCCTCATTTTTTATTGCTGAGTAATATTCCATTGTGTAGATGTACCACAATTTCAGTATCCATCCCTCAACTGAGGGAAATCTGGGTTGTTTCCAGCTTCTGGCCATAACAAATAAAGCTGCTAAAAACATGGTTGATCAGATGTTCTTGTGGGAAATTGAGTGTCTTTTGGTTATATGCCTAGAAGTGGTATAGCTGGATCTTGAGGAATCACTTTTCCTAATTGTCTGAGAAAGCGCCAGATTGATTTCCAAAGTAGTTGTACAAGTTTACACTGACACCAGCAATGCAAGAGGGTTCCCTTTTCTACATCCTCTCCAGCATGTGTTGGCACTTGAGTTTTTGATCTTAGCCATTCTGATGGGTGTAAAGTGAAATATGAGGGTTATTTTGATTTCCAATTCCCTGATGGGTAAGAACATTGGGCATTTCTTTGAGTGTTTTTCTGTCATTCAATATTCTTCTATTAAGAATTTTCTGTTTAGCACTGCACCCCATTTTTTAATTGGATTACTTGGTTTGTTGGTGTTTAACTTCTTGAGTTCTTTATATATTCTGGATATTAGTCCTCTGTCAGATAAAGTGTTGGTGAAGATCCTTTCCCAATCTGTAGGCTGTCATTTTGTTCTGATGACAGTGTCCTTTGCTTTACAAAAGCTTTTCAGTTCCATGAGGACCCATTTATTCATTGTGCTCTTAGAGCCTGTACTATTGGTGTTCTGTTCAATAAGTTGTCTCCTGTGCCAATGAGGTCAAGGCTCTTTCCCACTTTTTCCTCTAACAGGTTTATTGTGACTGGTTTTATGTTGAGGTCTTTGAACCACTTGGACTTTAGTTTTGTGCAGGGTGATAAGTATGGCTCTATTTGCATTTTTTTACATGTAGACATCCAGTTGGACCAGCACCATTTGTTGAAAATGTTATCTTTTCATCCAGTGTATGGTTTTAGCATCTTCATCAAAAACCAGGTGCCCACAAGTGTGTGGGTTTATTTCTGGGTCTTCTATTCGATTCCATTGCTCCACCATTCTGTTTTGATGCCAGAACCATGCAGTTTTTATTACTGTAGATCTATACTACAGCTTGAGATCAGGGATGGAGATACCTAAAGAAGATGTTTTATTTTAGAGGATTGTTTTAGCAATTCTGGGTTTCTTGTTTTTTTTTTTTTAATTTTATTTTTCTTATTAGTTACATTTTGTAAACTCTGTGACCCAGCTGTATCCCACTCCCTCATTCCCTCCCCAACCCCACACTCCCTCCCCGGTCTCCTCCCTGCTCCTTTCCAAGTCCACTGATAGGGGAGGACCTCCTCCCCTTTCATTTGACCCTGATTTATCAGCTATCTTCAGGGCTGGCTGAAAAGTCCTCCTCTGTGGCCTAACAGGACTGCTCCTCCCCTGGAGGGGGGAAGTCAAAGAGCCTGCCCTTGAGATGCTGTTAGGAATAGTCCTTGTTCCCCTTACTTTTGGAAACTACTTGGTTACTGAGCTACCACAGGCCACATCCGAGCAGAAGTTCTAGGTTATATCCATAGATGGTCCTTGGTTGAGTGTCAGTCTCAGAAAAGACCCTGTGCCCGGATACATTTGGTCCTTGTAGAGCTCCTATCCTTTCCATATCATACTAACTCCCCTTCTTTCATATGATTTCCTGCACTGTGCCGAGGGTTTGGTTATGAGTCTTAGTGTCTGCTTTGAAACACTGCTAGGTAGTCTTTCAGATGCCTTCTGCGGTAGACTGCTGTTATGTGTTCAATGCGCATCCCATTTGTCTTTCTAAATGAGGATTGATCATCTTCCCCCATATATGCTTTCTTGATTATCTTCTTTAGGTGTGTAGATTTCATTATGTTTATCATATCTTGTAGGTCTATATAAGCAAGTATATACCATGTTTGTCTTTCTCCTTCTGAAATACTTCACTCAGAATGATCTTTTCTAGATCCCACCATTTGCCTGCAAATTTCATGATTTCCTCCTTTTTGATTGCTGAGTAGTATTCCATTGTGTAAAAATGCCACAATTTCTGTACCCATTCCTCCATTGATTGACATTTGGGTTGTTTCCAGGTTCTGGCTATTACAAATAAAGCTGCTACAAACATTGTTGAACAAATGTCCTTGCTGTGTACTTGAGCAAAATTTGGGTATATACCTAGGAGTGGTATAGCTGGGGATTGAGATAGCACTACTCATACTTGTCTGAGAAAGCGCCAGATTGACTTCCAAAGTTGTTGTACCAGTTTACATTCCCACCAGCAATGGAGGAGGGTTTCCCTTTCTCCACAACCTCTCCAGCATGTGTTGTCACTTGAGTTTTTGATCTTGGCCATTCTGATGGGTGTAAGGTGAAATCTCAGGGCCATTTTGATTTGTATTTCCCTAATGGCTAATGAGGTTAAGCATTTCTTTAAGTGTTTCTCGCCATTCGATGTTCCTCTATCGAGAATTCTCTGTTTAGCTCCGTTCCCCATTTTTTAATTGGATTACTTGGTTTGTTGCTTTTCTCCTTCTTTTGTTCTTTATATATACTGGATATTAGCCCTCTGACAGATAGAAGGCTGGTGAAGATTCTTTTCAAATTTGTAGGCAGTCGTTTTGTTTTGATGATGGTGTCTTTTGCTTTACAAAAGCTTTTCAGTTCCATGAGGTCCCATTTATTGATTGTTGCTCTTTAGAGCCTGTGCTGTTGGTGTTCTGTTCAGGAAGTTGTCTCCTGTGCCAATGAGTTCTAGGCTGTTCCCCACTTTTTTTTCCAACTGATTTAGAATATCTGGTTTTATGTTGAGGTCCTTGATCCACTTCGACTTTAGTTTGTGCAGGGTGATAAATATGGATCTATTTTCATTTTTCTGCATTTTCTTGACAGATTCCATCTACCAAAATTAAGTCAAGATCAGCTAGAAAGCCTGAATAGCCCTATATCTCCCAAGGAAATTGAAACAGTCATTAACAGTCTCCCCTCAAAATAACAAACAAACAAAATAACCCTGGGCCAGATGGCTTCAGTGCAGAATTCTTCCGGACCTTCAAAGAAGTGCTAACACCAATTCTCTTCAAACTATTCCACAAAATAGAAACAGAAGGAATACTACCAAACTCATTCTATGAAGCCACAGTCACCTTGATACCTAAACCACACAAAGATACAAAAAAAAGAGAACTTCAGACCTATCTCTCTTATGAACATTGATGCAAAAATACTCAATAAAATACTTGCAAATAGAATCCAAGAACACATCAAAGATATCATCCACCATGACCAAATAGGCTTCATCCCAGGCATGCAAGGGTGGTTCAACATACAGAAATCCATCAAGGTAATCCACCACATAAACAAACTGAAGGAGAAAAATCACATGATCATCTCCTTAGATGCTGAAAAAGCTTTTGACAAAGTCCAACACCCATTCATGTTTAAAGTCTTGGAGAGATCAGGGATACAAGGCACATACCTAAACATAGTAAAGGCAATATACAGCAAGCCTATAGCCAACATCAAACTCAATGGAGAGAAACTTAAATCAATCCCACTGAAATCAGGGACAAGACAAGGCTGCCCACTCTCTCCATACCTCTCCAACATAGTACTTGAAGTCCTAGCCAGAGCAATAAGACAACTAAAGGAGATCAAGGGGATACAAATCGGAAAGGAAGAGGTCAAAGTGTCACTATTTGCAGATGATATGATAGTATACATGAGCGACCCCAAAAATTCATCCAGAGAACTCCTTCAGCTGATAAACACCTTCAGCAAAGTGGTAGGATACAAAATCAACTCAAAAAAATCAGAAGCCCTCCTGTATACCAAAGATAAAAAGGCTGAGAACGAATTTAGGGAAACAACACCCTTCACAGTAGCCACTAATAACATAAAGTACCTTGATGTGACTCTAACCAAGCAAGTGAAAGACCTGTTTTAGAAAAACTTCAAGTTTCTGAAGAAAGAAATCGAAGAAGATATCAGAAGATGGAAAGATCTCCCGTGCTCATGGATTGGTAGGATTAACATTGTGAAAATGGCCATCCTGCCAAAAGCAATCTACAGATTCAATGCAATTCCCATCAAAATACCAACTCAATTCTTTACAGACCTTGAAAAAAAGATTCTCAGGTTCATATGGAGAAATAAAAAACCCAGAATCTCCAAAACGATCCTGTACGACAATAGATCATCTGGAGGTATCTCCATCCCCGATCCCAAGCTGTACTACAGAGCAATAGTAATAAAAACTGCATGGTATTGGTATAGAAACAGAAAGGAGGATCAATGGAACTGAATAGGAGACCCAGAAATAAACCCACACACCTATGAATACTCGATATTTGACAAAGAAGCCAAAACCATTCAATGGAAAAAAGACAGCATCTTCAACACATGGTGCTGGACCAACTGGTTACTTGTTATTCCATATGAAGTTGAAAATTTTTCTTTCAGGGTCTGTAAAGAATTTTGTTGCTAATTTAATGGGAATTGCATTGAATCTGTAGATTGCTTTTGGTGAGATGGCCATTTTTACTATGTTAATCCTGCCAAACCATGAGCATGGGAGATCTTTCCATCTTCTGATATCTTCTTCTACTTCTTTCTTCAGAGACTGGAAATTTTTTTCATACAAGTCTTTGACTTGCTTGGTTAGGGTTACTCCTAGGTACTTTATGTCATTTGTGGCTATTGTGAAGGGTGTTGTTTCCCTAATTTCTTTTTCAGCCCTTTTGTCTTTTGTATACAGGGGGGCTACTGATTTTTTTTTTTTTTTTTTAGTTATTTTGTATCCAGCCACTTTGCTGAAGGTGTTTATCAGCTGTAGGTGTTCCCCGGTAGAATTTTTGGGTTAACTCAGGTATACTATCATATCATCTGCAAATATTGATACTTTGACTTCTGAAAGGCTCTACCCTGCAGGGTATTGAGGCAGATGCTGAGACTCATAGCCAAACATTGGGCAGAGTGCAGAGAATCTTATGAAAGAAATGGGAGATAGTAAGATCTGGAGAGGACAGGAGCTCCACAAGGAGAGCAACAGATCCAAAAAGTCTGGGCACAGGGCTCTTTTCTGAAACTGATACTCCAGCCAAGGACCACTCATGGAGATGGCCTGGAACCCCTGCAAGGAGGTAGCAGTTCAGTGTCCAAGTGGCCTCCATAGTAATGGGGACATGGACTGTTTCTGACATGAACTGATTTGCTGGCTCTTTGATCACTTCCCCTGAGGGTGGGGGTGGAGTAGCAGCCTTACCAGGCAACAGAAGAAGATATTGCAGCCACTCCTGATAGACTAGGATCAGAGGGAAGGGGAGAAGGACCTCTCTTATTAGTGAACTGGGAGAGGGACATGGGTAGGGAAGAGAGAAGGTAGGATTGGGAGGGGAGAAGGGTGGGAGGTACAGGGAGGATACAAAGTAAATAAACTGTAATTAATAAAAATAAATTTAAAAAAGAATATATGTCCCCTTACCTTAAAAAAAAGACAATCTAGACAGGAAGCCATTGAAGAGAAACTTTTAAAATAAATTGTGATAGGAATCCTGAAGTGTAGTCCTTCACTGTTGATGGCTTCTGAAGGGGGTGGGAGTGGGTAAGGACTCCTCTTTCTTTAACGAGCTGGTCACTGGGAGTTTGGTCATGTTCCAGTGAGTATATAGGCAACACTTGTTGGACATAGTATATATTTCTCCTCCTCCTCCTTCTTGTTTTTCTTGTTCTTGTTCTTGTTCTTGTTCTTGTTCTTGTTCTTGTTCTTGTTCTTGTTCTTCTTCTTCTTGTTCTTCTTCTTCTTCTTCTTCTTCTTCTTCTTCTTCTTCTTCTTCTTCTTCTTCTTCTTCTTCTTCTTCTTCTTCTTCTTCTTCTAGGTGAGGGGGGAAATTACAAAGGTTGGCAATAGACCTGGAAAGACGGGGAAGAAATTGTGATTGGGTTCCCTATGTGGAACTCCCAAATAATCAATAAAAATTATGTTGAAGAAAAAGAAAAGAAATCACCATCAGAGTAAAGGAATATAATCAAGTTTTTTTTTACATAGTAAAGTTACTTTCTGCATCAGAGCCTTGGAGCCTGTGCAAATGAAAAGAAAATCTAGCATCACCTCAATCCATCATGCAAGCTACGTTTAAGAAGCCAGATATAGTTTGTTTCCATCTCTGCTTCCCAATGGCTTACTTTCTACATCCATTTGGAGCACTCAGCCCCTGAAGACATCATATCATACCTTCCTGCTGGGAATAGTGTGGTTGCTTCATTAAAAAACATGTGGAACACTGTACTATACAACATACATTGTTTACAGTCTGTTTTTTTTTTTAAATTAAGAATTTGAAACCACCCAGGAATACATTTCTCTTACACTACACAGAAAAACAAGGAATGGGAACTGGCAAACACATCAACTAATCACATTTGAGCAAAGGATCACTGGACAAATATTTTCCAGACAATGAGAATTTAATATGAACCTGTGCAATTGTCCTCAAAACCAAGACATAAAAATAGGGGGAGGGGGCCCCGGTGCAGTGTAAAGTGTTTTCCTAGCACTTGAAAGATTCTGGATACAATCCCCAGCACTGAAGACAGAGGAAAACAAGAAAAAAAATGTTCTGTTGATACTTGCTGGTTACAAGCTATAAAGATCGCGAATACATCTAACCTGAAGTTTGAAACAACGGTGTTGTTGTTCTTTAATAAACTATAAATGTAAAAGATAAATTAAACAGAGCATATGAAGTATTTTATGAGAAGGAAAAGAATAGGATACAGGATAAAAAGAACAGGATACACTGGAATATAGTTCCAACAAGAAAGATTATTTTGGAGCATGCATATTTTGGTTTTTGTGTACTTTAGTGAATACTACATTTTGCAAAACAACACATGATAGGTCTGGAGTGTTGCTCAGAATTGGAGTAGTAGCCTAGCATATGTGAAGCAGAACATTCAATCTTCAGTAGAACAGAAAAAAGGTGTGTGTGCTGGAGAGGTGCACAGCTGTTAGAAACACCTGTTACTCTTGTCAAGGACCCAGATTCAGCTTCCCAATACCCAGGTGATAGTTCCTAACTCTTCATAAATCCAATTCTAGGGGCTCTCCACCCTCTTCTGAACTCTGCAAGCATGAGCACAAGCCTGGTGCATGTACATGCACACAGGCAAAACACCCATACACATAAAAGGAAACAAATACACCTGGAACAATTGAAAGAAAAAGTAAAAAGACATGGAACAATTAAAGGAATGATCATATAGAAAGCTAAGGTAGGAAAGATAACATCACGAAGAAACCACATTTTATATACAGTAAGAGCACAGTTCTTTATTACTGAATATTAAACCAAAATTTTTTCATGCTATTTAGTACATTTATTAGCATGTATAAATGAGTTATGTAGATTATAAAATAATGGGCTTCCTTGTAACATTTTCATGCATGTAATTATGCACTGTGATCAGTTCACGTCACACACACACACACACACACACACACACACACACCACATCATTATTCTCTCCTGCTGGTACCCTTCTCTTTCCTATATACTCACTCTCTTCTTTCCTGTCATTTCACCCTAGATTCTGCCTATGAAAGGAAATATGACACACCTACGTTTTTGAGAAAGGATGATTTCACTTAACATGGCCATCTTCAGAATAAGAAAACATGGTGACAGAAAACCTGTTTAATAGTGCACATATTGTGGGATGAAAACACTCATTTCAGAATTTGAAAAATAAAGGCTTTGGGTGAAAAGCCTTACTTAAGCATGGTAAGACATAGGCTATGCATTTATTATACTTGTGATTAGGAAAGGAAGGCCAGATCTGGGTTGCCACCTGTTTGAAAATATTTTTTTTGGAACACAAGTAAATTAACCCTTAACAGAGACTTAGTCATGATCCAGATCGAATGAAGCACATAGCATGAGATACGACACAGAGAGCACTACCTGTAATTCCAGGGGAGGCAGTCCTCAGGGACTACTAGGCCAACATCCATCAGGGACTACCAGTCAGGTCCCTCTGGGCAAACCCAGTGGTGGTGTGGTCTGCACCATGCCCTCCACTTACCAGTTCTTGGGGCCCCAACTCTACCTGCAATCGCAAAGGCTGGAAGCCAACAGAGACTACCAGTGCTATCTGCAATCCCAGAGGCCTATTGTCATCAGGGTCCACAAGGCCTGCCAACATCAGGGAAAAACAGATGGCTAAAGACCAATGAAAAAACACACTCCACAAAATCCAGAGCAATAGAACAACAACAGAACCCAACTATCCTACTACAGCAAGCCCTGGATATCGTAA
The DNA here is from genome assembly GCF_907164565.1 of Psammomys obesus. NCBI lineage: Eukaryota > Metazoa > Chordata > Mammalia > Rodentia > Muridae > Psammomys > Psammomys obesus. Next base: position 52,818,992 of record NW_026585644.1, read on the forward strand.
CACACTCAAAGAGCAAGAAAATGACTTTAAATCTAATCTTATGAAGTTGATAAAGGCCTTTTTAGAGGGAATGAATAAATCCCTCAAAGAAATAAAGGAAAATACAATCAAACAGGTGAAGGAAGATAATAAATTCCATAAGGAAATACAGGGAAATACAAGCAAACAGGTAAAGGAAATGAATAAAACTGTTCAAGACCTGAAAATGGAAACAGAAGCAACAAGGAAAGTACAAACTGAGGCAATCCTGGAGATGGAAAACCTAGGAAAGAGAATAGTAACTGCAGATGCAAGCATCACCAGCAGAGTAAAGAGATGGAAGGGAGATACTCAGGCATAGAAAATATGATAGAAGACATTGATATATCCATCAAAGTAATGGTAAATATAAAAAGTTTCTAAAACAAAACATGCAGGAAATTTGGGACATGATGAAAAGACCAAGCCTAAGAATAAAGGGCCTGAAAAATATCTTCAATCAAATCATAGAATAAAGTTTTCCTAACCTACAGAAAGAGATGCCTATAAACATACAAGAAGCTTACCAAACACCAAAAAAGAAAATCCTCCTGCCACATAATAAAAACTAAACAGAACAAAGAAAGAATACTAAAAGCCACAAGGGATAAGAGCCAAGTAATAAATAAAGGCTGACCTATTAGAATTACACCAACCTTCTCAGAGACCTAAAAAAACAGAAGAGCTTGGACAGATGGCTTGCAGACATTAACAGACCACAGATACCAACCCAGACTACTATATTCACAAAAACTTTTAATCACCATAGATGGAAAAATCAAGATATTCCCTGAACAAAACCAAATTTAAACAGTATATATCCACAAAACCATCCCTACAGAACATAATAGGAGGAAAAATCCAAATAAAGACTATTAGTGACTCCCAAGAAAATACAGGCAATAAATAATTCCACAAAAGCAAAACAAAAGAACGGAAGCACTGACAAACATATACACTAACACCATAACAAATTAACAATCATTGATCACTAATATCTCTAAACTTCAGTGCCCAATTCCCCAATAAAATGACAGGTAAACAAAATGAATGTAGAAACAGAATTCAACATTCTGCTATATACAATAAATACACCTCAACAACACAGAGTAAAAGACTGGAAGAAAACTTTCCCAAGCAAACAGACCTAAGAAGCAACCTAAGTTAGTAACTCTAACAAAGCAAGTGAAAGACCTGTATGACAAAACTTCATGTGTCTGAAGGAAGAAATTGAAGAAGGTATCAGAAGATGGAAAGATTTCCCATACTCAAAGATTGATAGAATTAACATAGTAAAAAATGTCCATTTTTACCAAAAGCAATCTACTTATGCAATGCAATTCTCATTAAAATTCCAACACATTCTAAGTTCTAACAAAATAGGCTTACAATGAATATTAATAAAAATATACAGGGTAGGACATTTCATAATATCGAAAGAAAAAAAAATCTGCCAAGATGATGTCTCAATTCTGAACATCTATGTCCCAAACACAAGGGTGATCACATTTGTAAAAGAAATATTACTAAAGCTTAAATCACGTATTGAACCCACACATTAATATCAGGAGATGTCAACATCCCATTCTCACCACTGGACAGGCTCTGGAGACATAAAATAAACAGAATAATAATGAAACTTACTGACGTTATGAATAAAATGGATATAACAGATATCTATAAAACATTTCGCCCAAACAAAATAGAATATACCTTTTTAGCACCTCATGTAACCTTCTCCAAAATTGACCATATAGTCGGTCACAAAGTAAAACTCAACAAATACAAGAAAATTAAAATGACTCCTTGTATTTTATCAGACAATCACTGAGTAAAGCTGGAACTCAACAAAAACAGAAACAATGAAAAACCTAAAAACTCATGGGAACTGAAAAACTCTTTACTCAATGATCTCTGGATAAGGGAAGAATAAAGAAAGAAGTAAAGACTTTCTATAATTCAATGAAAATAAGGGCCTATCATATCCAAATGTGTGGTGCACAATGAATACAGTTCTAAGAGGAAAGTTCATAGCCCTAACTGTCTTCATAAAGAAATTGGAGAATTCCTATACTACCAACTTAATAGCACACTTTAAAGCTCTAGAACAAAAAGAAACAACACACCCAAAAGGTAGGTGACAGGAAATAATCAAACTGAGGTCTGAAATCAATAAAATAGAAACAAACAAACAAAACAAAACAAAACAGAAAAAAACAATAAAAAGAATCAATCAAACCAAGAGCTGGTCTATTGAGAAAATCAACAAGATATAAAAATCCTTACCCAAAACAACTAAAAGGCAGAGAGACACTATCCAAATAAACAAAAGAAGAGGGGGACATATCAACAGACACTTAGGAAATTCAAAGAATCATTAGGTCTTATTTCAAAAATTTGTACTCCACAAAATCAGAAAATCTAAATGAAATGGATATATTCCTAGATAGATACAACTTACCAAAGTTCAGTCAAGATCAGGTAAAGTATATAAATAGTCTTATAATCCCCAAGGAAGTAGAAGCAGTCATTAAAAGACTCCCATTAAACAAACAAAAAAAGCCCAGAGTCATACGGTTTTAACAAAGAATTCTACCAGACTTTCAAAGAAGAGACTATAATACACCAATACTCCTCAAACTATTCCACAAAATAGAAACAGAAAGAACATTGTCAAACTCATTTTATGAGGCCACAGGCACTCTGATACCTAAAACAGACAAAAACTCAACAAAAAAATAATTACAGACCAATCTTCCTTATGAACATTGATGCAAAAATACTCCCAAACCAAGTCCAAGAACACATGAAATGCATTATTTACCATGATTAAATAGGATTCATCCCAGGCATTTAGGGGTGGTTGAATATACAAAAATTCATTAACTTAATCCATCATATAAACACCCTGAACGAAAAACCCACATAATGATTGCAGTAAATGCTGAAAAAAAAAAAAAAAACTTTGACAAAATCTAACACTCTGTCATGTAAAAAGTATTGGAGAGATCTGAGATGTAAGGCAGATAACTAACACAATAAAGGCAATACACAGCAAGCCAATAACCAACATCAAATTAAATGTAGAGAAACAAGGCAATTCCACTAAAATCAGGGAAAAGACAAGGCTCTCCATATATATCTATTCAATGTAGTACTTGACATTCTAGCTAGAGCAATAAGAACTAAAGGAAATCAAGGGGAAACAAATTGGAAAGAATGAAATCAAACTATCACTGTTCTCTGATGATATCATAGTATACATAGGTTAACCCCAAAATTCTACTAAAGAACTTCTAAACCTGATAAACACCCTCAGCAAAGTGCCTGGACTCAATACTCAAAAAAAAAAATAATAATAATAAGCTGCCTTTATTTATACAAATGATAAGCAGGCAATGAAAGAAATTAGGGGGAAAATACCCTTTATAGTAGCCATTAATAATATAAAATATCTTGGTGTAACTCTAACAAAGCAAGTGAAAGACCTGTATGACAAAACTTCATCTGTCTGAAGGAAGAAATTGAGGAAGGTATCAGAAGATGGAAAGATTTCCCATACTCAAAGATTGATAGAATTAACATAGTAAAAAATGGCCATTTTTTACCAAAAGCAATCTACTTATGCAATGCAATTCTCATTAAAATTCCAACACAATTCTTCACAGATAAAGAAAGAGCAATTGAGAAAGAGCAATTTTCAACTTTATATAGGAAAAAAAAAAACAGGATAGCTAAAACAATCCTATTCAATAAAATGTCTTCTGGAGGTATACCTCATTTTGTATTTCAAGCTTTACTATGAAGCAGGAGTAGTAAAGACCACGTGGCATTGGCATAAAAACAGAAAAGTAGATCAACGGAATCAAACTGAAACACACAGAGAAACTCACATACCTACAGACGCTTGATATTTTTGACAAAGAAGCCAAAGCCATAAAATGGGGAAGGCGGGAGAAGCATCTTCAACAAATGGTCTAACTAGCTGTTCGCATGCAGAAGAATGAAAATAAATCCATATTGATCACCCTACACCCACACAAAACCAAGCTGATTCAAGTCCAAGTAGATCAAAGACCTCAACATAAAACCAGACACGGTAAATCTGATAGAAGAGAAAGTAGGAAATATCCTTGAATTCAGTGGAACAGGAGACAAAAGGCAGCAGAACATCAACTCAAGCACTACAATGAATAATTAATAAATGGGACCTCATCTTCTGTAAGACAAAGGACACTGTCAATAAGACAGAACAGCAGCCTACAGAATGGGAAAAGATCTTTACCAATCCTACATTCCACGGAAATATATAAAGAACCCAAGACATTAAACAACAACAAGCCATATAACACAATTTAAAAAATGGAGTACTGACATTCGATATTCCTCTATTGAGAATTCTCTGTTTAGCTCTGTACTCCATTTTTAATTGGATTACTTGATTTGTTGCTGTTTAACTTCTTGAGTTCTTTATATATACTGGATATTAGTCCTCTGTCATATATAGGGTTGGTGAAGATCCTTTCCCAATATGTAGGGAGTCATTTTGTTCTGACAACAGTGTCCTTTGCTTTACAGAAGCTTTTCAGTTTCATGAGGTCCCATTTATTGATTGTTGCTCTTAGAGCCTGTGCTGTTGGTGTTTTATTCAGGAAGTTGTCTCTTGTGCCAATGAGTTCAAGGCTCTTCCCCACTTTTTCTTCTAAGTGGTTTAGTGTGTCTGATTTTATATTGAGGTCTTTGATCCACTTGGACTTTAGTTTTGTGCAGGGTGATAAGTATAGATCTATTTGCATTTTTCTACATGTAGACATCCAGTTAGACCAGCACCATTTGTTGAAGATGCTATCTTTTTTTCATTGAATGGTTTTGGCATCTTTGTCAAAAATCAGGTGTCCATAAGTGTGTGGATTTATTTCTGGGTCTTATATTCGATTCCATTGATCCACCATTCTGTTTCTATGCCAGTACCATGTTCAGTGTCCTTAGTCATAAGGGAAATGCAAATCAAAACAACCCTAAGATTTTACCTTACACCCATCAGAATGGCTAAGATTAAAAACTCAAGTGACAACACATGCTAGAGAGGTTGTGGAGAAAGGGGAACTGTCCTCCACTGCTGGGGGCAATGTAAACTTGTACAACCAGTCCGGAAAACTATCTGGTGCTTCCTCAGACAACTAGGGATAGCACTTCCTCAAGATCCAGCTATACCACTCCTAGGCATATACCCAAGTACACAATAAGAACATGTGCTCAACCATGTTTGTAGCAGCCTTATTTGTAATAGCCAGAATGCCCCTCAGTGGAGGAATGGATACAGAAATTGTGGTATATCTACACAATGGAATATTACTCAGCAATAAAAAACAAGGAAATCATGAAATTTGCAGGTAAATGGTGGGATCTGGAAAAGATCATTCTGAATGAGCTATCACAGAAGCAGAAAGACGCACACAGTATATACTCACTCATATAGACATATAATATAGGATAAACCTACTAAAATCTGTACACCTAAAGAAAATAATCAAGAGGGAGGACTCTTGTTAAAATGCTCAATTTCTATCCAGAAAGTCAATGAAGATGGACATCAGAAGAAGGAGAAAAGAGGGAATAAGTCAGGAGCCTGACACAGAAAGGCTTTGCCCTACAGACTATCAATGCAGATGCTGAGACTTATGGGCAACCTTTGGGCAGAGTGCAGGGAATCTTAGGAAAGAAGTAGGAAAAAATAATATCTGGAGAGGACAGGAACTCCACAAGGAGAGCAACGGAATCAAAAATTCTGAGCACAGGGGTCTTTCCTGAGACTGATACTCCAACCAAGGACTATTCATGAAGATAACCTAAGACCCCTGCACAGATGTAGCCCATGGCAGTTCAGTATCCTAGTGGGTTCCACTGTAATAGGAACAGGGACTGTCTCTGATATGAACTGATTGGCCTGCTCTTTAATTATCTCCCCTTGAGTGGGAAGCCGCATTACCAGGCCACAGAAGAAGGCAATGCAGCCACTCCTGATGAGACCTAATGGACTAGGATCAAAAGGAAGAAAAAGAAGACTTCCCTTACCAGTGGACTTGGGGAGGGGCATGCATGCAGAGGGTGGAGGAAGGGAGGGAATGGGACAGCAGGAGGGAAGGAACCAAAGGAGGGATTACAACGTGAATAAAGTATAATTAATAAAGAATTTTAAAAAATGGAGTACTGAGCTGAACAGAGAATTCTCAACAGGGAAATCTCTAATGGCTGAGAAGTGCTTAAAGAAATGTTCAGTGTCATTAGTCATCAGGGAACTGTAAATCAAAATGACTCTGAGATTCTATCTTACACCAGTCAGAATTGCTAAGATTCAAAAACTCAACTGACAGTATAAAGCTAGAGAGGATGTGGAACAAAAGTTACACTCTTCTATTGCTTGTGGGAGGACAAATTTTTATAACCATTGTAATCAATCTGGAGCTTTTTCAGAAAATTGGGAATAGATTTACATCATTAACCAGATATACCATTCCTGGGCATACACCCAAAAGTTGCTCCTACATTCCACAAGTACATTTGCTCAACTTTGTTCATAGAGGCTTTATTTGTAATGGCCAGAAACTGGAAACAAACTAGATGTGTCTCAACTGAAGAATAGATAAAGAAAATGTAGTATGTTTACACCGTGGAATACTACTCTACTATTAAAATCAAAGACATCGTTCGTAGGCACATGGACACATTACCAAAATAGCATTTCCTTGAGTTGAATATGGCATTCTGTATCATAATCATCTTATACAAAAGCCTGTAAGGTATTTCTCACATTTTTGCTGCTATATTAGTCAATAAAAGAACATCAGTGCAGTAGAGAAGTAGGCTATCCCTCTAGATGTGACAACAGGACCTTTGACACTGACTGCCCTAGAGCGTAGCAGAGTACAGTTCTCTGCAGTAAAACAACACAAGCATATGTCTACTAGGGTCATTCTAGTGCAATCACTTCATTATGGTTTTCTTTTTGTTGTTATAGAGGGAAAGTACATTTGTAGATGAATAAAACCATTTCAACTGGAGACATGTGTTAACTAAGCTTATAACATTCTGTTCCCATGCTTTAGGATTCCTTTTCATTTCTAGCACAAATGGAGGGTATTTGATGAAGATGTATGCGGAGCCACTGCCATCTACAAAGTTTTTGATGAGAATACTTATAAGGATATAAAAGAGAGCTGTATACAAATATAAGATGGATTACTTCAAAGGGATAAGTGTCATTTAACATGAAAGCATAGGAAGGCTCAGACTCTCTTGTCCCAAAGATACATTAGCTCAGCTTCAATAACAGATCAATTTCCTTTTGTGTAATCCAGAAAGTACTTAAGCATGTCTTGAGTGCCATGAAATCATGAAACTGGCCACATATACTTGGTGTGAAAACTATAGCAGCTGTTGACAACAGCTATGAGTAAACTCTTGATTCCTGGCTTCTTCCTGAACAAGGCTCAAGTCTAAGAATATGAGAACATTTGATGCTTTATTGCAGAGTAAAATAGTACCTTTCCACTAGAATTTGATTGTTGTTAATTTTATGGATCATGAGGATTACTCTTGTTAATTTTATATTTTATGTTAAATTAATTATCCTTCAGATACTCAACTTAGTCACAGATTATTATACTTCTCATTTCTTGCTAATATGATTAGAATTATTTTCGTCTATGATAATGAATGAGATTAGCATTCCATTTTTTTTTTTTTGAACTTGTATTTGTTTTTTTTTATTTTATTTTTCTTTTTAGTTACATTTTGTTAACTCTGTGTCCCAGCTGTATCCCGCTCCCTCATTCCCTCCCCAACCCCACACTCCCTCCCTGGTCTCCTCCCTGCCCCTTTCCAAGTCCCCTGATAGGGGAGGACCTCCTCCCCTTTCATCTGACCCTGTTTTATCAGGTATCTTCAGGGCTGGCTGCAAAGTCCTCCTCTGTGGCCTAACAGACTGCTCCTCCCCTGGGGTGGGGGTCAAACAGCCTGCCCTTGAGATCCTATTAGAAATAGTCTGTGTTCCCCTTACTTTGGAAAACTACTTGGTTACTGAGCTACCACAGGCCACATCCGAGCAGAAGTTCTAGGTTATATCCATAGATGGTCCTTGGTTGAGTGTCAGTCTCAGAAAAGACCCTGTGCCCAGATATATTTGGTCCTTGTGGAGCTCCTATCCTTTCCATATCATACTAACTTCCCTTCTTTCATATGATTCCCTGCACTCTGCCGAGGGTTTGGTTATGAGTCTTAGTGTCTGCTTTGAAACACTGCTAGGTAGAGTCTTTCAGATGCCTTCCATTTTTTGTAACAAAATTATCTTGTCATGTTTGATGCCAAAGCAATCCTTGCTTAATCATGTGAGTTGAGTAACCTAACCTTAGAATTTTTCCACGAAATAAATGACCAAACTCTCGAGGTTCCAAGGGTTGACTTTACGTTGTGAACATAGTTTTGACAAATTTTATTCATGCTTACAAGCCTATAATTCTATTTCCTAATCAGTGTAGTAATTTTTTTTCCTAAGAGTTCTTTCAGTGTATTTGATTTTGACTGCTACTAGTATGCGTTTTTTTGAACAGGGTCTTACCACATCTTAACATGTGCAATATTAGTTTAATTCCAGTAGTATATCTTGATATTTGATCATCTCTGTCCTCTCTATTTTCCTTTATCAATTTTACCAGAAGCATGGCAATACTCCCTCATAATTTATAAAAAAAAAACATTTTTTACTCTTTTCCTTTCTAGATAATTTCGGGTTATTTTCTTTTCAATATGTCTTTTATTTTTATTATTTTAAAATTAATTATTTTTATTTAGTTTTGATTAATAATTTATCATCAACATTATTTTATATTTAATAGTATTAACTTACTTTTATTATTTTAAAATTATTTAATATTATTTAATCTTATAATTAAAAATAAATTAATATTTATTTTAAATTTTAAAATTGCCTTTTATATTTATCTTAGATGACATATGTTGAGAAGTTATTGAGAAAAATATAAGTAATTATGCTAATTTTTATGAGCATAAATGAAAATAATTCTAATCATATTAGCAAGAAATGAGAAATATAATAATTTGTAACTAAAGGAAAAATCCCCCATAATGAGGAAGGGTGGGAAAACAGGGATCATAATGAGAATATCCATAAGTTACTTTATGGGTTAATTCAAGAACTTCAGTTAGTGACGAAACAAAGCATACAGTAGATTTTGATGATTATCAGAAATCACCATCTCCCTTAACTTCCCACAATACATGTAAGCCATTCTCATGCCACCACTTTGTATTGGAGTAAGGGAAGGGAATCCATTTTCTTTTTATTGACATTTCTTGAATACGATGAGCCCCATTGTGTCAAGTACATATTAGCATATACTATTTCTCATAAAATAGTCACTGCTCCAACAGAGAAAATGCCACCGTTACATCAATTGGAATTCCAGGTTTGTGTCCATGTGTAGTGCTCTGTTCTCTGTCTTTGAATGGCTTCTTGCATTGTGGTTAGAATATCAAAGAAAGGATCTGCACCTTTAGGAAGAAGTGATGAGTAGACTGTGGTCAACATTGCTAGTTTCTCATTAGAGATCTACTATTCTACTCCAATACTTAATGGACTTTAGAGAGGCACATAGCTGCCACACAAGCCATGTTTAGCCTCCTCAAATTCTTTACACCTAGATATGATGATACCAGCTTGTGGCTTATCAGTAAAAATGATCACAATTTATCAGTTGTGCTCTTTTAGTACCACACTTCTTTTCTCTATTATTGGCTGAATGTACACCCCTTAGTAGGAGCTGAAGAAAAGTTATATTGATTGATAGAAATGTAGAACACGATTGCCAACAGGAAATAAACATCCTTGCCACTGACAATATAAGGTAATCACATCAGCTCTAGACCATTTAATTAGACTACCAAATAAAAGAGAGAGAAACTTGAATTTTGTTTTTTATAGATCCTTATTAGTAAAATGTCAATGGCTGATTAACAGTGTCTGAAGCTGAAATTTTTCTATTGTTCTTTCACATGTCCACATCTTATCGTTTAAATGTGAAGAACAATTGAAACTATTTTTAATTAATTAATTTATTTATTACAATTTATTCACTTTGTATCCCTCCTGCAGTCCCCTCCCTTGTCTCCTCCCAGTTCCACCTACCCTCCCTTTTATCCCCCTATGCCCATTCCCTAGTCCCCTGAGACTGGAGGACCTCCTCCTCTTCTATCTGACCCTAGACTATCAGGTCTCAACAAGGCTGATTGCATCATCTTCATCTGTGGCCTGGCAAGGCTGCATCCCCACAGGGAGGTGATCAAAGAGCCAGCCACTGAGTTCATCAGCTCCAGCCCCTGTACCCCTTAATAGGGAAATCACTTGGAAACTGAGCAGCCTATGAGTTTCCTTTGAGCAGGGGATCTAGGTCCTCTCCATGCATGGTCCTTGGTTGGAGTATCAGTCTCTACAGGCCCCCCCCTGAGCCCAGGTATTTTGTCTCTGTTGTTCTCCTTTTGAAGTTCCTGTCCCTTCCAGGTCTTTCTGTCTCCCTCTTCTTCCATGAGGATTCTGGCACTCTGCCCAAAGTTTGGCTATGAGTCTCAGTATCTCCTTCAATACCCAGTGGGTTGAGTCTTTCAGATGTCCTCTGTGGAAGGTTCCTGTCCTGTTACTTGTCTTCTCCTACTTCCAATGTCTATCTTGTTTGCCCTCCTGAGTGAGGATTAAGCATCTTCCCTAGGGTTATCCTTGCTGTTTAGCTGCCTTAGGACTATAGATTTTAGTATGTTTCTTGTACATTGTAGGGCTAATATACACTTATAAGTGAGTATATACCATATGTGTCTTTCTGCTTCTGGGTTACCTGACTCAGGATGATCTATTCTAGTTCCCACCATCTGCTTGCAAATTTCATGATTTCCTTGTTTTTAATTGTTGAGTAGTATTCCATTGTGTAAATACACCACACTTTCTATATCCATTCCTCCATTGAGGGACATCTAGGTTGTTTTCAGATTCTGGCTATTACAAATAAAGCTGTTATGAACATAGTTGAGCAAATGTCCTTATTTAATTGTTGGGGCAACTCTTGGGTGAAACTCTTCTTGAAGATCATCTCTTTGCCTTTATGATTCAAAACAAATACAATATAAAATACACATAAACCCATGATTATTTCTGTTAGCTACTGATGTGTCTGTCTACTATATTTTTTCTTTGGTCTTTATAGCTCCTTCAGATTGTCAGACTCTCTTCTTCCACTGTCATTTTAGTTAGTGTTTTCAGCCTTATCACCTTGCATAGGAGTTCTCTATACTCCTCAGAGTATTGTATATGATCAACCACATGGTACTCAAGCTATCTAGGAACAAACTACTGACATTTAAGATAATAAATTCCACACCAAAGACCTTCTCTCATACACCACTAATCTTTTTGCCTTCCACAGTCTATGACTAGTTGGAAATAACATCACATTGACGTTAAGATTTCAGAGGATATAGAAATTCATACTGTGTGATAATTGATAAAAATGAATTTTATCAGGGAACTGAGAAAATATCTTCATATAATGAATTTTAGATACATGTACAAAGATAGTCCAGATATTTAGCTGCAGATTATTACCTAGATTGTTAAACTCTTCCTGCAGAAGAAGCTTTTTTCTATCTGGATTTCATAGTACATGTATAGTTTCAAAACCTTTGACATCAAGTAGCCTCCTTCATGCACCTTATCATGCAATAATTTTATGTGTCTTATTCTCTTCTTCAAAAACATACCTACTATTTAAATAAGTGAAAACTGAGTTTGAGGCATATAAAGGTCATATTTTAAGTCATTAGCTGAACTTGAAATGAATGTTTTGAGCTCTTTCCTAAACTAGTTTAATTCAGTTTTCTTTACTCTACATGTACCTGAAATTTGTTTAGTACTGTGTACAAAATATCTTTTATCACAATTGTCTGACTTTTCCAGATCTGTTAAACTATTTTTACTTGACTCTCTTGAGTCAGTATAACCTTTTCAGCTGCACATTTCTTTCTCTAAGGTTGTTTGTGTACCTTGTTCATCTGATCATACCTGGGCACATGTTCATGGTGAGTCCAAACCCAGGTAATTTGTTGACAATGTCAACATGACTTGCTACAAAAAAGAAAGAACATAAAGAGACTTTGATAATGGCAAACCCAAATGTGTCCTTTACAGATACGTTCTTAGTGGAAGATACATAACAATTTGAAAGGGTTATTTCTCTGTGACAAATTAAATTAAAATGTAGTGTTCAAAGTCTATTTAACTAAAGTGAAATCTGCTTTGAGCCAATCATCTTAATGTAGGTTGGATATTATTAATGTACCAGTTCTATTTCCTAGCAAGAAGTATTCATTATCACATTGCTCCAGAATCAGGCTCTTCTGAAGAAGAAACATGACAATGGATGTTTTTTTTATTTTTTCTTCAAATTATGTGACTTTTTACTTCCAGAAAAGATGAGGTTTAATTTTCTCCAATTTCTTTTCTTCAATGTTTAAGGAGTGATATTAATTCTTAACGGTAAAACCAATATGGGAAACATTTGCTAATGATCAATAGATCAATCTATCAATGCTATATACAGTTCAAGTTTATGAAATGTGACTCACAGCATTAACTATTATAACAGAAATGTACAAAAATCAATATGATAAATACTCATGTGCTCATATCTATACATTACTACAAAGTACAAATCTATGGAAGCAGGCCACATATCTGAAAAGATTTGATCTTCCCATTTCTCATTTGCTGAAGATAGATCCTGAAGTTGCTTACCTCTCTTTCTCATTAAAATTTCTGTTGCACCCTCTAGTTCCAGCAACTTTGGTTTCTGATCTTAATTCCAAATTGGTCAGCTCATATCTTTCCAACATGTCCTGAGAGATACCAAGAAAATTTAAAAATGTAGACTTTATCATTGCTATCTCTTTTCATTGAACACTGTCATTAATCTCCTTCATAATAGTCAAGTAACTGCACCATTTTATCTCAGGTTCACCACTATCAGCTAATGGGGCTTCACTCTTCCATTTTTTTTGTACATCTGGCACAGTTTCTTTCTTTCTGGAGGTCTGCCAGAAAGTCTATTAAACAGAACAAGGAGCCAATTAAACTATTTTGATTTTAGAGGTTTTATCTGCCATTTCTTACTGCAAAAAAGATAAGGAAAAATAAGAACCATGCCAAACATTATAGCACTTTTAGTACCATAAACTTAAATGTTGCCTCAATAGATCAAGCAGAATGTACACTTAAAATAATTTAAAAATGAATAATTATGCCTACCTTATAATTTGGCACAGCGTATTTTTAAATAAATTTTTTAAATTAAATTAATTTTTACAACAAATCAAAACCATCACAGAAAACCACAACCGGATCCAATGCAGTTTTGTTGAGAGCTGTGGTGGTTTGAATGAGAATGGCTTTTGCACGTTCATGTATTTGAATGTTTTATTCCCAGTTTGTGAAACCGTATAAGGACTAAGAAGTGTATTCTGTTGGAGGAGGTGTTTCACTGAGGGTGGGCTTTGAGGTTTCAAAAGCCCATGCCATTCCCAAATAGATCTCTATCCTCATACTCATAGATAAGAAGGTAAGTTCTCAGCTACTGACCCAAGTCAGTGCCTGCCTGTCTGCTGTGATCCTCCCTACCATGATACCCATGGACTCATCCTCTGAAACTGTAAACCCCAAATAATCTCTTATCTCTATAAGCTTCCTTGGTCATGGTATGTTAACACAGCAATAAAAAGTAACTAAGTTAGAACCAGACCCAAAATACATGTCTAGATCACAGCTTCTACATGCATTTTTCAGGAAACATTGCAGAAGAGGGGACAGAATGATCGAAAGAACCAGAATGCCTGGAAGCCTGCTCTGAAGATGTCTCTCATAGAAACTGGTGCTTACACAAGTCCAGAACAATGGCAATGTCAATAGACCTGTTAACATGGAAAGAAGAAAATTTCATGCGATCACATCCCTATACAAAGAATTATAGGCAACAAGTGATTGCTGGAAGAAAGAGATTTAGCTTCTCCTAGGGATGAATCATCTCCTTAGCTGTTTAATGCAGAGTGGTCAGCTCTGAAACCATATGTACACAAACAACAAAAGTGAACTCAAGGATTGAATTTACATATTGTTGTACATACATATTCATCTGCACATATGAGAATGTGGGAACATGGGATCGATTACGGATGATAGCTGGAAAGAACTGGATAGAGAAAAAGGAGAGGAGAAGTGATTTAATCCTATTTCAACTAAAAGCATTTTAAAATGACAAGTTAAAAATCAAATATAATAACCCATACTAGATGGTATCATTGAAGAAAATGCATATGCGTGCACACACACACATACACAGAGAGAGAGAGAGAGAGAGAGAGAGAGAAGGAGAGATGTCTTGTGAATGATTTGTTTTCTCAATACTTTCAAATTTATTTTCCTGTGACTATGTTAGACTAAATAATTAACTTGAGACTACCTCATTCAGCTTAAGTTCTGGAAGTAGAGTTTTTTTTGTTTCCTGTATTTCTCTAGAGTCTGGCCTTAGATGTAGCATTAGAAAAACTGGGTTTTACTAAACACCATGTGGACTTCCTTGGTCTGAGCTGCGACATGGAGCCATGCTTATGTCTGAGGGCTGCACAGAGCTGGTCCTAACCCTTACTGTCTGTATCACTCAAGAGCACTGGCCCCCAACCGTCGCCTGGGCAGCACAGCAGAACTGGCCCTCATGGCATGGATACAGGTGAGCCAGCCCTGCTACTCATAGTAGCATGTGAGAGCTGGCTTCAAGCGAGTGAGAAAGAGCCAGTGTCCCGGCCCTTCCCCTCACTGAGGACCCTGCACCTTACTTGGACAACACAATAGAGGTGGCTTTGGTGGCATGCATACTGAAGAGCTGGTGGGCTCTCAACTCAGCTACCAGATCCAAGCTGAGATCTAGGGCTTTCACTTGACCCACCCTAACATCTGCCATCTATGAACTTGATGGAATACTTGTGAAGGGTCAGTCCTGCAGACTCAAAGCTCCTGGATCTCCACAACACAGGGCAACAAGAAGATATCATAGATGTGTTCCTGGCTTAGGACCTAGTGTTGATAATGTAGCCTCGAAATAGACCAGTGACTCACTGCAATAAACATTTGCAGGTAAAGCTGTTAGGGCGAAGGGGTAGACTGCGTGACATACTGCAGCTTCCATGTGAGATTATGTATACTTACTTATTTATTTATTTATTCATTTATTTATTTATTTATTTATTTATTTATTCATTTATTTGTAGTTCTATTTTGGGGTGTGAGATTGCAAAGGTAGAGGGTGGATATGGAGGGATGGGGAGATGAGGGTATTGGGGTGCATAATGTGAGATTCAAAAGAATCAATACAAAGTTAAAAAAGCAAAGCAAAGAAAAACTGGGTTTGGTGGTTCAGAGAGAAGACACAGTAGTTACAAGCATATACTGTTCTCACAGAAGATCTGAGTTAAGTTCCTAGCGCTCACATGACACAGCTCACAAATGCCTACAACTTCAAATCCAGGGTATCCAAAGTGACACACTCCTCTGTTCTCTGCATATCCTTGCACTCTCATGAAATACATACATGCACACACTTATACACACAATTAAAAAAAATGTATAGTTTTAAAACCCTATGTTTGGGTTTTTGGATTTTATTAATAAGTACATGATAATTTCATTAATGTATAAAATGTCTTTTAATAATGTTCACTCCCCAATACCTCCTCTTGTTTCTCTACCCTACTACTAAAGATTTTTTCTTCCAAACTAGTACATGTTTCTAAATGTTAATTTAAAAATATATGTCCAATTACATCATTAACCCTTGCTACTCTCTCCGAGCATAATGCCACACAGAAAAAGTTATCAATATGTCATTTCTAAAAGAGAATTGATTTTCTGTAAAATAAAGAGCCAAGGAAATATACCTGCATTCCATTCATTGCATATCTGAAAATAATTAGGAAAGAACAAAAGGACATTGGCATCAAGTTTTATGTAGTCTAAAAAAGAATGAATTTATGTTTGTAGAAAGAATAAATAGCAAGGACCCATAGGAATAATACAGGTGTCTACAAATAAACAATATGAGAATCACAGAAATTTAATGGTGAATTGTGTTTATTGGGCATTTATTCATTGCATTATAAAAAAGAAAAGAAAATATTGCTAACCTCTTCCAGCCACTCTGTCTCTGCTTTTATCATCTGAGCCTTTATGAGTCACTTCAGATGCAAACTGCACCTAAGGTTCATTGAGCTACTCTATACCAAAGGATGGAGACACAACTTTTTTCAGAATTTGTAATTTCATAATAATATAAAACAGATCGGTTGCTACAATACTAAGATGCTAGAGTTAAATGATAAATAGAATTTAATGTCTTCACTACAAAAATAATAGTTTATTTTACTCTTCTTTCATAAGATTCCCTGCACTCTGCCCAAAGTTTGGCTATGAGTTTCAGCCTCTGCTTTGATACCCTGTAGGGTAGAGTCTTTCAGAGGTCCTCTGTGGTAGGCTCCTGTCCTGTTCCCTGTTTTCTCCCTATTCTGATGTCCGTCCTGTTTGCCTTGCTGAGTGAGGATTGATCATCTTACCCAGCGTCCTCCTTGCTTAGCTTCTTAGAAAGATCTGGAGGGGCAGGAGCTCTACAAGGAGGGCAATAGAACCAAAAAATCCGGGCACAGGGTTCTTTTCTGGAACTGATTGATACTCCAACCAAGGACCATGCATGGATATTTCCTAGAACCCATACATACATGTAGCCCGTGGCAGCTCAGTGTCCAAATGAGAACCGGGAACAGGGGCTGTCTCTGACATGAACTCAGCTCTTTGATCACCTCAGTCTGAGCGGGGTGGGGAGCCTTACCAGGTCACAGAGGAAGACAATGCAGACAGTCCTGATGAGACCTGATTGGCTAGGGTCAGAGGGAAAGGGAGGAGGACTTGGGGAGTGGACTAGCAGTGGACTTGGGGAGGGGCATGGGAGGAGAAGAGGAAGGGAGGGTGGAATTGGGAGGGGATGAGGGAGGAAGATATAGCTGGGATACAGAGTGAATAAACTGTAATTTATAATTTAAAAAAGTTTAAAATTTTCTTTCTTTCTTTTCTCTTTTCTTCTCTCCTTCATTTTCTTTTTTCCTTTTGGTTGGGGCACAATTCAGACAGATTTTCGTTGTGTTCTCATATCAAAGAAGGACATTTTTGTAGGGATTAGAGTTCACTTTTAGTTAGAACTAACATCAGCAACTATATTCCTAGTATTACTCAGTCTTGACCTATTAGACCATAATTAGAATTAATACTGATAAATACAGTATACTATTTGCTTAAAATCTCAAGTTTTGAGACTACATGCTAGATAATTTAACATGATAAAAAAAACTAGCTGCTCCTTAATAGTTCACAAGTTAACATGGTATATTCTGAAACAGCATAAGCTTATATGATCACGCACTGAATCCGTAGGAAATATGGAAACAGGTGCATACCTAAAAATCTACTTTGATAATTGAAATTCACTTTGAATAAACAGCAGACAATATATCTTAAGTTGTCATTACTGTGGTATTCAAATGTAGTGAGATTCATGAATGATTATGTAAATTTCAAGGAACATATTCAAAATGCAGTCTAAAAAGCAGTATATAAAACATGAAAAGATGTCTATTTCTTGTTTTCTTAGTTAAGTTAATCTACTTGCATTTCACAATCTAATATTTAAGAGAGAAGAAAGTGGTAATTTAGTTGTCATTGGCACAGATATAACTATGGAAATTTTCTATAAATATTTTTAGTCAATTACTGTTGGCCAGGAAGTCTGAAAATTCATGATACAAACAGAATAATTCATGGGAAAAGCATAAAGAGAATAGATTTTTAAACCTTGAAAGTGTATATAAATTAAAGTAGCAAAAGTACTTAGCACACAGTGCTCATGTTTAATCAGTAATTTCTGTCCTCTGTACATATAACAAAAGACTGCTTCTGAAATGTACAGAAATGTTCATGCTAGTATCCCTATTCGTTGCCTGTTACTGTGACAAGTGCTCAAAGGAGACAGTAAACTATGAATCTGTGTATTAAGAGAGGTTAAATTAAGAGCATGCAAAAGCTGCATGGACACAAAGACAAATTCATTAAATGAAGAACGTTTGCGCTGAGATCTGAACAAACTAGGTAAGCAAAGTAGGTGAAGAAGCCACCAGCCAGATACTGTGATGGTGTGAAATACACTGCTTACAAACTGTTGAAACGTTAGATGGAAAGGAGTCGTGAAAACAATTTTTAGCATTTATTTAGCTTTACCAATAACCATTGCTTCTTATAGCAACACTGAATAGGATTCATTATGTTCAATTTTTAAGGATGAAAACACAGAGTAACTTTACAACATATGTGGAACTCAAGTAAAATAATTTGGATTTGCTTTTTGTCTAACATAATTTCTGTAATGTAAAATAAATATGAAACAAACAGAAAGTAATAAGTCATTAGCAGAAACCAGAAAGTAAAAATTATGCATTAAAATGATGTATGACATAGCCACATTTATAAAGCAGGCATTTTAATACCAAACAACAAATTTCAGAAATTCAAAAACTATGATTACTTTTGTACCAATCTAATGTATGTCCATTCCTCCGTTGTGACTCCGATGGAGCTTGTCTCAGGACTTCAGTTGTGTACATGCCTCTGCAGATCAGAGAAGTCTGAGCTGAGATGTAAATTTGAGAATTGCTGATCCATACGTACGATAGTATTTTTTTTTGTATTGTATTTTTTTCTTATCAGTTACATTTTATTAACTCTGTACCCCAGCCGTGTCCCGATCCCTCATTCCCTCCCAGTCCCTCCCTCCCTCCCTCCTCTCCACCACGCCCCTTGCCAAGTCCACTGATAGAGGGAACCTCCTCCCCATTCATCTGATCTTGTTTTATCATTTATCTTCAGGACTGGCTGCAAAGTCCTCCTCTGTGGCCTAACAGGACTGCTCCTCCCTTGGGGGGTGGGGAGGCCAAAGAGCCAGTCATTGAGTTCCTGTTAGAAATAGTCCTTGTTCCCCTCACTATGGGAAGCCAATTGGTTACTGAGCTACCACAGGCTACATCTGAGCAGAGGTTCTAGGTTACATTCATACATGGTCCCTGGTTGCATGTCAGTCTCAGAAAAGACCCTGTGCCCAGATATCTTTGGTCCTTGTGGAGCTCCTATCCTTTCCTCATCAGACTAACTCCCCTTCTTTCTTATGATTCCCTGTACTCTGCCAAAGTTTGGTCATGAGTCTTTGCTTTGAAAACACTGCTAGTTAGGCAAATGGTGGGATCTAGAAAAGATCATCCTGAGTGAAATATCCCAGAAGGAGAAAGACAAACACGGTATATACTCACTTATATAGACCTATAAGATATAATAAACATAATGAAATCTGTACACCTATAAAAGATAATCAAGAGAGTGGACATGGGGTAAGATGATCAATCCTCGTTTAGAATGACAGATGGGATGTGCATTGAACGTATGACAGGAGTCTACTGAGCGCATTGGAAAGACTCTAACTAGCAATGTTTTCAAAGCAAAGACTCATGACCAAACCTTTGGCAGAGTACAGGGAATCATAAGAAAGAAGGGGAGTTAGTCTGATGAGGAAAGGATAGGAGCTCCACAAGGACCAAAGATATCTGGGCACAGGGTCTTTTCTGAGACTGACATGCAACCAAGGACCATGTATGAATGTAACCTAGAACCTCTGCTCACATGTAGCCTGTGGTAGCTCAGTAACCAATTGGTTTCCCAAGATTTACTTATTTCTTATGTGTACAGTGTTCTGCCTGCATGTATAACATATAACACAGAAGAGGGTAACAGATCACAGCATAGATGGTTGTGAGCCAGCATGTGGGTGCTGGAAATTGAACTCAAGACCTCTGAAAGAACAATCAGTGCTTTTAACCTCTGAGACATGTCTCCAGGCTCCTGGTGGGAGTTTTCTACTATCATTTGTCAAAGACATTTCTGTGTCATTTCTCTTCCTTGCCAACAATTCAAAGATTTGGTTTCTCCATAGTGTCCTGTGTTTCCTATATGCTCCTGTTTTGTATTTCAAACATTTTTCATTTTCTTTGCTTATTTAATCTACATCCTAGACTTTATCTTTGAGTTCTGATACTCTGTCTTCTTGATTCATTCTACTTTTAAGGCTTTTCCCAAAATTTTCTAATTGAGATACTGAATTTTTCAATTATATCTTTATTTTAGTTTATGTTCTCTTCAGTGTTTCTAAATATTTTTTATTTTAATTTTTATTAATTATGGTTTATTCATTTTGTATTTCCCCTGTAGTTCCCTCCCTCCTCTCCTCCCAATCACATCCTCCCTCCCCCTCCTCCACCCATGCCCCTCCACCAGTCCACTGGTAGGGGAGGTCTTCCTCCCCTTCCTTCTGATTCTAGTCTACCAGGTCTCATCAGGACTGGCTGCATTGTCTTCCTCTGTGACCTGGTAAGGCTACTCTCCCCTCAGGGGAAGATGATCAAAGAGCAGGCCAATCAGTTCATGTCAGAGACAGTCCCTGTTCCCATTACTATAATACCCACTTGGACATTGAATTGCCATGAACTACATCTGTGCAGTGGTTCTAGGTTATCTCCATGAATGGTCCATGTTTGGATTATCAGTCTCAGAAAAGACACCTGTGCCCAGATCTTTTTGGTTCTGTTGCTCTCCTTGTGGAGCTCCTGTCCTTTCCAGGTCTTACTATTTTCCACTTTTTTCGTAAGGTTCCCTGCACTCTGCCCAAAGGTTGGCCATAAGTCTTAGCATCTGCTTTGATACCTTGCAGAGTAGAGCCTTTCAGAGGCCCTCTGTGGCAGGCTCCTATCCTGTTTTCTGTTTTCTCCTTCTTTATAGAATTCTGTTTTAAAATCCTGGATATCTTTGTTTTTCATTCCTGTATGTATTTGTATTTTCTTGGACATCACTCAAGTATTAATTATTATACTCTTGAAGTGTAAAGAAATCTTCACTTATATCCTCTTTAATTCTTTTCAATTTTTGATAAAGCTTATGATTGTTTAAACTTTATCAAAAGTTAAAATTTTTCTCTGTTGTTGGTTTTATTTGGTAGTTCTCATTAGAGAACACTTTTTTTTAATTGTTTTTATCAAGTATTTATTTTCAGCTCTGAATTACTCATTCTTATCAAGTGTTTATGAATTTTAACTAGAGAACACTTTTTTGTCTTCCTTTTTTAAATTTTTTTTAATTACTTTTTATTTACTTTGTATCCTCCCTGTAGTTCCCTCCCTCCTCCTCTCCCAATCCCTTCCTTCCTCCTTCTCCATGCATGCCCCTCCCCAAGTCCACTAGTAGGGGAGTTCTTCTTTTTCTTCCTTCTGATCCCAGTCTGTTAGGTCTCATCAGGAGTGGCTGCATTGTCTTTCTCTGTGGCCTGGTAAGGCTGCTCCCCCCTCTGGTGGAGGTGATCAAGAGCAGGCCAATCAGTTCATGTCGGAGACAGTCCCTGTTCCCATTACTATGGAACCCACTAGTAGACTGTGAATTTGATGGAAGACATGCTGTTTTATCCATTCATGTTGTTTTTGTTTTTTGATTTGACTCAGGCTTGGAATTTCTTTCCTTGATTTTATGTCTGATATGATATCTGCCTTCCCTTAGATCGGGTCAGTGTAGGTGAGTGGCCTGAGGTAGGCCAGACAAAGCTGATGAACTGTTTAATTGGACCTGGGAAAGTTGGCTCTCAAACCATGGTTCTAGTGATAGGCTGGGGAAAACTGATTCATAACTCACAACCACAGTTCTGGAACTAGGCTCATGATTTTCAGGCATCAGTGGTTTGGAATAAGGATCAGGAAGTAGAAGAGACAACCCAGGAAAGGCACCTTGAACAAAATGAAGCCTTGTGGGCTGCAGGTCTGGAACTTAGCTTGTGGGTTTGGACTTGTTTGTTTTTATATAAAGAATTAAATTGCCTGAACATCTTAGATTATAAGATATGAAACTTCTTCTACACATTCCAGAGTTAATTGATTGTTTTATTTTGTACTTATTAACACTGAAAATACCATTTTGCATATGGCTGTGGCCATTTAAGAAACTGTAAAAAAATTCTGTCCTTGTCTCAAATCAAAGTGTTTTTTTTTAAATAAAATTAAGTGATCAATGAAATAGTAATATTACAAATCAAACCTTCTAATACAACACAGCCCCAAAATATACTGATTTGAAATGTGACAGAATGCTGTTACGAAAAACAGTGTCTTTATATTCTGTAATTAAATCATTAATTTTCTATAAGAGTGGAACACTTTGTATAGACAGTAAAATCACTGCCTTCCAAGTGTAGCGTGGTCTCCAATCTGAATCAGGTTGGTTTAAGCAGCTAGTATTTGGTGATGCATGATGTTATGGATGGTATAAAGTACATGTGCCATGTGTTCATAACCAATTCTATAGCAAATATGTGTGAGACAATGTATTCAGACATTGCCAGAAATACTTGGACTCATTATGATTGATTTTTTAAAAAATATTTTTTATATTATTTTTCTTTTTTACCTGTTTTGTTAGAACCGTTTCTTATCTATTCAGTGTGTGTGTGTGTGTGTGTGTGTGTGTGTGTGTGTGTGTGTGTGTAGGCATGTTTGCCATTCATGTATAGGTGAAAGGATAATGGGTGTTAGTTCTCTCCTTCTACCATGTGTATTGCTGTAACTGTACTCTGGTCATCTGGTTCTGTCAAGTGTCTCCCTGGACCATTTTACTGGCCCTGCTTTTGAGTTTGAATTAATGTTTTGTTACTGAAAGTTTTTTCATGACTTCTACATAATGGCTATACCATCTTGGTTTAAGAAACCATCAAATACACTACTGAGCCTATAGTGGAACTGTGGAAGGGGGACTTAGTTGAGGGAAGTGGGCTCTTCAACTAAGTGGGCATAGACCTTAGAAGACCTTAGAAGACAGGCCTCACACATATGAACCTGCCACTTTTCTGCATTTTAGTTATCACGTAGTTGAGAAGCATTGTTACTCTCTCATGTCCTCCTATTGTGGTGATGTACTGCTAACCACAGGCCCAGGGAAGTTGAGCAACAGAACCCTTGACTGAGCACTCAGAAAGTGAGCCAAAATAAATCTTTATTCTCTTCAAGTTATTCTGCTACGTATCTATCTGACTAATGCAAGCATGCATGATACATACTTTAAACTAGTGATAATATTTTAAAGCTATTTCAAATAAATTATTAACTTAATGTTTACCAGTCATTTAATATTAATATTTAACATTATTTTACCATTTAGTAATATTTTTAATTAATACATGAACCAATTCTATGTTACTTTTGATTTTGTTTTTTATTTTCTTTTGAGCATGCTCACCGGAAACATTTTGTGCATCATCTCAGCTCTGGTGACAGATATAGTTTAGGGTACTGTGGGTGTCCTCTGTACATAGGGGTAACCTTTTATGACTTACTCTCTACCCCGATATCAATGCCTTTTTACTCTTAAGGCTTTGCTTCCTTTGTTCCACCATAATCCCATACATAAACACTCTTCCTCAAGAAAGCAGTGAAGAATCTCAAGATCTCCATGTATTCTTCCCAGCTTCCTGTATTTGTCAAGGCAGATAAGGATGGGGCTGGGTATGAAACTTCTATTTATTCCTTTTCTTTTTTGTGCCTCTTCTAAGTATTAAGGGGAGGCCACCAGAAAAGACTACTCAGTGAATGTATACCATGCCTGTCTTTCTGTTTCTAGATTACCTCATTCAGGATGATTTCTTTCTAGTTCTATCCATTTCCCTGCAAATTTCATGATTTCCTTGCTTTTAATAGCTGAGTAGTATTCCATTGTGTAGATAGACCATGATTTCTGTAACCATTCCTCCATTGAGAGACATCTAGGTTGTTTCCAGATTCTAGCTATTACAAGTAAAGCTGCTATAAACATAGTTAAGCAAATGTTCTTATTGGATGGTGGGACATCTTTTGGGTATATGCCCAGGAGTGATATAGCTGGATCTTGAGGTGGTGCTATACATTCACTAATGAGCGGATATTAGCCATATAATATAGGGCAGCCAACTACAGACTTAAAGAAGCTAAACACTAAGGAGGACCCTAGAGAGGATGCTTAAATATAATTCAGAATGGCAGACAGGATAGACACCAGAAGTGGTGGAAGAGAGAAAACAGCATGGGAGTCTACAATAGAGGGTCTTCTGAAAGGATTCGCCCAACTGGGGATCAAAGCATATGCTGAAACTCAAGGCCAAACTTTGCAAGGAGTCTTATGGAGGAAGAGACAGGTGGGATTAGAGGGACATGGAGAGGACAGAAGCCCCACAAGGAGAACAACAAAACTAAAAAATCTGAGCCCAGAGTAGTCCTGCAGAGACTGAAGCACCAGCAGAGTACCATGCATGGAGAGGATCTAGAGCCCTGCTCAGATGAACCTGATCAGCAGCTCATTTTCCATGTGGATCTCTGAGTGAGGAGAACATTGGCTGCCTCTATCATGAACTCAGTTGATTGCTCTCTGATCACCTCCCTCTGATGATGCAACCTTACCAGGTCATGGAGGAAGAGGATCCAAGCAGTTCTGATGAGACTAACAAAGCTATGGCTTTAGATGGCAATAGTGGAGAACTCCCCATTTCAGTAGACTAGGGGAAGGGTATGAGGGGAAAAGGGAGGGAGGGTAGTAGTGGGGGAGTTGAGGAGTTGAAGGCTTCTATTGGGATATATAATGAATAAATTGTGAAGAAAAAAATTAATAAAAAGACTACTCAGACACAGTCTACTATACTCAATTAAAAGTTTTTATACCTACTGTCTGTAACTACACTCAGGTATTCAGTACCAAAATGTAGTACCAATAATTTAGAGCAAGAGGCCATTAAAGACAAAAAAACAAAACAAAGCAAAACAAAACAAAAAACACATCCTGCCATCTTGCTCTGGAGCTGAGCTACAGATGGTGGGTGATTTTGCATAAGCAAGCAGTTTAACAGAAGCTAAGATAACCAGTTAGCTGGACAGACAGTTTATAGAAGCATGCCTTTAACAGAAGAGAACTTACCTGGGGTATATTGACCTTGGGCTCCTACAAATTTTGGTAAATTTTCCACAAGGCTTTCTATCAAGGAGATCAGATTCTAGTAAAACCTAAAATGGCTTCAACAACAATAGGAAATGGGGGAACTTCTGTACTGTTTGCCTTGTCACATTATTATCCTTAATTCAATTTTTATTTAAATATTCCTAATAGAGAAAATTTTGGATTTCTGAATATTCTCTAGATATAACAGCAAACATAATAGGGACTTATATATGGCAACATATTTTTCAATATTGTGCTGGTGAACAGTGCTTCTTGTCCTTCATAAAATTACTGCTTTGGGGCATAGTTCAGTGAAAGAGGAGCTCCATAGCATATATAAGGTCCTGGGATCAATTCTCAGTACCGCACATACAAATGAAAAATGTTGCTCAAAAAATGGGATTTTGACCAATAAATTACATTTTAAATCTAGAATATATGTGATAATTTAAATGCTTGAAAGAATAACTTGTAGTAAAGTAAGAATTTATTTTTCCTTATATCCTCTTTCTACACTAGAAAAGCTGGTATCTCTCCCCTTTATATTACAATAAATCTGTGTGGGGCTTCTCCATGTGAACAGAGAATGCTCATTTGTGAGACAACATACTGAGCTGTAAAACAGCCTGTTTTTGTTGGATGTTAGACATTTTCATTTTGGTTCATTAGTCCTGTGTAACTTCATAGTTTTCCTTCCATGGGTTCCATGTTTTCTTTAGTTGGAAATATATAAAAATCTTATTTTGGTTTTCATTCACAGAGGACAAAGGCAGGACTGTAGCCAGATTCCCAATGTATAGGTACAAAATACTAGAGGCTGTTTGTTATATGCCAGCAAATAAAATAATTATAATAGGTAAGAGATGCTTTGTTGGCCAAAGAACAACCTTCACACACGCAGAAACAGAAGCGGTGCTGAGTGCACTGTAAGATGGAGGAGCAAATGAATTACATACAAAGATGGCCCGTATTGCTTATGGCAGCAAGGACGTTTGCAGGCAATCTTACGAAAACATTTCTTTATTCTTTATGAAGAAAAATATACCAAATCTTTGCCCCACAAAGCAAAGGCACCCAGGTTATCAGAGAGTACCCGCACTACCAGAGAGCTATGCCAGTGCTACAGAGATAGCCGTCTGGTTTTACAGTGTAAACCTGGAGAATGCACTCAAAAAGGCTTGTGTGACATTACTGTGAACTAGAGGCAAACACAGATGATGAGACTGTTATCTACTGCAGTTTGAAAACCTTCATCATGAATCCTTCTTCACATTGCTTGCCTGTGAAAAGAGAAATAAGCAAAGCCAACCTGAGGAAGAATAGCTTGCAAAATGTGTGAGAGAAACTGAGATTAACTTCAGGTTTTACCTCAGAACTGCAGGGTATGGGACACCATTGTGAATAAAATGGCACACTATTTTAGGAAGTGCTCTCAAGGGAGAAAACTACCTATGAGGTGGAGGTTTGTATTCACAAAGATTGAAAATAAAAAAGCAACTATATTAAGCTATATTGATGGAGAAAGCCTTGAAACAAACTCTAAAGGCCCACCTGACACACATACAACTTTTACATCTTTCCAAAGCAAAAGATAATCAAACAACACTAGCTGTATGAAATAATGTGAGGAGAGCAAAAGTAGCACAGCTAATTCCCTAGTGAATTTGTTTGCTGAAAGGGAATTTCTCAGAGAAGTCTCTCATAACCCTTGACCTAAAGTCACCTGTGACCTCCAAATTCACGTGTTTGTTTCATGTCATTGCCAGCTAAGTCATTCTGTAATAACAAAGGGAGAGGAAGCAGGTGAAAAGTACATACCGCCTGTGATGACAGATGAGCAAAGGAATCACCAAGGCAACTGAAAGGAGATACATTTGGAAGTCCTAAAAGAAGCCAAGAATGGCAGGGCTTTACTCTCCCCCAGGAAGTGCACAAACAGTTTCTTTCTACCACCAAATGTTCAGTGTTTGGGAAATGATAGCAACTATCCTTTGGAAAAAACCACATTCCCCATCCTTCCTCTATAAGTAACCATGGCAAGAGGAGACATCATGTAGATTGGGAAGTGAGGCTTATGAGATAGAGCTCAAAGTGTGAGCTGGCTTGGTGAAACAGCCTGTTTGTTATGAAATACGGCAAGGAGTACCATGATACACCCATGCCAAGATATGCCACTGAGGAATTACTCCACACAACAGGTCTGGTATAAGGAAGTTTATTGGGGGAAGAGAGAGGAATAAAGGCCTGGAAAAGGGTAGAGGCAGTGAGTGAGCCATGAGGGCAGAGAAGCAGAGGGAGGGAGGAGGGAGAAAGGAGGGAGACAGAAAGAGAACAGGGAAAGCAGAGAAATAGCAGGGACAGAGAGAACTGAGAGAACTGGAGTTGTGGGGGTCCTTTTATTTGGCACACATCTGGCGATGGCAGGTGATGAGTAAGCAATTTATAGGTCCTCGAGGGCAGGGCTGCAGAATTGCCTACACACTAACACTGTCCTTTGAAGACTATTCAAGACACTCAGTGGCCAACAGTATTTAGATCTATTATGTCAAATTTATAAAAAAAAAAAAAAAAACTCTGATTCCAAACTTAGAAAATGGCTTTTATGGCTGAAGTATGGTTATTAGATTGATTTTTACCTGGTGTGGAGGGTTCCAATTATGGAGGCAAAGACAAATGTTGATTGTTTTCTTCTTGTATAAGGTGCCCTACACATTTATTACCTGTAAATTTCTTTGTTATCAGCATTCATTAATAATAGGACAAGATTTTTCATGAAATAAAGTAGATCTGTTGTTTCCTTCTTTTGAAAGCTGTTAAAAATGCAAATATAATGCAGAAATAATACCTACAGTCAGCTGTTTTGTTTGTTTTTTGTGGCACACTGGTTTAGTACAGTGCCATCTACCAAGCAATTCACCTGGATTCAAATATGTGTGGAGAATTTCGAAGTAAAACTTCTAGTGATTTTCTTCTCTATTCGTGAATGAGCATGTATCTCTTGAGGGGAAGGAAAGTGAGTGACAGTTTGGTTCAGTGCCAGTTTAACAAGTTAAGGGGCAGAAAGAATACTTACGGGGTCTGAATAGGTAGCTCTTCATAAATCAGGAAGCTGCAGAGCACAGTACTTCTCGACCTGGCAAAGGGACTGAGGGATGGGGTGGTGTTTATAAGATGAGGACGATTCAATGCAAAAGAAATATTTCCAGTATTCCTGATTGGAGCATAACTGTGCAAAGTACCTGGTTAAAGGCTAACTGATGACTGGTTAGATGTGTTTCCTTTTAATTTTCATTGAGTGGGAGTGTGTCCTGTTTACATAAGAGTATAGAATACTAGAGTCACCTTTGCTTAATGGTCTCCCAATAGGTTTAAACAAACAATGGAAGATAAGTTTTCTGGGAAAACCCAAGGGCTTTACTAATATTTTAATTTATGAATTATACAGACTTATCTCACTTCTGAGTCTGACTCAGGATCCTGTATTACAAACTAGAGCCAATTCCACAGAGATTGGTTTCATGTTTAGTTACTTTCCCGAACTCACTCATTCTTGCTTTTAATAGAAAGATGTTTTAGGGCTGAGTATGCTATGCTTTGTTTCCAAGGAAACAAAAGTGTGGAATATAAGGTCTTCAACAACATGGAGGATGGGCAGAAACCATGAGCCAGGAATGATAAAAGTGGATAGAGACTGCTCTGGCACAATTGGTTCCTCTGAGAAGATTGACAATTATTTCGGCGTTTGTCCAAAGCAACAGTGATGTGGGAAAAGGCCTGTACAAAACCTCTCTCTGAAGAATGCACATGTTCCCACTGTGCAAACAGCAGCAGTAGAGCCTCCATGAACTGTAACTGTTCTAAGGCCCAGGACATAATGTGGGATATAAGGAGTTACTTCAATATCTTCAACATCCTGGAGCAAGTGCTCTGTATCACTAACATGGAAACTTATGTTACAAGCAATTTTAATCTTGTATATAGGCAATTACATTGCAGTTAATTTTATGGTGTGCATGATACCTTATTAATTACAATCTCAAATTTTGTGAGTGACTCATTTAAATAATTTTGAATCAATTCAAAGTATCAATTTAATAATTGCTTATTTATAAAGACCCATTTCCATTCCAGTTACTGCTTTCACAGCAGAAACAACTTTTTGCAAAAGTATATATATTTGTAGATTATATCTTTCAAATAACTTCGAATATTGGAGAGGGAGAAGACACTCATTTGTTGACCCTCCCTCCAAACTTTGAAGTTTACTCCATAACACTCAGGGTGAAGGGCCTTCACGAGTCCCTATCAACTATAATTTGCAGATATATAGGAGTCGGTGTGCTGCTGCAAATGTTTATTGACAGAAACCATACAAAAGTCAAAAAAAAAAAAAAGAGTAGTTGAAGTTCTTGAAAACTACATGAGATATAACCAGGTAGATCTGGATTGAGAGAAAAACCCCACAGAGCAGCAGCACCAATCATGAGAACTAGGGGACATTTCTTTGATAATTACAGACAACATCATTAAGGAAAAGTAGAATTCCACTAGGTAATTGACAAGAATTAAAACTCAAGTGGAAGATTGATATAAGTGCTTAAGAAATTACCATGAATCATTCCAGACAGGAAAACAGATCAGTGCCATTAGAAGCTTCCTTCTACAGCACATGGGAACAAATACAGAGACCTACAGCCAGACATGCAGAGAGTGAGAGACCCTAAACACTCAGCCCTCAGCAGGCATTCTCCATCAGATCTCTCCTCCTGAGCTCAGGGAATTCTGTAGAATAGGAGGCAGCTAGAGTGTAAGAGCCAGAGGGAATGTAAGACACCAAGAAACCAAAGCCCTCTTAATCAACATGATCAACTCATCTGCACTCACAGAGACTGGAGATGCATGCAAAGGTCTGTGCCAACCCTTTACATGTATATTATGGATTCCAGTTTAATGTTTTCATGAGATTCCTGAGTGTGTGAAAGAGTAGGTCTCTGTTCCTTGTGATTTCTCTTGGGCTCTTTTTTTCTCTATTTGTTTGTTTGTTTTCTCCAATTCTGATGTTTTTGTTTCTGTTTTATCCTATTATATTTTATTTAACAATAAATAAACCATCAACAAAAAATAAAATAAAATTTAGCATGCACCCAAAATACAAAGGAAGGCAATGAGAGAGGAACACAGGGGTAAAGTTATTGTGCATCATGTCTGTGTTAATGTCGCATTTTTATGGCTTTCTTTATTTCTCTTCACCTCTTAAGCAAGATATTTTTCTGAAGAAATGTGGGGACTAGGTTCTCATTTAACATCACATAAGTTTGCTATACTTAAAAGGGTACATGATGGGAAAAGTTCTGGGAAGCCCCTGCTCCCCAGGGTATCAAAGGACTCGATTCCAGCACATTTGATGAAATCAGAAAAAAACATTAATTCTCTACTATAATGAGGTTTGGACCAAATTTTTGAGGCCACCTTTACTTGAGAATTGCTTTATTTTCACGAACACATTGCTCTCTCTGTTAGGTTATGAAGATTCACCATTTCATAGCTAATTAGAAACAGGAGTACTTGCATATAATAGCTATCACTGAAATAAAAAAGAAAAACATGTAAATTCCTATAGTGAACTTAATTGGAGCCTGACTACTAAGCAAATAGTTAAGAGTTGCACCCTTCCCAAGCAAGGACACCCTTACCAAGCACACACTATTGGTCCCTTTCCTTTGGCTGGGCTCAGTGATCTGATTAGTTTTCTCAGAACTCCTGGAACTCAAAACACTCAAAGTGTGATCCAGACTTATCCTGGTGTTTTCTTTTCTCACTTAAAGGACTTAAGCTGGAGAAGTCCTGAACAACAATGGGAAGAAAGTGAGGGTCTTTAGGAAAGGTGATCTGGGCTTCTGGATAGGTTTCTACTTCTTGGTGAGGAAGCACGGGGATTTTTGAAGATATCTGTCTACCAATTTCTGTAGCTCATTTGGTTTAATACAGTTTCTAAATCTGGCTATCTCCCTGAAAGTGAGAGGGGTACAGTCTATATTAGAATTAAAAGAATGAGGCATGATGTGTTTTGTAGCAGTCCATGCCGGTAAGAGCACTACAAGAATCAAGAGGGATGTTGCTCCTGGGAAATAGGCAAGGTTAATACCGCCAATACTCAACTAAGCTCAGTGATTTGGGACACTGGGGGGGGGGGGGGGATACTATCAACATGCCTTCATTAAGCATATCCACATATTATTAATTTATACTTCATGGTTAGAATGTTGTTTCTCAGGAAACACTTATTGCAATCTAAGTACCAGAGTTTGACTTGAGGTTTGATGAATTCCTTCTGCAGAGGAAATGAGTTAAGCTATGGCTGGTTACTTGGCTCAGAGCCTGTTCTCTACCACGTCAGCGACTGCCCTGGTCCTGTCTTTATTTCTGTCTACAGAGTCCGAGGAGTTTTTATTTCAAAAGAAGCAGCAGTTTCTAGTTCTGTTGCGTGTAGGTTGCCACCAGATAAAGAAGCTGCCTGGAAGCAGTAGCCAAAGGGCCGTACAACATAACTGTATCAGCTGTATTTGCAAGAATAATTTACAAGAGTAACTCAGAGTTGAAGAAGTCAGGGCTGAGGTCCAAGCCTGGAGAACTAGCCTTGGACGCCTTTCACGGCCACACGCAGAAAGCTGCTGCCATGGGTATCCTCAACTCTTTGTTTTATAGCAAATTTTTGTTGTTTTGTTTCTGTTCTCCCTTATCCAGACACAAAGATTATACTTGTGAGGCGTGGCTCATAACCATTCATTTTAAAATATAATATTTGATTTTAAAAATTAAGTCCTTTGTATCTTCATTGCAACAACCAGGAAACATGACAAATGGTTCAGGAATAGTAATTTGAAGTTACTCAGTAACCACATCATAGTTATTTTCATTGCTTCTGAAATTATCTCGTGTATTTTAATAGGAAACATGCTGTAACCAGTTTAGGCCATAGATACAAAACAATCAAACAAACAAAACCACAAAATATTTACGCAGCAGAAACTGTAAAGTCTATCCTGTAGAAGTATATGGATGTAAAGAACAAAACTTCAACATCACAAAGCTAAGTTGAGATTTTGTGGCATTTCTTTAGCAAAGAATCCTATTACAAATATTCTGTGGATGAGGGGTGAGGAAGAATGAGTGGATGAAATTTAACTTCTCCAGGACATGCTGTGAGAGCTACATTCTCACCTCCACCAACTGGAAAATCAAAAGTATAGCAGGATGAAGCTTTTTATCTTACAGCAGTGGGTGGCCCAGGGCCTCACTCCAGCTGTCTTTTTCTATTAGAAGAGCTGAAATTGTTGTCACTTGTATAATATCTCATTTGTTCTGTTACTATCCCTGAATTTTCTCAATTTCCTGTGGTGTCTCCCACTAAGAAGATGATCCTGTGCACACTGCTCAGACCATGACACAATTTCTTTCTTCAGAAAAGGAAAATGTAGACATTGATTTCTGCAAAGAAGCCTGGCTTAAGGAGATTACCATTTCATGAGAGCACTGAACGACAGGTGATTAAGTGGTTATATTGTATAGGTTTATTCTGAAAACATAAAAACAATTCCTCCTTTCAAAAAAGTGTCTATCAGCCGACTCTTCTTATTGACCAGTGAGTCATGTGATGATGGAGACACTCTGTGATCAGTCATTTGGTTGTAAATGCCACATTCATATTCTCTTTCAGGGTGGAGAAATTTGCTGCATACATGATTTACTTTCTGCTTGGTATATTGTTGTAGCCACTAACTCTTCATCTGGGTGGGAAGAGGCATCAGGAAAGTGGTGATGAAGAGAAAAATGGAAGCTGTATGATTTAAACTATGGAAAATAATTCTGGCAATTATTTTTAAAATAAGTTATGAATATAGATTTTCCTTTGTGAACTCCAGGATTGTGATGAATAAGGCTAATGGGAGGTCGTAAAAGAAGTTTAATAACACATTTGCCCCTGGTGAAGCCCACTGAGTTTGGAGGAATGAATTTATTTGACAACATTATAGAGCATACTTCAGATAGGTAGGGGAAGAAAGGAAAACAAACCACAAACAAAATGATCATTAGTGCTGATGCTATGGTTCAGTGCTTAAGAACACTAGCTGTCCTTCCTGAAGACTGAAGGCCAGTTTCCAGCACCCATGCAGTAGCTCACAACCATCTGAGATTCTAGTCTCAGGGAAACTGACTTCCTCTTCTGATTTGCAAAGGCTCTGTATTCACATGGTGCACAGACATACATGTAGGCAAAATACTTAAGCATTAAAAATGATAAAATAGCAGTGTAGGTGCTCTGGTCTGCAAGATGGCTGCGCAGTGGTTGTGGGCAGTGCAGCAGCTGTAGAACCTCCTGACCCTGGGCAGGGTTGGGGTGGGGAACTCGTCGGAGAGAAGGGACTGCCAGCCTGCCAGCCTACCAGCCAAAGACCTTCTGGGGAAGACTGCAGTTCTGAGCACCTGCCTGATGGGCTTGGTCCCTCCCTTGCTGAAAGGGCTTTCAGTCTAAAAGCTGTTAAACTGGAAAAAAGATGTCCAGGAATTAACACTGAGATACCAGGGAGCTGTCACTGATTGTGAAAATATGATACCAACTCAGAGATGTGTGGAAGACACCAAAATTTTTGGAATCCAGAGCTTCTGTAAGGACTTGGTGGAGGTGACAGACATCGGAGAAGACTGCTGAGAGCTTTTCAGAGAGAGTGAAACCTGATGACCACAAGCTTATCTGGAAAGTCTTCCAAGGGCTGTCCCTTTCAGAAGCAAAGCTAAAAAGCATGCTTTCCAAGCATGGCCTAGAGAAAATGACACACACTGGTGACAAATAACACCCTCATGAGCATGAAATCATCTGTCACATGCCAGCATACGTTGGGGTGCATCCTGGCACCATGGCATTAGTTTGGCAGCGTGCTACAAACTTCACTGCCACACTATTAGACTTGCCCAAGCGGAAGCCGCAGTGGTGTCTCAGAGAAGGCTCTGAAGCCTTCTGAAGGCCGCCAGGAGCTAAGAACTCTGCACAGTATAAACACCTATGTATCCTTAGTGTGGTTGTATTATACCTGAGGCCCTTCATGTGCTGTGCTTTGGATTTAGTCACAGTGGCTTTATCTCTACAGTCTTGTTGGTTTTATGTGACCTCTTTGATCTCATCAGGAGCCCTGTCAGTAGACATTTGAATAATGTGATGACTGGCCTATGGCCTTTATAAAAATGTTTATAAAAATCACTTAAATTGGTACTCTGATGACTGAGTCCAAAATCTTAACTGTATTTTCATCTAATTACTGGAATTAGCACAGCATTATATATCTTGTATTTTATGGTAAAATGAGATGGTAAGGATTGGTTTGACATTTAAGTACTTAGATGACAATGCTTTACCCTTGCATAAATTTAGATCCTACTGATTCACACACACACACAAAGAGTTTTTTGAGGTTCATTTTTTTTTAAATTCCATTTTTTAGTTAGGCAGGTTTTCCGTACTTGTATTCCCTGCTATTGATCACACATTGTTCATAGGCTCCCCTTTCTGGTCTTGTTTGGAAGGGTTAAAAGGTCAAGCCAGTCTTTCTTTTCTGTTGTTGGTAAGATGTATATGTTTATTAAACTGTTCTCAAGTCTATGGACAGGCAAGCCTTGTCTGTCTCAACAACACAACCCACTCCCAGAGAAACCAAAAGTTTCCATACATCTCAAGTTCAAGAGAAAAATGACTGACTGACCCATTCAAAAATAAAAACAAAGTATGAAGGTGGATGATTTTTTTTTCCATTACATAATTTGCATGAAAGTAATGCTGCTGCCTCTCTTGGACTCAGGGAGTCAGTGGACTCAGAATGAACTAAGCATATTCCTTCATCCTCCTTTCTGAATTAGGGTGTGGGGCTGCTTTGGAAAGGATAAGGAACTCCCTATGGCAGCAACAACTAAACAAACAAACAAACAAAAAAATCAAAGTCTGCAGACACATTGTAAAACTTCACGGAGGCTTACCCCAATCAGTACCTGTCACCTTCACCACTCCAGTTTTTAAATCTCAGTCAAAACAACAACAACAAAAAATCTCATAAATATTTATAACTAACAAAAATGATAAAATAATGTAATACCAACAGCAGTCCTCAAAGAGCTCCAGATTGACTCCTGTTACTGCACATCATATATTCATGTCCCTGTAGGGCCACACATCATATATTCATGTCCCTACATTATCTATGGTATTAGGTTTCAGGTAGGAGAATATTTTGAGCAAAAAGGGAAATTGGGTCTAAGCCTATAGTTTGTGATGGGACTAGAACACCCAGAGTCAACTCTGAAGAAGAGATGAGAAGAGCTAGAAAACTGTCTCCTTGTTGTTCTGGCTACTTCTTTGTCTCTTTATTCTTATGTCTAGTACTGACTCTATACCAGACCCCTCAGCTTTCCATTTCACTTTCAGTGATCCTCAGAATTGAATAACCCACTCTTGCTCTGTCCCTGTGCTCAGGTTCTAAGTGAAACCCTCTCCACTTACTTAACCAGCTTGGGTGACCCTTTACAAGCACATCATCTGCATTTGTCTGTGGTTGTTGGGGAAGGGGCCAAATATTGGGTCAGAGTTCAGTTTTTGGAGAATATGGATCCTGAGTTTTTAAATGACCCTTAAAGAGTGTTTTAAAACACTGCCAATTTGAACAATACATGAGAAGAAAAATCTGTACAAATGCAAGACTTTATCAGGAGACATACATACATCTCATACCTCTTTAACATTTTGAAGAAGGAATAAGTATGCTACTCCACAGCCACAGAGCATAATGTATGTATTTTTAAGATCAAATTACACTCACTGGAGTGTACAGCCAAACAAAACTTGCCATCAACACCAAGGTCTGCTTTGTTTTTAATTTGTTTGTTTGGGTTGTTTTTGTTTTTGTTTTGTTTTGTTTTTTGAGTCAGGGTTTCACTGTGTAATTTTGGTTGTTCTGGACTGGCTTTGTAGACCAGGCCTCAAACTCACAGAGATCCAACTGCTTCTGCCTCCCCACGTGCTGGGATTGCAAGCATTTGCCAAGGTCCATGTTTCTGTTTTTCACATTACTCCAGTTTGCAATATTCTTTGGGTATGTGTTCATTTCAGTGTTCCGGTAGGACTTTTTTATTGGAGAGCATGTGTTGATTTTGTGATATCATATTTCCTATATTTTAAAGTTGAGCACACCACATTGTGGACTCACGCAGTAGTGGGAACTTCAATATCCTTCATCAGAATGCCAATGTGGCATTAAATGTATGTGCAAATGATGCGAGTAGATTTTGATTGTTGGACAAGATGAGTACCGAACCCTGCCAGGTCATTGTTACCATGGTTAGAGTCTCATGGAAACAGGGTAGAAATTGCATGCAAAAGAGGGATATGTTATACTCTGAGATCTTTACTGTAGTATTTTGATCTCTTCTTATGGATTCTTTTTTGTCTATAGTTTACAACTTGAAGATATTTGGCACTGATTTTCAGGATGACATTTTCCTAATGTTCTTGAGGGAAAAGGCAAAGAATGGCTAAAGAATATATCTGTTTTGGTTTGAGATCTAAATTGAGATCATTCTCTTTTACCCTAAAGGAGGCATCTGCTGAACTAATGCTGAACACTAAACACTCTATATTTTTAAAGTAAGAGAAGGTAACTCACAGAGATGTATTTTAAAAGTTCTTTTTTACAGTTTTTATAGAACTTGTTAAGAAAAAAACACCCACAACCATATTTCAAGTTATATTCTCTCTTCTGTCTCGTCTTTCCACAAAGTGTTCAGACTGCCAATTTAGAAGAAAAGCATAGCCAAGCCAGCCGAGAAGCATCAAAAATGAAGAGCAGTTCACAGTGGCTAGCAGGAGGGGTATCCTGGACACAGCTTTGGTTCCTTCAGAACGGCTGCTTTAGGCCTGCGAGATGTAAGTATTCCATCAGCTGGCCCTCAGACTTCAGGTTATTAATGTACTGATCCACAATCATGCATGTCCTCACTGTCAGCCAGGAACTTGAAAATGGAAGATTGGAAAGAGAGGCTGTGAACTCAGAGAGAAAAGCAGCAGAAATTCTAACAGGAAGGTGTACACCTGATGACTAGCATTAGCAGTGCTAAGCCATAGTCCAAGTCTTCTGATTCTCCATGTTGGACAAACAAAACTATGAAAAGAGGCAATGTTTTAAAAATGAGATCACCAACAGCATTTCCAGCTTTATTCTTTAGCTCGTGGCATGACAGTAGGTTGAGCTGTCATAACAAATACAAATGAGAGTAAAGAGAGTGAAATATGTTGGGGAAACTTGTAAGAGTTTTAAATTTAAATTCTCTTTGTCTTTTTTGTTAAATTCTTTATTAATTACACTTTATTCACTTTGTATCCCCCTTTTGGTTCCTTCCCTCCTCCCGTTCCATCCCAATCCCTCCCTTTCTCCACCCTCTGCATGTATGCCCCTCCCCAGTCCACTGATAGGGGAGGTCTTCTTTTCCTTCCTTCTGATCCTAATCAATTAGGTCTTATCAGGAGTGGCTGCAGTGTCTTCTTCTGTGGCCTGGTAATGTTGCTTCCCCCTCAGGGGGAGGTAATTAAAGAGCAGGCCAATCAGATCATGTCAGAGACAGTTCCTGTTCCTATTACTATGGAACCCACTTGGATACTGAACTGCCATGGGCTACATCTGTGCAGGGGCATTAGGTTATCTCCACGCATGGTCCTTGGTTGAGGTATCAGTCTCAGGAAATACCCCTGTGCTCAAATTTTTGGTTCTGTTGCTCTCCTTGTGGAGTTCCTGTCCTCTCCAGATCTTACTGTGTAACACTTCTTTCATAAGATTCCCTGCACTCTGCCCAAAGGTTGTCCATAAGTCTTAGCATCTGCTTTGATAGTCTACAGGGCAGAGCCTTTCAGAGGTCCTCTGTGTCAGGCTCCTAACTTGTTCCCTCTTTTCTCCTTCTTCTGATGTCCAACCTCTTTGCCTTTCTGTATAGGGACTGAACATTTTAGCAAGAGTCCTCCCTCTTGATTAATTTCTGTAGGTGTACTGATTTTAGTAGGTTTATCCTATATTATAGTCTATATGAGTGAGTATATACCATGTGCATCTTTCTGCTTCTGGGATAGTTCACTCAGGATGATCTTTTCCATATCCCATCATTTACCTGCAAATTTCATGATTTCCTTTTTTTTTTATTGCTGAATAATATTCCATTGTGTAGATGTACCACAATTTCTGAATCCATTCCTCCACTGAGGGGCATCTGGGCTGTTTCTAGCTTCTGGCTATTACAAATAAGGCTGCTACAAACATGGTTGAGCAAATGTTCTTATTGTGTACTTGAGTGTCTTTTGGGTATATGCCTAGGAGTGGTATAGCTGGATCTTGAGGAAGCGCTATTCCTAGTTGTCTGACGAAGCGCCAGATTGCTTTCCAGAGTGGTTGTACAAGTTTACATTCCCACCAGCAATGGAGGAGGGTTCCCCTTTCTCCACAACCTCTCTAGCATGTGTTTTCACTTGAGTTTTTTTATCTTAGCCATTCTGAGGGCTATAAGGTGAAATATTAGGGTTGTTCTGATTTGCATTTCCTTTATGACTAAGGACATTGAACATTTCTTTAAGTGTTTCTCTGCCATTCGATATTCCTTTTTTGAGAATTCTCTGTTTATCTCTGTACTCCACTTTTTAATTGGATTACTTGATTTGTTGCTGTTTAACTTCTTGAGTTCTTTACACATAAAGTACCTTGTTGTGAACCTAACCAAGCAAGTCAAAGATTTGTATGAAAAAATATTTCAGTCTCTGAAGAAAGAATTAGAAGGAGATATCAGAAGATAGAAAGATCACCCATGCTCATGGCTTGGCAGGATTAATATAGTAAAAATGGCCATCTTACCAAAAGCAATCTACAGATTCAATGCAGCTCCCATCAAATTACCAACACAATTCTTTACAGACCTTGAAAGAAGAATTCTCACTTTCATATGGAACAACAAGAAACCCAGAATTGCTAAAACAATTCTCTACAGTAAAAGATCTTCAGGAGGTATCTCCATCCCTGATCTCAAGCTGTACTATATAACAATAATATTAAAAACTGCATGGCACTGGCATAGAAACAGAATGGTGGATCAATGTAATAGAATAGAGGACCCTGACATAAACCCACACACTTAGGGCCACCTGATTTTTGACAAAGATGCCAAAACCATACAATGGAAAAAAGACAGCATCTTCAACAAATGGTGCTGGTCTAACTGGATGTCTACCTGTAGAAAAATTCAAATAGACCCATACTTATCACCCTGCACAAAACTAAAGTCCAAGTAGATCAAAGATCTCAATATAAAACCAGACACACTAATCTGCTTAGAAGAAAAAGTGGGGAATAGCCCAGAACTCATTGGCACAGGAGACAACTTCCTGAACAGAACACCAACTGCACAGGCTCTAAGAGCAATAATTAATAAATGGATCTCATGAAACTGAAAAGCTTCTGTAAAACAAAGGACACTGTCATCAGAAAAAAGAAAAGACTGCCTACAGATTGGGAAAGGATCTTCATCAACCCTATATCTCTTTGTCCCTTATGGTATTGAAAGTAGGCTTCCTGTCAGGGTAAGACCATTTCTTACTCATGATTTGACATTCATTCCAGTTACAGTTTTCATAGTACACAACTGATCAGTTTCCCACCTGTGAAGTTAGACAATCTTCCTCATAGGTATTATTGCAAATATTTTATTAGTATAGAGTTCTATCACGCTTGACTGATGGCCAGGATTATAAGAAGAGATCATAGATCAGTACTATTTTATGCTTATAATTGTTGTTAGATATATGAATTATGAACACAGAAATACAGAAATCTTTAGAATTGCTTTCTGAGTTAGAAACGTTAGGCCTTATAACTTAAAACACTTTTTGAGTCCTTACGTCAGCCACTTAGCATTCAAGCCTCACTTGACC
The DNA here is from genome assembly GCF_907164565.1 of Psammomys obesus. NCBI lineage: Eukaryota > Metazoa > Chordata > Mammalia > Rodentia > Muridae > Psammomys > Psammomys obesus. The sequence goes on from NW_026585644.1 coordinate 52,859,260, forward strand.
TAACATGATAGGTTATGTGTGTGTTTAATATTATTCTATTTTGCTTCTCTATTGTAAGTGTTAACTGCAGCAAAACTAGCTAAGATTGAGATCCACCATCTGTAAACATAGTTTTCTTTTTAGAAATTTGTAGGTCAGAAGTTAGCTTTTAATTTGATTGATTTGATTTGATAATTAGCCTGAATAGTTTTATAGTTTTGTATTTGTGTGTGTGTGTGTGTGTGTGTGTGTATGTGTGTGTGTGAAATTTCTGCTCCATATCCAGAAGAAGAATTCTAGTTATTACCATTGAGTACTTTTAGGAAAGAGTTGGTTGTTGGGCTAGGGGGTTGAAAATATAGCTCAGTGATAGAGTGTTTGCCTAGCAGGAATAAGGTCACATGTACAATCCTCCCACGACAAAAAACATACTGGGTATGCAGTTATGTTTAATGGGTTTATGCGTCATAGTCCAGACTTCTGGAACAGCACAATGGATGAGTGAAGGAGAGTTTTATGTAGAAGCAGACATTGATGGCAAGTCAAGAGCAAAACAGATTCTCTAAACACCAAAGGCAAGTTCAGATGTGATTTGGCAATTTAAGAACCAGAATTCTAGTGGAATACTGATTCAATGTAATGATAAGGAATGGATTGGAATAAAATGTTGTCTGGATATCAAGATAGTGACTTTAAATTCAGGAGCTTTGTGCACAGAAAGCTGATAATCTCACATGAGCATGTTCTCAGAGTCAAGACAAGGAAAAAGTAAAATCTGAGTTCTAGAAACTTGGGTATAAGGGAAAGATTCTACAAGGGTGAAAGCCTGAACCACTGTTAATATTACGTGGCAGCAGAATGTGAAGGAAGTGAAGGGAAGATAACCTGAAGATAGCCCCAGTGTCAGAGGCAGTGTTCTCTTGCTGTGAGACACACCATGACCACAGTAATTCTAATGAAGAAAGTTGTTTAATTGGGCCCACTTACAGTTTCAGAGGTTTAGTCCATCATCCTCATGGCAGGGAGCAGGGATGCATGCAGGCAGACATGGTAGCTAAGAGTTGTATATTCAGATGAAAAGGCAGCAGAGAGGAACAGACACTGGGCCTGACTTGAGCCCCCCCCCCCCCCCGCCGTGACACATCTCCTCCAACAAGGCCACAGTTTCTAATCCCTGTCAAGTATTGCCATTCTCTCATGACAAATGATTCAAAGACAAGAGCCTGTGGGGCCATTCCTTTTCCAACCACACACCTGGCTTTAAAGGGATGCACTCCCTGTTTTTTTCTCTCTTCTGATGTCCATCCTTTTTGCCTTTCTGATTGGGGATTGAGCATATAAGTAAGAGTCCTCCTTCTTGATTAGTTTCTTTAGGTGTACAGATTTTTGTATGTTTATCTTATATTAGATGTCTAATATAGGAGTGAATATATACTTATGAGTGAGTATATACCCTGTGTGTCTTTCTGCTTCTGGCATATCTCACTCAGGATGATCTTTTCTGGTTCCCACTATTTGCCTGCAAATTTCATGATTTCCTTGTTTTTTATTGCTGAGTAATATTCCATTGTGTAGATGTACCACAATTTTTGCACCCATTCCTCAAATGAAGGGCATCTGGGTTGTTTCTGGCTATTACAAATAAAGCTGCTGCAAACATGGTTGAGCATGTTGTATACTTGAGCGTCTTTTGGATATATGCCTAGGAGTGGTATAGCTGGGTCTTGAGGAAGCACTATTCCTAATTGTCTGAGAAAGTGCCAGATTAATTTCCAAAGTGGTTGTATAAGTTTTCATTCCCAACAGCAGTGCAGGACGGTTCCCCTTTCTATACATCCTCTCTAGCACAGAAAGCCTCTGAAGGGCTCTACCTTGCAGGGTATGAAAACAGATGCTGAGACGCTGAGACTCACAGCCAAACTGTGAGTGCAGGGAATCTTATGAAAGAAGGGGAAGATAAAAAGACCTGAAGAGGACAGGAGCTTCACAAGGAGAAGAGAGCAACAGAACCAAAAAGTCTGGGCACAGGGGTCTTTTCTGAGACTGATACTCCAACCAGTTCATGGAGATAATCTATAACCTCTGCATGGATGTAGCCCATGGCAGTTCAGTGTCCAAGTAGGTAGCCTAGGAATGGGAACAGGGACTGTCTCTGATATGAACTGATTGGCCTGTTCTCTGATCACCTCCGCCTGATGGGGGAGCAGCCTTACCAGGCCACAGAGGAAGACAATGCAGCCACTCCTGATAAGACCTGATGGACTAGGATCAGAAGGAAAGAGAGGAGGACCTCCCCTATCAGTGGACTTGAGGAGGGGAATGGGTGGAGAAGGGGAAGCGAGAGTAGAATTGGGAGGAAAGGGAGGAGGGAGCTGCCAGAGGGATGCAAAGTGAATAAACTGTAATTAATTTTTTAAAAGGGAGGCATTCCAAAACAACAAACAAACAACAACAAAACCAAACAAAAATAAAAAAAAACTGCTTTAAACAATCTAAACAAGATATCTATTGAGCCACATAGGCAAGAGTTATTGGGAAAGCAGATGTCCAGGAGGGCAGGATGAAGTTTTGTTATGAGCTGGCCAAAGAAAACTTTTGATAACGCCTCTAAAATTAAAATTTATGTCTGCTTTGAATCGCAAGCCTGTCCTTTGGTTGTGATGTACACTTTAATAAAGCGTATTGGCTCAGGTCTGATGGGTTCTCTGAATACTGGATCAACACATCAGAAAACAGATGTAACACAGTTATTTCACCATTACTTGAACATGTTTCGTATCTGAATTAGTTGGGAAAATCTGGAGAAGGCTAACCCTCAGTACGATTGAAGACTCCAATGGAAACGGAAAGCACGTGGCTGGAGCTATGACTCAGTGGTTCACAGCACTTGCTCTTGCACTCGTCCTGAGCTCCAGCCTGATTGTTCATAAACATCCATAACTCCAGTTGCGGGATGGAATGACTTTTGTGGATGAATAAGCCCCACGCTCTTGTAAATTTGAGCACCACTAATTGCAATTCATCAAAAAAAAAAAAAAGGACATGAAGGCAGGAGGGGTTTGTTTGGGGAGAGAATGGAGGACAGGGAAAGAGAAGCAGAACGGGCTTCCTAGAGATACTCTATACACACGTGAAATTGTGAAAGTATGAAATAAAAATAATAAAGAACAAAAAAATAACCTCCCCTCACAAAAAAGTAAAGATAGAGAAAATCAGCTTGCATCAATTCCAGAGACAGATGTGGTAAAGTGTAACTAAGAGCAAAGGGAATGACTAGAAAATATTCTAGATGATCTGTTTCCAAGTCAGCTTTTCATTGTATCATTATGGAGGGCAACACACTAGGATTGATGAGCATGAAATTAACCGTAGTGATAAGAACTGAATTTATCAAAAAAGATGCATTAAAAATTCTGATTAGTATCCACAGGAAAATTAAACCTAACTGTATCTCAATAATCAAGAATAGACTGCCATCCCACATCATTTTAGAAACAAGAAAAAGATATTAATAAATTAACATTAAAAATTAATAAATACTGGCTTATAGACACACAAAATACGTTTTCTCTTATGGGCTTGGCAATATGTGAGAATAGGAGCTGAATCTTTCAGAAGAATGAAAAATTATAAGAATGGTGGACAGACAGTCAATCAGACAGACAGTCAGACAGATGATAGATGATAAACTCAATCCTGTCAGAAAGCTATCTACTTGTTATGAGTTTCAGAAATAGAAAAATGTTTGTGGTTCTGCACATTTCCCAGGAGGCCGAGATGCTGCCCAGCCTGAAGTGTGGCTTCTCCCAGAAGCACCATTGGCTTCTGGGAGGAAAAAGGGGGAAGCACATGGTCAAGGTTTCACCTCTCCAGGACTTCTGGCCTCTGGGGAAGAAGAGTGGACATGGAACAGAGATCTGTGCCCAAAGACCTTTGATTCAGCCAGAAGTGAGGGAGAAAAGATTTCTCCACAATAACTGCTCTCTCTCTCTCTCTCTCTCTCTCTCTCTCTTAATTAAACATAACATGCACCTAAAGAGGAAATGTGATTTGAGCAAATTTATTATCTTTTGTCCTATTCCCAAAGCTTTCACATTTGCATCACTCCAACCTTTATCCTTTGTGTAGATACTCAATTAAACTCTTCTATATAAATATACCTATATATTTCGGGATCTTATAAAATATGTTTTTAGGCTTTTCAAATATCTTGTGTTAGTTATTTATCCCCAAACACTCTCCTCTGTTCTACCCTCCAATTTTTCTTCCCATTAAATCTCCTTTCCGACTATTCCTTCTTTGACCTTCATATCACCTGTGTTCTATTTGCCTCTTTTTCTTAAGGTATTTCTTCCCCTTCTCCAAAAATAGCTTCTTTCTAATTTTCTGGTTTTTACAAATACTATAAATAAATCATACAAATGCAAAGATTTTATATTCAGTTTCTATATCTAGGTTTTTTCACTCAGTATGATCTTCAGTTCTGTCCACTTACCTTACATATTTCAATAATTTTATTTTCTATTTTTTATTAATTACAGTTTATTCACTTTTTTATCTCCCCTGTAACTCATTCCTTCCTCCTCTCCCAACCCTTCCCTTCCTCCTCTTTCTCCACGCATGCCCTCCCCAAGTCCACTGATAGGGGAGGTCTTTTCCTTCCTTCTGATCCTAGTCTATTAGGTCTCATGAGGACTAGCTGCATTATCTTCCTCTGTGGCCTGATAAGGCTGCTCAGGGGGAGGTGATCAAAGAGCAGGCCAATCAGTTCATGTCAGAGGCAGTCCCTGTTCCCATTATTTTTAAGTATAATTGAGTACCATCCCATTGTGTATAGGTTCCACATTTTCATTATTCATTCACCAGGTGCTGGTCATTGTTAAGATACAGAATCTTTTATATTTTTGGTTGTGAGCTTAGCCTTTAACAGGTGAGCCATCTCTCCAGCCCTATAAATGACAGCCCAAGAAAGAGACCTGATAGGTTATAGGTTAGGGTCAGATGGAAGAGGAGGAGGTCCTCCACTATCAGTGGACAGGGGTGAGGTGGGAAGGGGCATGGGGTGGAAGGGGAGGAGGGTAGAGCTATAGGGATACAAAGTGAATAAATTGTAATAAATAAAAAATAAATAAATAAATAAGACAGATTTTTGTTATGTTTTGTTTATATGCCCAGAAATGCTGCATCTGGCTTATATGGAAACCTATTTCTAGTTCTTAAAAGGAAGTGCGGAACTAATTTCCATTGTGGCCACAGCAGTTTGCACTTCTACCACCAGAGCATGAGGGTCCCATTCTCTCCATCCTTACCAGCCTTTTTGGTTTTCTTAATCTTAGTCTTTCTCAGTAGACAAGGAGAAATATTGAGGTAGTTTTAATTTACATGTACCTGGTTCCTGAGGGTGATTAAAACTTTTAAAAAGACCCAGCTATACCACTGCTAGGTATATACCCAAAGTTTGCTCAAGTACACAAAAGGGATATTTGCTCAACCATGTTTATAGCAGCATTATTTGCAATAGCCAGAACCTTGAAACAACCCAGATGTCCATCAATGGAGGAATGGGTACAGAAATTGTGGTATTTTTACACAATGGAATACTACTCAGCAATCAAAAAGGAGGAAATCATGAAATTTGCAGGCAAATGGTGGGATCTAGAAAAGATCATCCTGAGTGAAATATCCCAGAAGGAGAAAGACAAACACGGTATATACTCACTTATATAGACCTATAAGATATGATAAACATAATGAAATCTATACACCTAAAAAAGATAATCAAGAGAGCAGACATGGGGTAAGATGATCAATCTTCATTTAGAAAGACAGATGGGATGTGCATTGAACATATGACAGGAGTCTACTGAGTGCATTTGAAAGACTCTAACTAGCAGTGTTTTCAAAGCAAAGACTCATGACCAAACCTTTGGCAGAGTACAGGGAATCATAAGAAAGAAGGGGAGTTAGTCTGATGAGGAAAGGATAGGAGCTCCACAAGGACCAAATATATCTGGGCACAGGGTCTTTTCTGAGACTGACATTCAACCAAGGACCATGTATGAATGTAACCTAGAACCCCTGCTCAGATGTAGCCTGTGGTAGCTCAGTAGCCAATTGGTTTCCCATAGTGAGGGGAACAAGGACTATTTCTAACAGGACCTCAATGACTGGCTCTTTGGCCTCCCCACCCCCCAAGGGAGGAGCAGTCCTGTTAGGCCACAGAGGAGAGCTTTGCAGCCAGTCCTGAAGATACCTCATAAAACAGGATCAGATGAATGGGGAGGAGGTCCCCCCTATCAGTGGACTTGGCAAGGGGCACGGTGGAGATGAGGGAGGGAGGGAGGGACTGGGAGGGAATGAGGGATCGGGACACGGCTGGGATACAGAGTTAATAAAATGTAACTGATAAGAAAAAAATAAAATTCAAAAAAATATTTTTAAACATATCTATTTTCTTTTTTGAGAACTCTAAGGTATTATTTTAAATAATAAAATAATCTATACACAGAAGTTTGTTTCCTTTCACAAACATCGCATATCACTTTCAAAATGTATATGTTTCAATATCAAATGCCAGCATTTTGTGAGTACTAGAAACATTAAATGTAAATATTACATGTTTTCTAGTGTATGTGTGTGGGTGATTTGCCTTCATGCATGTGTGGACCCTGTGAATGAGCAGTGCCTGAAGAGTCCAGAAGGAACTGGAGCTACAGATGGCTATAAGTCACCAGAGCCATTCTTGGTTGTTAGCTTGACTACATCTGGAATTAACTAAAATCCATGTGGTTAGGTACACATATGTGAGACTTTTTTGTTAAATTAAATCACTTAAAGTGGGATGACTCTCTTTTAATTTAGATATTTTAAGGTAGGAAAACCCATCTTTAATCTGGGCCACAGCTTCTCCTGGAAGCTTATATAATGGCCAAGGAAAAGGAAGTTTTCTCATGCCTAATTGCTCCTACCCTCACTGGCAAATCCACTTCTCCCCTGGTATTAGAGCCTACTTTGCCAGGATTCTGGAATACACTGAAGACCAGCTGAGACATGCAGCCATATGGACTGAATGAACAACTCCTGGAGTCTTGGACCTTCTGTTGGTAGACATCTACTGATGGAATAGCTGAACCACAGCCTGCAAACCATTCTGATAAAGCCCCATTTATACATATTCTGTTCCTCTAGAGAATACTTAGTAAAACAATGTAGGTGCTGAGATAAATTCAGGTTCTCTGAACTAGTAGGCATCGATTTTTTTTTGGGGGGGGGTTGCTATTACCACAGTGGAAGCTTGATAATAAGTATTATCCCTGGAACGTGTGTAAAGTGGAAACATGGTTATGGATGTATTGCCATGATAGCTACCAGAATACAACCAGGATATTCTTTTAAGGATTCGCAAAATTCAGGACTTTCTTGTGAAAATTTTCTACAAAACCTACTAGAAAGGCAGAGACCTCCTTTTAAGATTGTGAAGTATAAAAGAAAATTTCTAATGTTTAACTTCTGTATTTGCTTTGCTCCAAGTCATCTCAATGTCATCACCATTTCTGTGAGGCTTCTGCATAAACCTGTTATTCTCAATATTTACTTTCTTTCTCAGTAATGAGGCAAGTGAGAAATAATATGGTTAAAGAAAAATCAGCCAAGTGGTTGTTTGAATCCATCAGCAAAAAACAAAGTTAATACTGACAACATTTCAGAATATATGTATTAAAAGTAGTTCAGTGTGAATGAGTTTCAGTTATGTTATAAGGAACCACATTGGTTCTAGAAATGGATAATTATTACAGCCCCCACAACTAGAAGACACAGTAACATACTGCATTTAAATCTGCTTTGGTTAAGGGAGAACTTTATTTGTTTTTGGTTTCTTTTTCTTTTTCCAAGAAAGGGTTTGTCTGTATAGCCTTGGACTTTCTTTGTAGACCCAGCTGGCCTCAAACTAACAGTGATCCTCTTGTCTCTGTCTTCCTGAGTGCTGGGATTAAAGATGTGTGCTACCATGCCTGGCTGAGAATTTTAATTTTTAAAATTTAATTTTAACTTTAAGAGATTTTTATTTTAGTTAGTTGGCATTTTATAAATGCAGACACATCTTATGTTAGTTGGGTCAATAACTCAGCCACTCTTGGTTAATAATTATGTTGTTAAACCATCAGAGTCAGGGCCTTTTAAAAATGTTGATTGCAATGGTGCAAATATAATTCTTATGTTTGCCTTTCAGGATTCAAAGAAAAGTATGGTTAAAATGTTTTTGTATTTAATTTATAATGGCAGATATTTGCATTCCAATAAATAATAGGTGGTGACTTATAAAGAAGAAATGAGACCTCAAAAACATGTTATTCCTAGTCCATAGTTAGAAAAATAGCAAATCATTGAATAGACCTTGCAGAGGATAAACACAAATTTCCCTGGGAGGCTTAGCACATATAATCCGTTCATGTTGCCACTGGTTGAGATGGCCCTGATGTAGAAGTTGTTAATCTGGAAAGTAGTAGAAAGAGTAGTTAATGTAAATGTGTGGTATTAGGCACAGAGATGATAACACCTCATTATCAGGAGCTAGAAAGTCCTGGGAGCAAAAGAGCAGGGAAGTGGAGAGTGTGCTGAGAAAGAAGTATGTGGATCTTTGACATCTTCTCTTGTCGTTTGTATTTACTATGCATACTAAAGAGACCCTAGGGAGCATACAAATATACTTTGAGGCTTATGTTCAGGAGCACTGATTCTGATTTCAGGCAGTGTAATTCTACCTCAAAAGCTTCTTCGTTATTGAGATAACTACAAGCCAGTTTTTGAGATGACCTTTGTTGATATGCTCTCATTTTCTCAGATGAAAATCAAACTATACATTTTTATCTTCTTGTTATTTTGACCTATTCAAAAAGCCTTCACATTTTTTCTTCCCTCAGTTGTTATTGTAGCAGCATGTTTTAAATAAAAAAGCTATATATCACAGCCCATTGTGAACTCTAATCACTGCCAATAAATTTTAAAAGGCAGTTGCTATGTTACATTATTATTAATTTTAAACAGAAAAAATAATACAGTACAAAACAGTACAGGCCCTTGGGCCAGTGTTTATATTACTCAGATCATAGTGTTTTAAGAAGAAATCATTATGTTTTCTTAAACATGACTTTGTTTTTGCTACAAATAAATATTACTAACTATATTTTCCATCACTAAACAAATGTTTATTGAACACCCATTCAACAAATGCATGTTGAACATCAGTTCTTTTCAAGACAAAGAGCTAGGTATTCCAAACGTTCTGCAAGGCATAAACATAGAACATGAAAACAAAAATTAACTATGAAAAAAGAGATGGTTCAGTCTCTAACTGAGATATTTATACCACAAGCACTTTGCTAACAAAGCAGAAATAAAGACAATAGGTTGGTCTTGGCATGCCCTTTTTATTAGAGGATGGTCAGATTTAAGTCAATACAAATGTTGTAGGGTTTACACCAAAATGAAGCTGGTAGCACCAACTAGAACATTTATTCTATGAATAAAGACAAGGATTCATTGAAGGAACTAGCAATAAGGAATGTGGGAACTGATCTGTCATATAAGGAACATGAATACAAGAAAATAGAAGCAACCTAATAAATATAGTTTTGTCAAGCCTCCAACTTTAGACTACAAAGCATGAAATCCTTTCTGAATTTGTGTTCACTTTCATGAGAAATCATGGTCATGAATATTTTAAACTCTGTGTTTCATTTAGATTTTACCATCTTTCTATCCTCTTTTAGTCAATTGCTATAACAGTTATCCCAGCATACACACATAAAAACTTTAAGTCAATAAATTTGTAGTTCTATGTAAACCATCAACCATATGGTCTAAGTACCTTGATCAGAGGACTATAAATTTGATTAAGTTTTTAAGAAACACATCTGGATTAAGTAGCAAAACCCCACAGTAGAGTGGCAGGGGATACTGGCCATGAGTAAGTCTGGTCCAACACTTTTAAACACTTGAACAACAGATTATTAATTGTGGCCTCTCAACAACTCACTATTTTTTTTTCTTTTTTTATTTAACTTTTATTAATTACACTTTATTCATTTTGTATCCCCCCATAAGCCCCTCCCTCCTCCCCTCCCAATCCCACCCTCCCTCCCCTTTCTGCATGCATGCCCCTCCCCAAGTCCACTGATAGGGGAGGTCCTCCTCTCCTTCTTTCTGATCTTAGTCGATCAGTTCTCATCAGAAGTGGCTGCATTGTCATCTTCTATGGCCTGGTAAGGCTGCTACCCCCTCAGGGGGAGGTGATCAAAGAGCAGGCCAATCAGAATATGTCAGAGGCAGTCCCTCTACCCATTACTATGAGTCTCTGGGAAGTTCCCTGTGTTCAAATTTTCTTGTTCTGTTGCTCTCCTTGTGGAGTTCCTGTCCTCTCCAGCTCTTGCTATTTCCCACTTCTTACATAAAATTCCATTCACTCTGCCCATCAGTTGGCCATCAGGCTCAGCATCTGCTTTGATAGTCTGCAGGGGAGAGGCTTTCAGAGGCCCTCTGTGGCAGGTTCCTAGGTTGTTTCCTGTTTTCTTCTTCTGGCTTTCAGAGGCCCTCTGTAGCAGGATCCTAGGTTGTTTCCAACTTTCTTCTTCTTCTTCTGATGTCCATCCTCTTTGCCTTTCAGGATGGTGATTGAGCATTTTAGTTAGGGTTCTCTCTTTTGCTTAGTTTGTTTAGATGTACAGATTTTAGCAGGTTTATCCTATGTTGTATGTTTATATGAGTGAGTATATACTGTGTGTTCTTTTTTTTGCTTCTGGGACAACTCGCTCAGGATGATCCTTTCCAGGTCCCACCATTTACCTGAAAATTTCATGATTTCCTTATTTTTCATTACTGAGTAATACTCCATTGTATGTATGTACCACAATTTCTGCATCCATTCTTCAGTTGAGGGGCATCTGGGTTGTTTTCAGCTTCTGGCTATTACAAAAAAAAAAAAAAAAAAAAAAAAAAAAAAAGCTGCTACAAACATGGTTGAGCAAATGTCCTTTTTGTGTACTTGCGCCTCTTTTGAGTATATGCCTAGGAGTGGTATGGCTGGATCTTGAGGAAGCACTATTCCTAATTGTCTGAGAAAGCGCCAGATGGCTTTCCAGAGTGGTTTTACAAGTTTACATTCCCACCAGCAGTGGAGAAGGGTTCCCCTTTCTCCACAACCTCTCCAGCATGTGTTGTCACTTGAGTTTTTGATCTTGGCCAATCTGATGGGTGTAAGGTGAAATCTCAGGGTTGTTTTGATTTGCATTTCCCTAATGGCTAATGAGGTTGAGCATTTCTTTAAGTGCTTCTCTGCCATTCAATATTCCTCTACACAGAGTTCTCTGTTTAGCTCTGTTCCCCATTTTTTAAGGGGATTACTTGGTTTGCTGCTTTTCAGCTTCATTAGTTCTTTATATATACTGGATATGAGTCCTCTGTCAGATAAAGGGTTGGTGAAGATTCTTTCCCAATCTGTAGGCAGTCATTTTGTTTTGATGACAGTGTCCTTTGCTTTACAGAAGCTTTTCAGTTTCATGAAGTCCCATTCATTGATTGTTGCTCTTAGAACCTGTGCTGTTGGTGTTCTGTTCAGGAAGTTTTCTCCTGTACCAATGAGTTCTAGGGTATTCCCCACTTTTTTATCTAGCCGATTTAATGTGTCTGGTTTTATGTTGAGGTCTTTGATCCACTTGGACTTCAGTTTTGTGCAGGGTGATAAGTATGGATCTATTTTCATTTTTCTACATGTAGACATCCAGTTAGACCAGCACCATTTGTTGAAGATGCTGTCTTTTTTCCATTGTATGGTTTTGGCATTTTTGTCAAAAATCAGGTGTCTATAAGTGTGTGGGTTTATTTCTGGGTCTTCTGTTTGGTTCCATTGATCCACCATTCTGTTTCTATGCCAGTACCAGCCAGTTTTTAATAACTGTTGCTCTATAGTATAGCTTGAGATCAGGGATGGAGATACCTCCAGAAGATCTTTTATTGTAGAGGATTGTTTTAGCAATTCTGGTTTCTTGTTATTCCATATGAAGTTGGAAATTTTTCTTTCCAGGTCTGTAAAGAATTGTGTTGGCAATTTGATGGGAATTGCATTAAATCTGTATTTGCTTTTGGTAAGATGGCCATTTTTACTATGTTAATCCTGCCAAGCCATGAGCATGGGAGATCTTTCCATCTTCTCATATCTTCTACTAATTCTTTCTTCAGAGACTTGAATTTTTTTTCATACAAGTCTTTGACTTGCTTGGTTAGGGTTACACCAAGGTACTTTATGTCATTTGTGGCTATTGTGAAGGATGTTGTTTCCCTAATTTCTTTCTCAGCCATTTTGTCTTGTGTATACATGAGGGCTACTGATTTTTTTTTTTTTGAGTTAACTTTTTAACAACTCACTATTTTAAAATTTTATCTCAGATCACTACAAATTTAGACTATTATGCACTGTCCCCAGAGTCTAGCCCACACTGCCCTTCTAAAATTCAGGGAGTATTTACGATTTGCTGTGAAATATTTTTTTTCATGAAACTGTTAAATAAAATCTTATGAGGATGACACAATCTTAAAGCCAAAGAGCTGTAATCATCTACACTGAAGCCAACACGAGGCTGACCCTGCACCATGGTCACAGATTGGGGAAGGTCTTACAGGGCTCTCCTGCTTCTTACTGAAGTATTGGTTATGGAAAGATTCTGGGACTGAAAGTCATTGTCTTCAGTTATGTATTCACCGATAGGGTTCACAGAGTTGCGGCCGGGAGTTGCAAAGCCAACATCTCACAGACAGCCTTGGGTCACAAACAAAGGAAAAGACTCACATTAGAGAAAAGGACTTGTAATATAGGGTGTGTGTGCAGTTGACAAGTGGGGGGAAATAGTCAATGATTTTGTATATGTTTGAAAACTGAAAATAATGAATTTAATTTAAAAGTTTGCTTTTGTTAAGTACAACCTTAACTCAGGAACCATAATTCTCAAATATTCAGATTTTTATCATTTTTTAGAAAATAAAATGTCAACAAAATGAAATTATGCATGTGATATTTATTAAAGTATAGTTCCCTCACATGTCCTAGTCTTAGCACACATCTCTTCCCCCTAAACCTGTATTATCTGCAGAATTATTAATTGGAGTTGACATTCAGAATGACTCCAAAAGCCTTTCCTATTGACCAGGAAACCATCAATCCCTCATATTTATCATGGTGCAGAGGGAGAGTCTGAGTGTTGGAATAGCTCTCCTCAACTTGGAATTGTCTCAGCTCACACATCCATTATTTTTTTTCACCAGCATCATAGATCTGGCTGAGTTCTTAAACCTCAGGGTCACATCTCTAATTGTTTGCAGCTACCTTCATATTTCCCCCTCATAAATGAGTTCATGTACAGCACAGAGAGCATGTAAACTTTCATTATTTTATCAAATAATTTATACCATACTTTTATTACTTATTCATATTTACAGTCTATTACTCTTACAGTGGAAATTCACCCTAGGTAAATTTATAACTAGTTACATAAATAGTTTGTTATTGTACTGTTTATTACAGACACAATTTGCTTTAGATTGTATATATTGAGTTTGAAGCTGGTTGACCTATGAATACAGTGTATGGATGTAGAAGGCTGATTCTATATAAATTTTCTATCTTCCTATCATGACTTTCTTAAATCTGAAATATTTGTTTAACTCATACAAAGGAAAAGAAGATTGGAAAGCTAACTATTATTATTAATGCTTCCTAAAAACTTTGGGGAACTACAAAAGATTATTATAATACATAAACCTTTCCTGTTTTCTTTTAAGTAGGATTGTGATTCCTGACAACTCCATGCCTTCTTGGTAGTCTATTCTCTATTCTGAAAAGTTTAAAGTGAAGAAATTTAACAATGTTAAAATTTCTTCAATAAATACTCTGGAAAGTGAGTATGCATATGTGTGTGGGGGGTGTTATTTTTCTTATCACTGTGACCAAATATTTAAGGGAGGAACAGCTTATTCTGGCTCATGATTTGAAAGGATAGATAATCATGGTCAAAGCACATTGTATCAGTGTGGGTACAAGGCTGCCTGTGTCTGTCTCCATGGATTAAGGAGAGGCTGAAGAAGAATTGCCCTAGGCCCTGAAACCCAAGGACTGCTGCTAGTGACCTTCTTCTAGTGTTGCTCCATTTTCTAAAGCTTCTAAGGCTTATCCAAACACCATCAGAAATTGGAAACCTTATTGGATTTAATAAGCACAATTAAATTTTTAAATTAAAGTTAAAACACAGGAGTTTATAGGGGACTTTTCATATATACCAGCACATATATACTATATGAATTAAATTTAGTTATATACTTTAGTTGTGATTAAAACACCTGTTAGAACAACTTGATATAAATGAAATGTGCATTCTCATACTTTTTGAGAAAACAGAATGTATATCATGAGTTAAGTCCTTGGTAGCTTTCAAAGTCCATTCCCATGCACGCTCCCTGGTGAATCTCAGGGCATTGGCCCCTGTGTGTCTCAATCAATGTGCTGTCCTTTGATCTGATGGGTTAAGTTACTTTCAGTCAGGTCTCTACAAGTAACAGAATTTGTGGTTCTTAAGACTTCACTGAAATAGATCTTATTGTTTTATCATCATCATCATCATTGTTATTATTATTATTTCATCAGATAGAGAAGGTGACTAGGGCAAAGTTTTAACAGTTTGTTAGGTAAAAATACCTACCTTCTTGTACTGTACAAATGGGTAGTTCTTAAAATCTGACAAAGGGCTTATATCCAGAATATATAAAGAACCAATAAATTAAACACTAACAAATGAATAATCCAATTAAAAAATGGGATACAGAGCTAATACAGAGAATTCTCAACAGAGAAATCTCAAATGGTGGAGTAGCACTTAAAGAAATGCTCAGCTTCCTTAGTCATCAGAGAAATGCAAATTAGAATGACTCTACGATCCATCTCACCTGTGTTAGAATTGCAAAGATCCAAAAATCCAAAGATCCAGTGACAGCACATGTTGGCAAGGATGTGGAGAAAGGGGAGCACTCCTCCATTGCTGGTGGGAGTGCATACTTGTATAACTAGTTTGAAATTCAATATGGTGCTTTCTTAGAAAACTGGGAATAGCCGTACCTCAAGACCCAGGTATACCACTCTTGGGCATACATCCAAAAGATGTTCCACGATCCAAGGACATTGTTCAACCATGTTCAGAGCAGCTTTATTTGTAATAGCAGAAACTGTAAACAACCCAGATGTCATTCAATTGAAGAATGCGTACAGAAACTGGCATGTTTACACCATGGAATACTACTCAGCCATTAAAAACAAAGAAAACATAAAATTTACAGGCAAATGGATGAAACGTGAAAAGATCATCCTGAGTGAGGTAACACAGACCCAGAAAGACACACAGGTATATACTTACATATAAGTGGATTTTAGTCATATACCACAGGAAAGACATACTGCAAAACACAGACTCTAAGAAGATAAGCCTGATAGGCATCTTAGGCTTTATGCCGGCCCATTAGTTAGGGGAGTGGGGGATATCTCTGGCATGGACTATGTTGTCTGCTTTCTTATCACTTCCCCCTGATGGGACTTCCCTACAAGGCCACAGGGGAGGAAGACACACTCAGTCCTCATGTGAATAGATGAGCTGGGGTGTCTAGGTAGGGAGGATTCCCTATTCAGAGGAATAGAGGACAGGGGGTACTGGAGGGTGGGACTGGGAAGAGAGGAGGAAGGGGGGCATGACCGAGATGTAAATTTGATTAATTAGTTTTAAAAATTAAACAGAATGGAAAGTCTTGATGGCAGAACACATAAGCTCTTAACAAATGCTTTCTGGGGAACTAATGTAATAAAAGAGTTGTGTTGTGGATATAAACATGTTTTTGTTTTAATCCCAGTATGGGATGTGGGACTGATTCAGATGGTCCACAGCAGCAAACTATTTGAGTCTTGGGGGCTCTGAAAGGAGCTCTTTGCCAGCTGCAGAGAGTTTAAATATGAGGACTCTGGAGAAAGAATAAATGTCAGAGTCCAGAGCATGTTGGGAAGCTCTGAGAAAGAAAAAAGCTGCTGCTGCTTACTGCTGTAGCTACAGGTTGCTGTTGATGTTATGAGACAGGAAGTTGGAGATCTCCTGAAATGAGGATTGGAATGGCTCCAAGGAACCCGAAAACAACCCTAACCAGCAGGAAGCAGCTAAGAAAGAGAACTGCACCCTTTCTCCCAGTAACTTTTTCTCTCCTACCTGTTGGTAGGACTTGGGGTGGAATAGGGAGAAAGAGAAATAAAAAATGTAAATAAAAGATTTTAAACATAGTATGCCAACAGAGTTTCCATATTTCTTAATACATGTGGGTCCTTAAATGCACTGCTTTTTTTAAATAAAAGGTTTTATTTATCTTTCTCCCACCTTCTAGCTTTCTTTTTAAAAATCATTAAATCTAATATGACTTTATGGAAAAGCTTAGAAAATATGCTTTATGTTATAGACTTATGTCAAACATTGTGGTTACATTCTAGAAATTAACAATGTTCATGTGGAATTTTCCATGTACTTCTTGGCAGTAAGATGTAGCCTGTGTCAAATTAAAGAAGCCAAACATGATGGATAATAATAAAGAAGTGATTTGTGATAAGCTATTTATATATTGTTCTCAGACTGCCTAACTAGAAGGGAAAAGAATACTCTCCTGGTGTTATATATTATACAACATTTGCAGTCACCAGTGTTTGATAATTACATGGATTTTTCAAAGCACTTGCTGTTGAAAGAAGTTCTCTCAGTCTTCAGTACCATATTCTTTGTTGTATCCTTTATGTAGTTTTGTAATGGAACTATTCACTAGACTGATAGTATGTTCATATTCTAAATGAAAGTTCACTCTCTTTCATGTCTAGCAATATATAGCTTCTTTCTTGGGACATATCATATATATTGCTCTAACCATGGATTTGTTTGTTTATTTGTTTGTTTATTTGTTTGTTTTTTTACACATATCTGGAAAAGAGATTACAAAGATTTTCTTATCTGCTGTTTGCTCACTAGATCTAACCAAAATTATCAGTCTGACAGCCAAATCCTCTCCATTCCTTCACTTGGCTTCTTACACTTTCACTTAACCCAATGGATGACAGGACAACCCCTTGAATGATGATCCACAGGGTGCTTTGAGATTAATGAGGGATCATGCATGGAATGTGCTTTGAAAGATATCATATGTGTAATTTATACTATAAATAATTATCAATATAATTAATTCATAGTTATATATTCTGTTATCTCAAGACATAAGAAAACTACTTTATATGTGGTTGTTATATGAAGGTGTTTTAATTATATATAAAGTATTTAATTAAAATTATTCTATATAGCATATATAAGCTAGTATATGTGAAATGGCTCCCACAAGTGTCTGTATTTGAACACTTGATAGCCAACTTCTTATCCTTGCCATAGCTCAAAAATAGGCACTTACTTTTTAAAATTTTGTGTTTTCATATGTCTGAAAGCTCCAAAAACAAAGTTAGCACTTTCCTTAGGCACTACTTGAAGCTAATAACCTGTTTTAAAATGTCTGAGGTATTAGCCAATTCAAGAACTCACTGTACATGGTTACTTTCCCACCAGCAGTGGAGGAGGGCTCCCCTTTCTCCACATCCTCTCCAGCATGTGTTCAAGAAGTCACTGGATAGAGGGAAATTATTTTCATTTCATTAGCCACCATGTCCTTTATTGGGATTGTGTGGCTTTAGCAAATCCTCCATCACATGCTTGATGGAATCTGTATCTTGAGTCTGTATCTTAGTTAATAATTTGTGACAAACTTATGCTTGATGTTACAATATTTAGAAATTATTAAAAACAGGGCTCTTAGAAAAATATGCTATCAAATATGTATCATCTCTCATCTATTTATCTATCATCTATTTATCATCTGTCTGTCATCATCTATCTACCAAATATCTATCTCTCTCATCTGTCTGTCATTAATCACCTGTCTTTCATCTACGTAGTATTTCTCTTTTCACAACCATGACTCCCTCAATATCTGCTTACATATGATTCAGAGACAACATGGTCTGTAAAGTCTTCATTTGATATTTCTCTTGCTACTGTAATAACATACCAGCAACTGCATGAAATAAACAACAGAAGGTTATTTTCTCACAGTTCTGGGATCTGGAAGAGTGAGATTACAGTGGCCCATTGAGAGGGAATGAAGGAGAGGGTTACAGCTGGGATACAAAGCGAATAAAATCTCATTAATGTAAAAAAATAAAAATTTAATTAAAAAAAAGAAAACAGACTGGCAAATAAAAAAAAAAAGCAGAAACCCCCCCCCCAAAAAAAAAAAAAAAAAGAAAGAGAGAAGTCTCATCTTATAAAGGAAGTGCCTATTCAGCCTTTCGGCTCTCACATAGTAAGGAGGGACCATGAGTAAATTTTTTAGCATGTCTTCTAGGAACATTGATTTTGTCATACTGGGTCCTTGCCTTCTGTTATTAGCCTTAAGTTCACGGTCTCTCTGTGTAGCTTTGGCTGTCGTAGACTCACCTTGTAGACCAGACTGGCCTTGAGTTCACAGTGATCTTCTACCTTTGCTCCCTGTAGTACTGGGATTAAAGGTGTGCACCACCATGCCCCGCAGGTTGAATTTTCAGAACAGGGATTTAGAGAACACTCACTTCAGTCCATAGCAACCCTGTACCTTTAGATTAACGGTTTACGAGCTGGAGAGATGGCTCAGAGGATAAGAACACTGACTGTTCTTCCAAAGGTACTGAGTTCAATTCCCAGCAACCACATGGTGGCTCATAGCCATCTATAGTGAGATCTGGTGCCCTCTGCTGGTGAACAGGCACACATGTAGATTGAATGTTATATAGATAGATAGATAGATAGATAGATAGATAGATAGATAGATAGATAGATA
>NW_026585644.1:52878223-52879862 GCF_907164565.1 Psammomys obesus
ATAGATAGATAGATAGATAGATAGATAGATAGATAGATAGATAGATAAATAAATCAATCTTAGATTAACAATATATATAGATATACTGTTAATATACCAAATATATATATTTGGGAAATACCTCTAACTCAATGACAACCACATTTATGTTATATCATCTAAAATATAATAATCTTATTATATTCAGCCGTATAATTCATCTATCAGCAAACTTGCTTTAAACATTATTCATGATCATTTTGTGTAAATCTAAACACACACTACAGATTTCAAAGAGTCACTGAAGATACTATGATGGTACCTAAGAGTCATATTAAAAGCACATGAGGAGGGACAATTGTGGCATCTTCATTTGATGTGCAAAACTATCTCCTGATTTATCCACATTCAGATGATATCTTTCAAAAAATGTCTTAAAAGTCTTCAATTTCTCTCAGCATCATGGTGCAGACTTTGGTATAAATACATAACAGCTTAAGTAAAATGATTTCTCTTAGTGCCAAACAGAATTTCAAACTGCGTTTTCTTTTTTTTATTATTATTTTATTTTTCTTATTAGTTACATTTTGTTAACTCTGTATCCCGCTCCCTCATTCCCTCCCCTATACCACCCTCCCTCTCTCATTTCCTCCCTGCCCCTTTCCAAGTCCACTGATAGGGGAGGACCTCCTCCCCTTTCATCTGACCTTGTTTTATCAGGTATCTTCAGAACTGGCTGCAAAGTCCTCCTCTGTGGCTTAACAGTACTGTTCCTCCCTTGGCTGATGGGGAGGCCAAAGAGCCTGCCATTGAGTTCCTGTTAGAAATAGTCCTTGTTCCCCTCACTATGGGAAACCAATTGGCTACTGAGCTACCATGGGCCACATCCGAGCAGAGGTTCTAGGTTATATCCATACATGGTCCTTGGTTGAGTGCCAGTCTCAGAAAAGACCCTGTGCCCAGATATATTTGGTCCTTGTGGAGCTCCTATCCTTTCCACATCATACTAACTCCCCTTCTTTTATATGATTCCCTGCACTCTGCCGAAGGTTTGGTTATGAGTCTTAGTATCTGCTTTGAAACACTGCTAGGTAGTTTTCTCCAGTTCCATAAAAATGCCAATTGTAAAAGGAAGAGATAAAAATTGAATAATTAATAAACTGAACATGTATAGCCATGACATGATTGCAGGTGAGCGCCACTTTCTCCTGGTATCTAATTTTTTCCTTTTTATTATTATAATTTAATCAATTTGTATCCTGGCTGTGGCCCCCTCACTTATGTCCTCCCAATCTCACCCTCTCTCCCTCTTATCCCCCTATGCCTCTTCTATAGTCCACTGATGGGGTGATCCTCCTCCCCTTCCCTCTGACTCTAGCCTATCAGGTCTCATCAGGACTGCCTGCATTGTCTTTCTTTGTGGCCTGGCAAGGCTACACCACCCCAGGGGGAGGTGATCAGAGAGCCTGTCACTGAGTTCATGCCAGAGAAATGTTCTCCTTACTAAGGACCTCGCATAGAGACTATGCCTATAGGCTACATCTGGGCTGGGGTCCTCTCCATGCATTGCTATTGGTTGGGGTATCATTCTCTTCAGGGATCCCAGGGCTCAGTTATTTATTTATTTATTTATTTATTTATTTATTTATTTATTTATTTA
>NW_026585644.1:52879872-52899287 GCF_907164565.1 Psammomys obesus
TTATTTATTTATTTATTTATTTATTTATTTATTTATTTATTTATTTATTTATTTATTTATTTATGGGCTCTGTTGGTCTCCTTTTGGAGCTCCTGTCCCCTCCAGGTCTTTCTATCACCCACTTTCATAAATTCCATGAATTCTGCCCAAAGTTTGGCTAAGAGTCTCCTGGTATTTATTAATTGTCACCTCAGTAACAGTGTCATGAGGTCACTTCAGGTAGATTTAGGTGTGACTTCTGGAACTACCCTTTGATTTGACAGGAGATCATGGTTCATCAGTTGATATTTTTGGTCTCACATTTTTCTATATGAGACACTAAATGATTTTAAAGGTAATAGAAGTGATTGATAGATGTGGAAATGTTTTTTAAATCACTTAATATTGTACTTTTTACATAGTGGAAACACAGAAGATGCTAGTTTCCTCATTTCCCTTATGTACAGTAACATCACATAGAATCAAATATAATATAAGCTCTGCAATAAAGGATATTCAAACATTGATATTATTCACTTTTCCAAGAGGAGACATTTTGAATCTGATCCTGAGTTTGTGACCAAAGATAGGTACAGTTCTCCAAAAGATAGAGTGTTATTTGCACTCTGCCAGCGGCAGCTTCTCTGTCCTGAACGGGAGCACTCCCTAGCATCCTCCTCTCTTCCCAGATTGCAATAGTATTTAAATATGAGCTTTAGTACTGTGCTTAACTATCACCATAGGAGGTAGGGAAATGGGTAACATAAAAGGGAAAAGTAAAGTAAAAAACACTCATGAGCTAAAATGCTTGTAAACTAGACTAGAAAATACTGATCTGATTTTCTAAATGGAGCTGTGGTGACATACAGTGTTTCTCTGACGGATCTGGAGAGGATTCAGCCGCAGCAGGGCTCAGTCTGGGAGAGGTGGATGAAACCCTCCCAGCATCACAGCATTTCTAATCCATCCGTTAAGATGTAGAGAGAAAAATAATCTAATAAGCTGGATATTGTACTATGGGTAGGGATGTATTAGGCTAAACATTTGAAAATGTACATTTTTACCTTTATTGAACATTTGTTATATAATAAGCATTCTGCCAAGCACTAGAAATGAAATGCAAAATAATATAGGTATGGGTTCCTTTTTTTAAAACTCAACTATTTAAAATGTTTTCTAATATTAATACAAAGTTTATCTCTCCATTTGATGTCTTCTGCTTTTGGCCTAAAGGTCAGGCTCTGTCCTCTAAGTTCCTTCCAGATAGCTCCCAGCCAGCTCACCTCAAATACGTGACTTCCTTCCCACAGGGCTCCTTCTGAGGAGAGACAGTCCAAAGTCCTGGTTTTGAGTTTGGCCTCAAACCAAAGCCAACATCACACTTGCTGACAGAAAATTCTTGAAATGTTTGTTTACACAAGTTACCCATTAACCAGCTTAGAATCACCTTTTGAAGAGTGCAGGGAATCTTAAGAAAGAAGATGGAGACGGTAAAACTGGGAGAGGATAGGAGCTTCACAAGGAGAGCAACAGAACCAAATTATCTGGGCACAAGGGTCTTTTCTGAGACTGATACTCTAACCAAGGACCATTCATGGATATAACCTAGAACCCCTGTTCAGATGTAGCTCATGGCAGCTCAGTATCCAAGTGGGTTCTCTAGTAAGGGGAACAGGGATTGTCTCTGATATGAACTCAGTGGCTAGCTCTTTGACCGCCTCCACTTGATGGGGGAGCATCCTTTTCAGGTCACAGAGGAGGACAATGCAGCCAGTCCTGCTGAGACCTGATAAGCTATGGTCATATGGAAGGGGAGAAGGACCTCCCCTATTCATGGACTTGGAGAGGGGCATAGAAGGACATGAGGGAAGGAGGGTGGGATTAGGAGGGGATAAGGGAGGGAGGTATATCTGGGATACAAAGTGACTAAGCTGTAATTAATATATATTTAAAAAAAAAAGATTCACCTTTTGAGAAAGGATATCTCAGAAGATGTTTTCTTGGAGTTGGTGTTTTGATTATAACAAGACAAACATAAAGGCCTCTATGCATATGTTTTGTTCTAACACTGAACAGTATACTATCATTTCAGAGAGCCTAAGTCAAATGAAGTATACCATCAGTATTTAACTTTGACAACAACAACAAAAAAAAAAAAAAAAAGAAAGAAAGAAAAGAAAAGAAAAAAGAAAAAATCAAACTGCCCAGCTAAGAAATAAACTGCAGGATATGTAGTCTTGTTCCTCATACTCAAAATGCTCTGATCTTTATCAAGAGCATCTCTTAGTGTTAGCTGACCAGAAGTTTCTCCTCATGTCCCACTTTTTTTTTTTTAAGTAATTTTCAAGCGCTTAAGTTTCTCTTTCTAGGAGCCTAGAGCCTCCAAGCAAATCCCTTCTTGGGATCCAGGCAGCCTGTGAGCCGGGCCACAGCAGTGAAATTCATCACAAAACCACATGGGAAGGCAGGAGTAAGTGAATAATGAGTTTATCAAACACTGTGAATGCTATATTAAACATTCACTGCATGTACCCTGTAAATAAAATCATTTAACCCATCATGGCACTGTTGGGTTCGGGATGGAAGCGGAGAAAACTCACTCCAGATATAGAAGCTTAAAATGAGAGCTTTATGTTCTGAGCTCAGGGAGGCAGTCAGTTTGATCTGAGCAGGGTCTCCTGAGGGGAAGCTGTATTGTAATTATCTCACATGGGGGAGGAAGGATAGGGGACACAGTGGAACAGGGTGCTCATCTCTGACTCAAGTTAATTTTTTTTGCTATTTAGGCAAGCAGTTCTAGCTGACCTTTAG
Source organism: Psammomys obesus (assembly GCF_907164565.1). Lineage (NCBI taxonomy): Eukaryota > Metazoa > Chordata > Mammalia > Rodentia > Muridae > Psammomys > Psammomys obesus. The sequence continues at coordinate 52,882,663 of NW_026585644.1, forward strand.
TTTGATTGGTCCAAGTAATGGTTACGGTTAGGGCCAGCTGCACTTATGGTTGGGGAATTTGGGGGAACAACAAGTCCCATAAATATAACATAAATATAGTTTTTGGCCAACCTGTCATTGACAGGGATTCCTCCAACAAGATGAGATAGACCTCTGTTAGGCTTAAAACAGAAATGGCTATAGTTATGCTACCCAAAAGGAGCAGGGTCCATTAGCATTGCAAGGCAGCTACCAGAAGCAACACAGTCTATAAAAGAGATCAAGAGAGCTAGCATAGTGGCAAATATCTCTCATCCCAGCACTTGGGGAGGTAAAGGCAGGCAGATCTCTGTGAATTTGAGGCCAGCCTGGTCTACAAAGAGAGTCCAGGACAGTCAAGAGGAACCCTGCCTAGGAAAAAAAAAAAAAAGACAAGGAGATTTAACAAATATATATCAATCCAAACAGTAAGAAGTAGTTGAGCATCAAGTCTAAATTTGGACAGAGTGGTTTCTGCAAGCCAGTCTTAACTAATAAACTACAAAAATTGTCTATTAATGAATCAAGACAGTTATTGAATATAATTAGGATTCAAATACTTAACCTTTTCGCTAATCCTTAATAAAGTATTGCAGTTATTCAAGCACATATTGAGTGTCCACATTGTTTCAAATATAATAACTAACATTTGATATAATTGACAATGGAATTGACTGCAGAATATAAAGAAATATCAAAATTAACAACTCAATTTTAAAACGGGAAGTTACTTAAATAAACTGATCATCAATGAAGATGTGAATTTGTCTAATAAACACAAAAATATTCTCAATATCAAACACTATTAGGGAAATGCAAAGTAAAGCATCAGTGAGCTATAGCCACAATGATAAATGGTTAAAATAGATTGATCATAGCAAATGTTCGTGAGGCTTGGGGAGAATGGACATGATCATAAACGTTGGAGTTTGTGTGAAATAGTATAACTACTTTGGGAAATATTTTGTGTTCCTTTAGACATTAAGTGTTGGGCTGGGCCCTAGTTTATCAGGTCTCATCAGGACTGGCTGCAATGTCCTCCTTTGTGGCCTATCAGTAGACTTAGAGAGGAGCAGGGAGAAGATGAGAGAGAAAGGGTGGGATTGGGAAGGAATGAAGGAGGGGGGCTATAGCTGGGATACAAAGTAAATAACCTGTAATCAATATAAAAAAGAATAAAAATTTAAAAAATGGATTGGGCTGGGGAGCTGGCCCAAGGCGCAGGTAAAGTGCTCGCTACATAAGAAGGTGGACCTAGGTTCAGATACCTTTATTTCTTCTTCTTTATCTTTTCATTGTTGGTATAATGTTCTTTTGAAATGTATACACCTTACCCTTGTTCATTCAAATGCTGATTTCCCTCACACACACACTCTCTCTGGTTTCAATCTTGATATTGCAATGTGATAATTATTCTAAGCATCCTGTCTCAGCTTTGTGTAAACAGGCCAAAATAGAGCAATTAGCCACAATGTTGAGTAATGGGAGGAGCCAGAGGGCAGGAAAGAGGGGAGGAGAAAGGGCTAGGCAGAGAGAGCAAGGAGAGCTGGGAGAACAGAGGCAGGAGCAGAGATTTTGGAACTGATTCAGAGAGATGGACTGGACCTAATATATCACTAAAAGCAAGTATAATGTAAGAAATCTAAATGTTAGGAAACTATGAGGGCTAGGAGGTTTAGTATGGACTAACTATTGCCCAGCATTGTGTTCTAGGTTAATTAAATAAATCCCAGTCTCTGTGTGGTGATTTGCCTATACAGCTGTTTAGGATTAACAGAAGCTTTACCAGAAGATATATCAATAGTAAATATTAATCGAGACCTACATTTAATTTTTCTTAATTACAGTTTATTTATTTTGTATCCCACCTGTAGTTCCCTCCCTCTTCCCCTCCTAATCCCACCCACCCTCTCTCTTCTCCACCCATACCCCTCCCCCAGTGCACTGATAAAAGAGTTCCTCCTTCCCTTCCTTCTGATCCTAGTCTATCAGGTTTCATCAGGACTCTCTGTATTGTCTTCCTCTGTGGCCTGGAAAGGCTGTACACCCCTCAGGGGGAGGTGATCAAAGAGCAGGCCACTGAGTTCCTGTCAGAGAAAGTCCCTGTTCCCATTACTATGGAACCCATTTGGACACTGAGCTGCCATGGGATACATCTGTGCAGGGGTTCTAGGTTAACTCTATGCATGGTCCTAGTCCCAGAAAACACCCCTGTGTCCAGATTTTTTTTTGGTTCTGTTGCTTTCCTTGTGGAGTTCCTCTCCCCTCCAGATCTTTCTATCTCTGCCTTCTTTCATAAGATTCTCTGCGTTCTGCCCAAAGTTTGTATATAAATCTCAGTGTCTGCTTTGATACTCTGCAAGGTAGAGTCTTTCAGAGGCTCTTTGTGGTAGGCTCCTGTCCTGTTCCCTGTTTTCTCCCTCTTCTGATGTCCATTCTCTTTGCCTCTCTAAATGAGAATTGAGCATCTTACCCAGAGTCATCCTTCTTGATTAGCGTTTTAGGTGTACAGATTTTAGTATATTTATCCTATATTATATGTCTAATATCTACTTTTGAGTGAGTATATACCCTGTGTGTCTTTCTGAATATCAAATGGCAGAGAAACAATTAAAGAAATGCTCAATGTCCTTAGTCATCAGGGAAATGCAAATCAAAATGACCCTGAGATTTCACCTTACTCTCATCAGAATGGCTAAGCTCAAAAACTCAAGTGGCAATACATGCTGGAGGGGATTTGGAGAAAGAGGTACCTTCTTCCATTGCTGATGGGAATGTAAACTTGTACAACCACTTTGGAAATCAATCTGGCTCTTTCTCAGACAATTAGGAATAGCGCTTCCTCAAGATCCAGCTATACCACTCCTAGCCATATATCCAAAAGAAGCTCAAGTACACAGCAAGGATATTTGTTCAACCACTTTTGTGGCAGCTTTATTTGTAATAGCCTGAACCTGGAAGCAACCTACATGTCCATCAACGGAGGAATGGATACAGAAATTGTGGTACATTTACACAATGGAATACTACTCAGCAATTAAAAACAAGGAAATCATGAAATTTTCAGGCAAATCGTGGGAACTAGAAGAGGTTCAGATGTCTTATACCCAGTGAAGACCCAGGCATGATAGTGTGTGCTGTAATCTAGAGCTCAGGAGGCAAAGATGGCAGAATCCTGAAGGCATACTGGCTAGATGGTGAAGCCACGCTGGAGAGCTCCAGATTAAATGAGAAGTGCTGTTTCAACAAGTAAAGTGAACAATGATCCCCTCCCAGAGGGACTGTGAAGAGTTGGGAGACTGAATATGATCAAAACATATTGTACAAAACTGTGGCAGCCTTTTTGGAGTTAATGGCAAATTTAGAGTTAATGGCATCTGAGCAGTGGAATTTAGCCTCTTGGTTCTGGCTATATCCCAAAGTCCAGTCTCTCATAGACTGACCTTGGTGGTCCTACAGTGGATTGCTCTTGCCCTGAGAAACTCTGTGCAACCATAGTTACCAGACAGCAGGCTCTGTGTAACCTTGAGTGAGCTCTCCTATGTTTTGACCAAGTAAAGCTCCTATGTGAGAAACTGCTTGTGCTTTTTTGCCTACTTAAGTGTTAACCTGACGTCCATTAAATCGACACTTTGATCAGCATGTAGACTTGGTGTCCTTCTCTATGTCGCCCTGTCTCTCCCCAACCCTCTCTTAGGTGGTATTCAGGTGTCACTGCTGGTCGGTGACACAAAACTGTCAAAATAAAGTAAAAACATTTAATTTTTTATTTTTTGAAATTGAGATGCATGATGTCCCCTCATTCCTTTTCCTCCTTTGAACCACTCATATATAATCCCTGTATTATCCCCCAAGTTCAAGGCCTCTTTTTCTTCAAATAGTGTTATAGGTATTTTTAGAAGGTGAATTCTGAGTTCTGCACATGCATGTTTGGAGGCACATGCACACATGCATTTTATATGGCATACACACATACATTTATACTCACAAACAAACATTAAGTAATATCCACTTTTTTCATTCAAATCATTTTTATTGTGAATGAATCATTTATTCACCTTAACACATAAGATTGTGTTGTGAAGTATATTTTAGTATACTCTAATAACAGTCAAAGCATATAAAGACATTTTGGTATTTTTCTTCAGTTAAATGTTTTATTTACTTTAGATAAATTGTGCCATGAAAAACATGATTTATTAATAAATACATTTAAATATTGGTTTGAGAAATAACAGCATATAAAAATAAATTGAAATTTACTTGTTTATTTATTTATTTTTATTTTTTTATTAATTACACTTTATTCATTTTGTATCCCCCAATAAGCCCCTCCCTCCTCCCCTCCCGGTCCCACCCTTCCCCCCTTTCTGCATGCATGCCCCTCCCCAACTCCACTGATAGGGGAGGTCCTCCTCTCCTTCTTTCTGATCTTAGTCTATCAGTTCTCATCAGAAGTGGCTGCATTGTCAGGGTTCTAGGTTATCTCCACGGATAGTCCTTGGTTGGAGTATGAGTCTTTGGGAAGTTCCCTGTGTTCAAATTATCTTGTTCTGTTGCTCTCCTTGTGGAGTTCCTGTCCTCTCCAGATCTTACTATTTCCTAGTTCTTACATAAAATTCCATTCACTCTGCCCATCGGTTGGCCATCAGGCTCAGCTTCGTGAGGCCAGAAAGTCTTTGAACATAGACCTGCTCACTATCTTAATTGTAGTTATTATTTTTTCAAAACTGTTTAATAGTATACTTTCTTTATAGTGTTTCTTATAAGCTATGAATGGTATAATAAAGCTGGTAAAATGGGATTATGGCAATACAGCCGCCCCCCCCCCCCCGTTGAAAAGAATTGACTTCTTCCTAAAGTTTTTACAATGATGGATTAAGGCATTAGTGTTTTTCAGGTTGTAGAGTATGTGATACTGTAAGACCATAAATTACCTCTTAATTCTTGTAAAATTCTAACAATGTTGATAGGCATAGAAGGAATGTAGCTCTTTCCCAGGAAGTTATCTTTTCTCTTCAATATGTATTGAATGCCTTAACAGTGCTCCCTGGAACAGACTCGAGTAGCCCCAACAACAGCTGTGGGTGGTGACATGAGTCTACAAACACATGTATCTGAATATGTATCTGAATCATTTCAGGACAGTTATTTAAAACTGTCAATAATTTCACAATACCAGAAAATGTATTTTTATGACTGATTTTAAGGAAACTCTTTTCCAGTCTGTAAGAGTCTTGCTTGCTTGAGTTTGAGGTTGAGCCTGTAGAGATCTCAGATTTGTTAGTACTTATGATCAACTTGTCAGAGTGGCTTGGTTTTTATATAAACTTTTAAAAAGTTCATGAAAATATTCATTCTGAAGGACTGAAAGGGTGGTTCATCATTTAAGAAAACTCCTTGCTCTCCTAGAGGACCAGAGCCCACTTCCCAGCTTCCAAATCAGGTGGCTCAGAGCTCCTGCAACTCCAGCTCCAAGGGATCCCAGGTCCTCTTCTGGCTTCCACACTTGTACCATAGATTCACACACACACACAACACATCTTGAAAAATATATTTTGAGATCTTGAGAAATGTCAAATTAATAAATGACGTATGCAGCAGATATGTGGTATCAGTAAGTCATGACACTGAGGTGGGGTACCAAGATTTCAAGGTTATCTTCAGCTACATAACAAGTCTGGTGCCAGTCAAGTTACAATAGGAAATCCTGTCTGAAAGAGAGAACAAAAACGAAGAGACAAGACAAGAAGAAAAAAAGAAAGGAAGGAAAAGTACAAAGCCCCTCAGTAAATATATGATTTTAAAGTTTTTTCGTATTTAGATTTTAACTATAGCACTTCAATATTTTATTTCTCTGGGACAGTTATACACAGTGAGAGTGAACCTAAGTTTTCACAATCATTTCTATCCATATTATGATACTATAACATGAAGACTTTTGATGAATTTCACATATTCTTTGATTTACATCAAAGCTTTATAATGTTTAGTCGGAGAAAGAAAATGTTGCAAAATAAAATCAATCAAATTTTAGGCTTGTATTGTAGACATATTTGTCTTGAAGCATAACTTCTCATGACCCGCTTTGGGAACTGTTTCAATCACTCAAAAATATGGGTATTTTTCTTCCAATTTTGTTATATGTTTCATACAATAAGATACATTTACCATGGAATGCTTTAAACACACTCATTTATTTTTGCATGTATCTACAAACAGGGTTAATGAACATTTTGTTTATATATTTTCTCATACCCCAAAAATGTGGCACTCTCACTTATAGAAGTATATTAGAGACTTGAGAGGCGGGGCAAGATGGCAGCACCGGAAGGACTCTCATTCTGAGGAGCAGCACAGCAGGATTGGCACAGTGACCAGCAATCAGAACTCGCGGCCATAAAACACAAGGGATTGTGTTTCACAGGTGAGAGGATACCCCACGGTGAGGGATTCAATCAGCTTTAACTCACCCAGCTAAACCGCAGAAGAGATTCCGGTTCCGCCAGGTGCTTGGTCACCAGCCCAAAGCTACACGCCAGCGTGATCTGGTCATGGTCCCAGATTGAACTGTGGGCCCACAACATCATAGACTGGATTTCCCAGTCGAGAGATAACCCCACGGACAGAAAACAATTGGGACTGAACTCAGGTTACCCAGACATACCCTGGAAAAGACTAGGGTTCCGCGGGTGCCCCAAGAGCCAGCCCGGACCCAGAGCCGGGACACAGGCACCTGCACAGAGCCCTGCCTGCGCGCCTGATTCGCCGCCTCAGATAGAACTGTGGGCACCAGGGCACCAGGGCACCAGACTGCGTGTCTCTGGCAGGAGGAAACCCCCAGCAGAGGGGGTCAGCAGCTCTAACGCTTAGGACACCCAGCACCAAAATGCTTCCTGGACTCATGCAGACTCTAGTGCAGGCAGGAGCGCTGTGCTCTGCCTCCATTATTGAGTTCCCCTAGGGCACTGGGACACACAGCTGCATCCTCAGACCTACAAAAGCCAGAGAGCCATTACAGCAGCCCTCAGATACTGTGCCAAGGATCAACCAGTTATCCCTAGTTAGACTGTCAAAACTGTGGGAATCCCTGGTCCTTCAAGAGGGCTGCACCCACAGCGTCTGGACCAGAGCAGTGCCTGCAGCTGCCATCCCAGACAGAGACACACAGCTTCTGGTCCAGAGTGAGGCACCCAGCCTCCAGACCAGAGCAGTGCACCCAGGCACCAACTCAACCTAGGTGCACATTCCCCAGGTCCAGAGTGGAGCAATCAGCCTCTGGTCCAGAGACTTGCTGAGTGCACCTCCCACTTTTCCGGACAGAACTGTGCACCCCAGGATAACAGACTGAGTTTCCCTGTTGGGAGAAAACCCCACAGCTAGGGAATCAGCAGGTTCTTTAAGAGGACTGTACATAGAAATTTAGTGAGCAGCAGCACACTAAATTTATAACAAGAAACCCAGCAGTGGGGCAGCTGTCTTGAGAAATTCTATGGGTAAGAGGAGATCCCCCCCCTGCCTAACATAGACCACAGCTACTACTTAGGGCTATAAACCTGAGGTGAGCAGTGGCAACTCCTGAGAAACACTGGCCATACAGTGACCATAACCAAAAAGCAGAGAAGGACTCCTTCAGGAAAAATCATCTTCCGGCCAAGGGGATACTCCCTACCTCAGGATTCCAGGAAGCACAGAAACTAACAGCAAACACCTAAATCAGCCCAATGGGTAGAGGTCAGCGTAAAGGCTCAACCAACAAAAGACAGAGCAATATGGCATCTCCAGAACCCAGCCATCCAGGGGCAAACAGCCCTGAACAATGCAGCATAATAGAAAATCAAGAAAATGACCTTACATCTATGTTGATGAAGAGGATAATAGAGGAAACAAATAAAATACGTAAAGAATTAGAGGAAGATAAAACCAAACAGATCATGGCTATCCATAAAGAAATGGAGGAAGATAAAGACAAGCAGATTAGGGCCATCGGTGAAGAAATACGGGAAGATGCAGCCAAACAGCTTGTGGCCTTCAGAGAAGGAATAATTAAATCACTGAAAGAAATAAAAGAAACAGAGTTGAAGGAACTAAAAGAAAAAGAGGAAAATACAAGCAGACAGGTGAAGGAAGTAAACAAAACAACTCAAGACCTGAAGATAGAACTATAAAAATTAAAGAAAACTCAAATGGAGGAAATAATGGAGAGGAAGAATTTAGGGAAGAAAACAGGAACTACAGAGGTAAGCATAACTAACAGAATACAAGAAATGGAAGAAAGAATCTCAGGTGTAGAAGATACAATGGAAGAAATCGATGTATCTGTCAAAGAAAATGTTAAATCCAAAAAATTCCTGACACAGACTGTCCAAGAAATCCAAGACAATATGAAAAGACAAAACCTAAGAATAATAGGAATAGAGGAAAAAGAAGGCTTCCTTCTCCAAGGCCCAGAAAATATTTTCAACAAAATCATTGAAGAGAATTTCACCAAGTAAAAGGAAAAGCCAATAAGAATACATGAGGACTACAGAACACCCAACAAATTTGACCAGAAAAGAAAATCCTCCTGCCACATAATAATCAAAACAGTAAGTATACAGAACAAAGAAAAAATACTAAAAGCTGCAAGGGGAAAAAGGCCAAGTAACATATAACAGCAAACCCATCACACCTGACTTTTCAACAGAAACTATGAAAGCCAGAAGGGCCTGGACAGATATCATGCAGACCCTAAGAGAACACAGATGTCAACCCAGGCTACTATACCCTGCAAAACTCTCAGTCCTCAGAGACGGAGAAAACAAGATATTCAATGACCAAAATAAATTTCAACAATACCTACACACAAATCCAGCATTACAGAAGACACTGGAAGGGAAAATACAACCCAAGAAAATTAGCTTCTGTCAAGAAAACACAGGAAATAATTAACCTTACTACAGCAAAACAAAAAGCAACCAAGCACACAACCTTATGAACACAGCCAACATCAAAATCAAAGGATCTAACAGCCACTGGTCATTAATCTCTCTCAACATCAATGAACTCAACTCTCCAGTAAAAAGACACAGATTAACAGAATGGATACATAAACAAAACCCAGCAATCTGTTGCATACAAGAAACACACCTAAGACACAAAGATAGACATGAGGGTAAAAGGTTGGAAGACAGCTTTCCAAGCAAATGGACCCAAGAAACAAGCAGGAGTAGCCATTCTAATATCTGATAAAATAAACTTTCAACCAAAATTAATAAAAAGAGATGAGGAAGGACACTTCATACTCATCAAGGGAAAATTCCACCAGGAAGACATCACAATCCTGAACATCTATGCCCCAAATACAAGAGCACCCACATTTGTTAAAGAAACATTGATAAAATTTAAACCACATATAGATCCCCACACATTAATAGTGGGAGACTTCAAAACCCCACTCTCAACAAAGGACAGGTCAACAAAACAGAAATTAAACAAAGAAACAATATCTCTGACAGAGGTCATGAATCAAATGGACCTCACAGCCATTTACAGAACTTTACACCCAAACACAAAAGAATTTACCTTCTTCTCAGCACCTCATGGAACCTTCTCCAAAATAGACCATATAGTTGGTCACAAAGCAAGCCTCAACAGATACAAGAAGACTGAAATAATCCCTTGTATCCGGTCTGATCACCATGGAATAAAGCTGGACCTCAACAACAACAGAAATAGCAAAAAGCCTACACACACATGGAAACTGAACAACTTGTTACTAAATGACAGCTGGGTCAGGGAAGAAATAAAGAAAGAAATTAAAGCCTTTCTAGAACTCAATGAAAATGAAGACACAACATACCCAAACTTGTGGGACACAATGAAAGCAGTGCTAAGAGAAAAGTTCATAGCACTAAGTGCCTTCAAGAAGAAATTCGAGACAGCTCATTCAAGCAACTTAATGGCCCACTTAAAAACCCTAGAAAAAGAAGCAGCAGACACACCAAAAAGGAGTAGATGGCTGGAAATAATCAAACTCAGGGCTGAAATCAATCAATTAGAAACAAATAAAACAATTCAAAGAATCAATGAAACCAAGAACTGGTTCTTTGAGAAAATCAACAAGATCGACAAACCCTTAGTCAAGCTAACTAAAAGGCAGAGAGACACCACCCAAATCAACAAAATCAGAAATGAAAAGGGGGACATAACTACAGACATTGAGGAAATCCAAACAATCATTAGGACTTACTTCAAAAGTCTATACTCAACAAAATTTGAAAATCTAAATGAAATGGACAATTTTCCTGATTGATTTGACTTACCAAAGCTGAGTCAGGATCAGGTAAATCAATTAAATAGTCCTATATCCCCCAAAGAAATAGAAGCAGTCATCAAAAGTCTCCCATTCAAAAAAAGCCCAGGACCAGATGGCTTCAGCGCAGAATTCTACCAGACCTTCAAAGAAGAGCTAACTCCAATTCTCTTCAAACTATTCCACAAAATAGAAACAGAAGGAACATTACCAAATTCATTCTGTGAAGCCACAGTCACCTTGGTACCTAAACCTCACAAAGACTCAACAAAGAAAGAGAATTTCAGGCCAATCTCCCTTATGAACATTGATGCAAAAATACTTAACAAAATACTTGCAAACCGAATCCAAGAACACATCAAAGATATTATCCACTATGACCAAGTAGGCTTCATCCCAGGTGTGCAGGGGTGGTTCAGTATATGGAAATCCATCAATGTGATCCACCATATTAACAAACTGAAAGAAAAAAACCACATGATAATCTCCCTAGATGCTGAAAAAGCATTGACAAAATCCAACATCCATTCATGTTTAAAGTACTGGAGAGATCAGGGATACAAGGCACATATCTAAACATAGTAAAGGCGATATACAGCAAGCCTATAGCCAACATCAAACTGAACGGAGAGAAACCTAAAGCAATCCCACTGAAATCAGGGACAAGACAAGGCTGCCCACTCTCTCCATATCTCTTCAACATAGTGCTGGAAGTCCTTGCTAGAGCAATAAGACAGTTGAAGGAGACCAAGGGGATACAGATGGGAAAGGAAGAAGTCAAATTATCACTATTTGCAGATGATATGATAGATGATAGTATACATGAGTGACCCCAAAAACTCTACCAGGGAACTCCTACAGCTGATAAACACCTTCCGCAAAGTGGCCGGATATAAAATTAACTCAAAAAATCAGTAGCACTTCAGTATACAAAAGACAAAAGAGCTGAGAAAGAAATTAGGGAAACAACACCATTCACAATAGCCACAAATGACATAAAGTACCTTGGTATAACCCTAACCAAGCAAGTCAAAGACTTGTATGAAAAAAATTTCAAGTCTCTGAAGAAAGAATTAGAGGAAGATATGAGAAGATGGAAAGATCTCCTATGCTCATGGCTTGGCAGGATTAACATAATAAAAATGGCCATCTTACCAAAAGCAAATACAGATTCAATGCAATTCCCATCAAATTGCCAACACAATTCTTTACAGACCTGGAAAGAAAAATTCTCAACTTCGTATGGAATAACAAGAAACCGAGAATTGCTAAAACAATCCTCTACAATAAAAGATCTTCTGGAGGTATCTCCATCCCTGATCTCAAGCTGTACTATAGAGCAACAGTTATAAAAACTGCATGGTACTGGCATAGAAACAGAATGGTGGATCAATGGAATCGAACAGAAGACCCAGAAATAAACCCACACACTTATGGACACCTGTGTTTGACAAAGATGCCAAAACTATACAATGGAAAAAAGATAGCATCTTCAACAAATGGTGCTGGTCCAACTGGATGTCTACATGTAGAAAAATGAAAATAGATCCATACTTATCACCCTGCACAAAACTGAAGTCCAAGTGGATCAAAGACCTCAACATAAAACCAGACACATTAAATCGGCTAGAAAAAAAAAAGTGGGGAATACCCTAGAACTCATTGGTACAGGAGAAAACTTCCTGAACAGAACACCAACAGCACAGGCTCTAAGAGCAACAATCAATGAATGGGACCTCATGAAATTGAAAAGCTTCTGTAAAGCAAAGGACACCATCATCAAAACAAAGCGACTGCCTACAGATTGGGAAAGAATCATCACCAACCCTTTATCTGACAGAGGACTCATATCCAATATATATAAAGAACTAATAAGCTGAAAAGCAATAAACCAAGTAATCCACTTAAAAAATGGGGAACAGAGCTAAAGAGAGAATTCTTTGTAGAGGAATATCGAATGGCAGAGAAGCACTTAAAGAAATGCTCAACCTCATTAGCCATTAGGGAAATGCAAATCAAAACAACCCTGAGATTTCACCTTACACCCATCAGAATGGCCAAGATGAAAAACTCAAGGGACAACACATGCTGGAGAGGTTGTGGAGAAAGGGGAACCCTTCTCTACCACTGGTGGGAATGTAAACTGGTACAACCACTCTGGAAATCAATCTGGTGCTTTCTCAGACAACTAGGAATAGCGCTTCCTCAAGATCCAGCCATACCACTCCTAGGCATATACCCAAGAGAGGCTCAAGTACACAAAAAGGACATTTGCTCAACCATGTTTGTAGCAGCTTTATTTGTAATAGCCAGAAGCTGGAAACAACCCAGATGCCCTTCAACTGAAGAATGGATGCAGAAACTGTGGTACATCTATACATTGGAGTATTACTCAGCAATGAAAAATAAGGAAATCATGAAATTTGCAGGTAAATGGTGGGACCTGGAAAGGATCATCCTGAGTGAGGTGTCCCAGAAGCAAAAAGACACACATGGTATATACTCACTCATATAAACATACAACATAGAATAAACCCACTAAATTCTGTCCATCTAAACTAAGCAAAAGAGAGGACCCTAACTAAAATGTTCAATCCCCATCCTGAAAGGCAAAGCAGATGGACATCAGAAGAAAAAGAAAATAGGAAACAACCTTGGAACCTGCTACAGAGGGCCTCTGAAAGCCAGAAGAAAACAGGAAACAACCTTGAAACCTGCCACAGAGGGCCTCTGAAAGCTTCTGCAGTATAGACTGTCAAAGCAGATGCTGAGCCTGATGGCCAACTGTCGGGCAGAGTGAATGGAATTTTATGTAAGAAGTGGGAAATAGTAAGAGCTGGAAGGGATGGGAACTCCACAATGAGAGCAACAGAATAAGATAATTTGAACACAGGGAACTTCCCAGAAAATCATACTCCAACCAAGGACTATTCGTGGAGATAACCTGGAACCCCTGCACAGGTGTAGCCTATGGCAGTTCAGTGTCCAAGTGGGTTACATAGTAATGGGAAGAAGGACTGCCTCTGACATAATCTGATTGGCCTGCTCTTTGATCACCTCCCCCTGAGGGGGGAGCAGCCTTACCAGGCCACAGTAGAGGACAATGCAGCCACTTTTGATGAGAACTGATAGACTAAGATCAGAAAGAAGAGGAGAACCTCCCCTATCAGTGGACTTGGGGAGTGGCATGCATGCAGAAAGGGGAGGAAGGGTGGGATAGGGAGGGGAGGAGGGAGGGTCTTATGGGGGGATACAAAATGAATAAAGTGTAATTAATAAAAAAAAGAAAAAAAAGAAGTATATTAATAATCAAATGGAATTTATTATTATTTTTCTTAGGTACAAATCTATTTTACATCATATCATATTTCACTTAGCAGACTGCCTCATGTAAACATTAATAAATATGTCCATGTAACCTGGAGATTTTTATGAGCTAAGAAATTCTAATCCTCAATACAGAAGTGTATGCAGGACTAACCGTCATGAGATAGCCAATCACTCTTCCTGAAAATAACAGTCTTTGCTTGATCTATAGCTATACATGTGTCTATATTTCTTTACACACAAGCTGCTTATAACATCATGTAGATAGATACATGCTCAAATGCAAAAAGCTGAAGCATTTATTTGCAAAGTGAGGATTCCAAGGTAAATGTGTATATTCAATCAAGAAAAGTTTTGTAATAAATTACTAATAATTTTCAGCAACAAAGTATGACTTTTTTCTATGTGTTTCATGTATTTAAGTGCCACACTTTTCTAAAGCACTTCAAATTTTATTTTATACTATCAAAGCATTGGTGGGATTTGTTCAACTTTGGATAACTTAGTAATGTTGAAGATTTCATGTATACAACGCTTATTTATTTTGGACTTCTTGGTTGGGTTACTAGTCATCATTAAATAAATCTCCCATGCTTTATCTAGCAAATCATTATTTACAACTCTCTCTTGCTACTCAGTTTGCACAATGTCATAGAAGACAGCCTTGAGAAAGTAAGGATACTTCTATAAAATTTAATTTTCCATAGAAAAATAGCTGCATTTAGAAATAGGTTGGCTTTGTGTCAACATAAAATATTCAGCAAACCAAAGTACTGAAAGGATATATAGATAGTTTTATCTAGTTGAGGATAGATTGTATGAGGCAAACAAGTATGAGGACAAAGATAAATTTTCTCAGAAAGTTTTTGCTTTGTTTGATCTTCTTTTTCAGTTGTTTTGTGTCTGCTTTGTTTTGGAGACCAGGTTTCCCACTATAAGCCAGGCATTCCTGACACTCCTATGTAGTTGGGCTAGCTTGGAGAGCATGGGCAACTCTTCTGCTTCTGCTCCTGATGCTTGGAATACAAGCATGAACCTCCAGTTCTGGCTCTCAGAAGGGAGCATGGCCACTTCCTTTTGGAGTTCCTTCTGTTACACAGCCCTTTTATCAAATTGGTACTAAGTGAATTAAAAACGTATTCTTATGTACTATGTGTGATTTTTTTTAATGTTTTCATTATAAGAAAATAATTGATAGTACTTTCTCTATGCGTTCCTGAGTCTCTACCCTTTTAAGCTACGGATTCTTGATAATTATCAGTTAAATTTTTATTACAGTTTACCTTGACATTCTTTTCAGTTTTATTAATTTTGTACATTTACTTAGTTTGTTACTATCGGACATTCGATAATTTATGTCAGAGACTGGAGAGATTGCTCAATCATTTAAGTGCTTGCCACACAAGCATGTGATAAGGACATAAATTTGCTTCCCAGCCAAGCCCAGCATACTGGCATACATTTTCCATTCCAGCACTGGAATGGCAGATCAGGAAGACGTCTGGAACTCAGTGGTCAGGTAGTCTAGTCAGTTGGTGTGTCCAGGGTTCGGTGAGAGACCCTTTCTATAAAAACAAGACAGACAAGCCACTGAAAAAGGTCAAAATCAACCTCTCTCACACACACATTCTTGGGTACACACACACACACACACACACACAAAGAACACAATGAAGTAATCCACATTACAGACTCACAGAGTAATTTCACAATTTATTATTATTTTACATAAAATCATATATTATCTAATTAGGACTGTTTATGAACTAGAAAAATTGAAACTAGTTTGGGGTGAAGGAGAAATGAGTCACTGCCAATATACGTATAGTTTCTCTTTATGATAAAACCAGTCTAGAATTAAGTAATTCTACAACTTTCTGGCTATACTGACGACAAATAAAAGTTGTAAATTCGATAGTATGTGAAATATCTTAAAATGTTAAAAGTAAAGCTACTTTGAAAATATGTCTAAAGAATGTAAGTCTTTCACTAGGTACTCGGTTTTTTCACACATGTTATTTCCATGCCATGTTGATTATATTTATTTCCAGTGTGTACGTGATTGGTCATTTGAGACTTTACTAAGTGGTGTATTTGAAATATCTAATGATAATGCCATCATCTGCATTACTGGCATGTGTTGGCATGCATTCATTTTCTTTTGTGACGCAGCTGAGAATTTCATAATTCTTTCCAGCCCTGGACATTACTGAAGTGAACACTACAGTAAGGTCTTATTTTAATCCTATTGAGAAAGGTTGAATTTAGTTTTCACCTTTCAGACTCAACAGTGTCAACATGTTAAGTTTAGGATGTGTGTTCACTGTTGTTTGGGTCTATCCCATATGAATACTACTTACTGACCAGCTTATGGTAGCCGGTAGCCACATTCTCACAGGTTGGAGACATTAAATAGGATAGGCTATATGTATGCACAATTCTGATATGGTAAGAGGTTCATAAACAACTTTATGTTTATTTACCACTCTCTTCATGATAACCAACTTATTTATCCAGGTTCCTTTTTTTTTTTTTTTTTTTTTGATTGGCTGACTAGTATCTAGTCATTCCATTGTACCATGTCAGAGGTCCCTTACGTAGAGGAAAGAAGGGAGAAGCAAGAGAAGCCAGGTTTGCTCATGTGCTCTTGGAAATATTTCCCAATCTTAAGGGTTTTTTAGGATTTATTTTAATTAAATTTTGTTTATTTGTAGAGGTAGGTATCTGGGTGAGCGTGTGCTGGGGGGTTATATATACGTGTTTGTAGGTCACAAAACTAGAAGGAAATAATGAAGGGGAGAAGAGAGTAAGTAAATACATGAGCAGGAAAGAAGACGTAGGGAGTAACTGGGAAGAAGAAGAGAGAACAATTGGAGGAAGGGTGGAATGAAAGGGAAGGAAGTAGGGACATGAAAAAGAGTAAAGTATAATAGCATATATATATATATATATATATATATATATATATATATATATATATATATAT
>NW_026585644.1:52899297-52903783 GCF_907164565.1 Psammomys obesus
TTTTGCCTTAAGAGTTAATAAAAATAAATTGATAAACTGAACAAACAAGATGTTTTTGTCTCACGGAAAAGTGAAATAAAGTCTTCTGAGGAAGCTGAGTTATCAGCTG
The DNA here is from genome assembly GCF_907164565.1 of Psammomys obesus. Taxonomy (NCBI): domain Eukaryota; kingdom Metazoa; phylum Chordata; class Mammalia; order Rodentia; family Muridae; genus Psammomys; species Psammomys obesus. The sequence continues at coordinate 52,899,407 of NW_026585644.1, forward strand.
GGTCTTGCAGAACTATTAGAGTGCACACTGACGCTGTGCATCATACCACACACATCTAGTCCCCAGCCCTGGAAGTAGAGCAAGCAGGTATCTATGTGTTCTATGCCAACCAAAGCTACATGGTGAAACCCTGACTCAGAAAAGCAAGTGAAGGAAAAAGAACACATAGTGGGAGGACAGGAAGTATGAACATAATGCCAGGTGGACACTATGGAACCGCTGTGAAGTGAATGGTGAGAAATATAAAAACAACAGAGCCAATTTTCTTGGAATCAATAGTTCATGCAAGGGAGTCGGTAATTACAGTCAGAAAAAGAAACCAATTATAAATTCAAAGCTCAAAAGTATAAATTCAAGTCTATTATTTTTCATTAGACATATTTAGCTTACATTATTTAATTGGTTCAATGAATACAAGCTGTATATTTTCAATCACCTCCCCCCCTTACAAGTTTTCTGCCTTTAGTAGGGCATGAAGCAATTGTTCAGGGCATCCATAGTTACATAATGAATGGCAATGCCAATCCAGGAGCTATGCCTGACTGCATAATTCTGGTGACAGGGTTAAGGCAGCCGCAGGCCTACTTGTCGGCATGAGAACAGCCTTGCCAACAACAAGCTTTATGTAGCAGGCTAGTTTGTGTATAAAATCAAGCTAATGCTATGGCCTGTCAAACGAATCTTACACAATCTCCTGTAGGAGAGTGACTCTGACAACTTTAAGAGATAATACATGCCCTTTGGTGCATCCTTCCAGCTTTTCTCAGAAGCAACACTTTAGTTATGAATGAACCAAGTTTGTAGCTAAGGTTTCTGTTGTTGTTTTTTTGTTTTGTTTTGTTTGTTTGTTTTCAGTGAACTTGTCATGTGGCATCCAAGATTGGTGGTATATATGAGGCATCAGACGCTAATGGCTAAAATCAGATTTCTGCCTGTCTGTCTTCTATTACACTTTGCTTGGTCTGTTTTTGCTTCCTTCATGCCTCTCTGCACCTCTCTTGTCTTTCCCTAAGAACCATTGAGTACTCCCTGTAACAGCTTCCTATACAACAGTCTTTGAGATCTGGTAATAATTTGTACAACACCGTGGAACATCAGACCAGGAGTATCTTTATACATCTCTAACCCCAGTGCACACACTGTGCCTTCAACAATCACCCAAGTCCTCCATGTGCAGACAGCAAGCTATTTTACTTGTTAGATAATGATGATCTGAAATGAGGAAAGAATAGAATAGAATGAAAAAAATTAGGTGGTTAGAATTCTAAGCAAAATACAAAGAAAGAGTATACACATTGGAACACATGCAGAAGTGAGATCTCTAAACCTCTCTCCTAGGTCACCATTTTCCTTGGAAAAGCAAAAAGCCAGATGTTTACACAGTTCAGACTCCTTTATTGATTAAGTGACAAAAACTAGCAAGTTTATCCCCATCTGAATTTGCCAGTTTTTATGTGGTGTGATATTACAAGGCAAATTCTTTAGAGCTTTGAACAACAAATAATTCACCATGTCTGATAACTTCTAAAGACATTCTGTAGTTTTGGGCACAAGAACATTAGCTTAAAACATGGCTTCCCAATGGCCTCATGATTAGAATCATATTGATCATCAGACTCCTTATTCTGCATCTTTATCTTCACTTTCTTCTCTTTTTTGAAGTTTGTCTTATTTCTAATGAGCCACCATTTCAATGTGTCTTTGTAGTCAATTAGAATCAGAACTGTTTAAACTAAAATTTAGTTACTGCTATTATTATGGACATATGTGTGTTACATTCCTTATTGGCCACCTACCTCTTAAACTTAGCGTGATATCAACATTTCTCGCATATTTTTGTTCTGAATATCCACATAGCAACTAGAACTTTACTTTCTTGATGTTTTTTACTTGCATTTCCCAGTGGGAAATCCAATCTGGTATTATAGTCAGTGACAAAGAAAGTGCTAATTAGCAGATGAATGCAATTAGTAGTTACCTCAAATGTTTTCAGGTAACTTCTGCTGCTGACATATACTTACTGTAGATGCCAGCATTTTTTTTTTCGTTGTATATGATACAAACTCAGCAAAATACTAAAACACTTTTTATAGACTATGGGCCTAAACAATCTAGTATTAGTATTAGGATAATTGCACTTCAGGCCTTTTCTCTAGCTATGAAGATAGTATCTCTCTTCTCAACCCGTGTAGTTGTGGTCCCCTCTGTGTGTGAGTGTGAAATGTCTTTTCTTCTATGCAGTTCTATCCATCCCAAAATTCTATAGTTTATACTCTCTTTGACATGCAATTCTTTCTCACCAGACACCCAAGTGTCCATGATTCCTTCTTGCATCTATAGCAGTGTTCAGTTCCATGACTCTTGCTTTGCGTGCACTATCATCTGAACCTTTTTACTGAACTCTAAGCATTTTATGGAGAACAACTGCCGTTTATTCTTGAGAATACGTCCCTGTGCTTAAAGCAATGCCTAACACTCCACAGGCTCCAAAGCCTGGTATGTGAGGAACCAAATGCTTTCAGCATGTAATACAGTGATAGAGATATTAGTTGATGGATGGGGACATAGGATGATGGATGAATGGATGGAGGAGTGGGTGGGTAGATGGACAATATACCTAAGAGTAAAGGGAAAGCTAATATGAATCAGATTAAGAAACCTTACTTTCTCGGTGAGGAAACCTGGATTCAAAGAGAAAAGAGGACCTCTTAGAGGAGCAGGTAGGAAGCAGTGGTGTGTGTGCTGTCTTCCCCCTTTATAGCACACATGTGGGGTGACACAAGTGATTGTTCCTGTGCATTCTGTTTTTCTCCCTGCTGCTGTTGTGGTAACAATGAGGAATGTCATGAGGCTGCTCTCTCATTCTGGGACTGTGTTCTCTCCAGAGCGTCCATATATGGCTCACAGGGCAGAGCTAGGAAAATATAGTCCCATGGAAAGCCTACAATAAAGCCTTTTCTCTACACATTAAAAATTAAATCTGGGTTTAGAGATATGGCTCTGCAGTTATGAGTCCTTGTTGCTCCTGCAGAGGACCCTGGTCCTGTTCCCACATACCCAACAGTAAAATCTTACCCTTCCTGACTCAAAGGTTGTGCTGTTCTCATTTTAGATAGCTACTTCTTTTGTCTGAAGTTATTGTTATGGTTATTCATTCACTCCGTTTCTTTCTCCCCACAAACGTGTCACACATCTGTTCTCTTTTCCAGTTCTGTTGCTGCAGATATCCAAAATTATATACAATTTTCTTCCACATCTTGACTCTTTTTGATGGCCATGATGTCCAGTGTACAATACTAAGATATGCTTTGACATAGAAAACAAAAATTGAAATAACTGTACCATGTTGCTTCTAGCTAGCACAAGTTAGTGGTATTTCTTTATTTTTAGTTCTTTTATAATTTGTACACAGGATAGAGCAGAGAAGACAACAAAGAAACTCCCTTTAAAATGATTAAGAAACTAAGCCACCAAAGAATCTCAAGTATGAGATTATACATTTTGGGAATATCTAGCCAATATCTTACCTCTCATGGATGTGAGAGGTAAGTTACAAGCCTGTGGCTCTAATTGAAGAAGAAGAGAAGAAGAAGAAGAAGAAGAAGAAGAAGAAGAAGAAGAAGAGGAGGAGGAGGAGGAGGAGGAGGAGGAGGAGGAGGAGGAGGAGGAGGAGGAGGAGGAGGAGGAGGAGGGGGAGGAGGAGGAGCAACAAGAATAATAGAAATGGTCTAGCCAAAAAGGACTAAATTTATTTGGCACATAAGGAGCTAAATCTGTTGGGTGAGTTACACATGACCAGGGCAAATTAGCTGTGCTTGAGGGAGGCGTTCATTCTTTGAAATTGGAAGGACAAATCTCATGGTTTGAGACAGTTATTTACCAAATGCTAGAGGCTTCAAGGAGATAAAACCATAAAGCAGCTGCATTTAACTGGCAATATACTTGGTGAAGAGTTGCTGATCAAACGTCTTTTGGTACACCATCATCTACTATATCACATTGTGACAAAAGAATAGAATGACAATGCCTCCCACCTTCAGGCAATTTCCAATTAAAACATAAAGGAGTGCCTGCTTTTCAGAAGGACCAGATCTCTAGGTATATTTGTAGCAGAGAAATAAACATAGAAAACAGAGCTATTCAGACAGACAGGAAATGAAGACCTCATTTAGGAAAAAAGTGAAACACCAGTGCTTTTATAGCAGAGGTGTAAAGAGAGAAAAGAAGAAATTGATACACCTGGGTCATTTTTGGTTTGGAATTCAGTCTGGATTGACTCACCAGCAGAACATGGATGTGAGAGGTAAGCTACAAGCCTGTGGCTGTAATTGAAGAAGAAGAAGAAGAAGAAGAAGAAGAAGAAGAAGAAGAAGAAGA
>NW_026585644.1:52903793-52988916 GCF_907164565.1 Psammomys obesus
GAAGAAGAAGAAGAAGAAGAAGAAGAAGAAGAAGAAGAAGAAGAAGAAGAAGAAGAAGAAGAAGAAGAAGAAGAAGAACAACAACAACAACAACAACAACAACAACAACAACAACACCACAAATGGTCTTCATCAGGAGTTTGCCATTCCTAAGAAGCCACACGAATACAGTGGTCTACTACTACAGCATGACTTCAATGTGTTCTATTGGTGCTTCTCAATATTTCAGGATAAAGAAACCTTTGGTTTTGTTTGTAAAATGTAGATTCTGATTCAACAGGTTAGCAATGGTTCCCAGACTCCACATCCTAACCATGCCAGGTGACACCAATGCTGTTGGGCTGAAGCTACATGTTGAGCACCGACAGAGAGAACTGGAGAAATCTGAAGTTGGTAAGGGATGGAGGGTGAACAGCAACAAAAGTTGAAAGATGGAACTGGACTCTCAACAAAACCAAACCAAGAAGATTTCTGTTTTGCAATGAGGCAGAACAAGTTGCTGAGCAGAAACCAGATTTAATTCAGTCAATAAATAATTTAAAATGGCAGAAAACACTACTTACAAAAATGCTTGTGATGTGAAAGCTTAATCATAAAAAGCAAAACAACAGCAGTGTTATCATTTGAATATTTAATGTCTCCCAAAAGCTAAAGATTCAGTCATTAGCCTGTGGAACTGTTGGGTAGTGGTGGAGCCACTTAGACGTGGGCCTGTTGTAAGAAAGAGATGCCTTGAATTAAACATTACCACCCTGCCCCCTTGCCATAATGCTACCATGCTCCTCTACCACATACTCTTGCTGTTATGTCATATGTCACCTCAGACTGAAACACAATGCAGCCAAACAAGCACTGACTGAGACTTCAAAAGACACCTTTCCTATTTTCACGTGTCTGTTCTCCAATATTTTGCCACAGTGATGAAACTGACCAGCACAGCATTAGCAGCAAACCTGGAAGGTCATGATGTCATATAATTAAGGTGCTGTCTGTGATGGCATATTATTCAGAATACAGACTTTAACATGCTTTCCATGGCATCACCTTACTCAGAATAGACTTTAAATTTCTTTCTATGGCATCATCTATTCAGAATACAAACTTCTACATGCTTTCTCCATGGTGTCATGTCATTAAGAACACAGACTTTAACATGTGCTCCATGACACAATGAAGTTGTTTTATAAAATGTGAGGTGGTGTAATGATAACTCAAAATTTTCATTCCTCTTTTCAGAACATGCAGCAAGCCGATGGTGTTCATTTGGGGGTCTGTATTTTGCTTGCCTGTTATGGAAGGCAAATTCAGGTTAAAGACCCTGTTTCCATTTATTCAAATACCAAATGACCTGTTTCTGGATGAGAGAAAACAGTGGTCCTGTAGACAGTCTTTAACTCTGCAGCAGGTGTTGGCACCTGTAGTCGCTTAATTCCAGCCAAAATAATCACTTCTCTCTCACTGCAGCTGTCTCACATCAAGCATTGTTCTCCATCAGTGAATCTATTTGGAGAAATTAAACCATGGCTTTTCCCCAGGTAAAACAGCAAGAACGGGGGATATTTGGATTCCAGGAGGCAACTTTTGTCAACAGTGTGAGCAGATGAAGTCACACCCACTAGCTCTCTGGCATCCAAATATAGTATGGAGCACTTGGACAGGAGGGTCCTGAGGCAGACAACACCAGCCTACACAGGGCACCACGTAGCAAAGGCTGCTCCTCGAGTTTGCTAGAAAGGTGTTACGGGGGAGGAAGAGCCAGTAAAGGAAACTTAGGTAGGAACTAAATGTCATCAGTAGTAGTATCTACTAATTATAGCTATGACCACTTTGTTCCTGTGGTTGTTTAAGTTTTTAATTTAATGTTTAATGTGTGTGTGTGTATGTGTACAGAGGCTCTAAGTTCTTCAGGTTGTAACCACTGCAAACAGGTCCTTATTGCACTGGAAATTAGTGTATATCTGTTACCATTTATCAAACCAGGCACTAAGAGAGTGCCAGGGCCCTAGTTTCACCTAATGGCACGACTGTCACCTTATGGTGTGCAGAAACACAATCCTGACTCCTACTTAGAATACTCCATTTCAGTCACTACTCCAAGGCACAAACAGAATTCTTTGTTGGCAGCCAATGCAAGCTTTACATGGGATAGCAATAGAGTAAAATAGTATGCAAACTTAAACTACAAATAGTGTAATTCATTTCTTGAGGTCAGAGAGTATCATCTCCTGCTTTAAGGAAAGAGTATATCTAAATAACTCAGGATAGATGGGTGCTTATTCTAAATCATAAAAAGTTTGTCATTTTTTTGGGAAGAAGTGTTCTACCGGAAGGGGGACAAGGTAATGAGGAGTGAAAATGAGTCTCAGAAAAGACCCCTGTACCCAAATTTTTTGGTCCTGTTGCTCTCCTTGTGGAGCTCCTGTCTGCACTCTGCCCAAAGGTTGGCTTTAAGTCTCAGCATCTGCTTTGATACCCTGCTGGGTAGAGTCTTTCAGAGGCCCTCTGTGGCAGGCTCCTGTCCTGTTTCCTGTTTTCTCCCTCTTCTGATGTCCATCCTCTTTGCCTTTCTGAATGGGGATTGAGCATCATAGCCAAAGTCCCACTTCTTGATCAGTTTCTTTAGGTGTACAATTTTAGTATGTTTATCCTATATTATATATCTAATATCCACTGATGAGTGAGTATATACCCTGTGTGTCTTTCTGCTTCAGGGATACCTCACTCAGGATGATCTTTTCCAGTTCCAGTTCCCACCGTTTGCCTGCAACTTTCAGGATTTCCTAGTTTTTTTTTTTTTGTTGTTGTTGTTTTGTTTTGTTTTTTTTTTTTTTATTGCTGAGTAATATTCCATTGTGTAGATGTACCACAATTTCTGTATCCATTCCTCAGTTGATAGACATCTGGGTTATATCCAGCATCTGGCTATTACAAATAAATCTGCTACAAACATGGTTGAGGAAATGTCCTTGTTGTACATTTAAGCATCTTTTGGATATATACCCCGGAGTACTATAGCTGGATCTTGAGGAAGCGCTATTCCTGAGCGCTATTGTCTGAGAAAGCACAGACTGATTTCCAAAGTGGTTGTAAAAGTTTACGTGCCCACCAGCAGTGGAAGAGGGCTCCCCTTTTTCCACATCCTCTCCAGCATGTGTTGTCACTTCAGTTTTTGGTCTTAGCCATTCTGATGGGTGTAAAGTGAAATATCAGGGGTGTTTTGATTTGCGTTTCCCTGGTGACTAAGGACATGGAACATTTCTTTAAGTATTTCTCTGCCATTCGATATTTTTCTATTGAGAATTCTCTGTTTAGCTCTGTGCCCCATTTTAATTTGATTGCTTGATTTGTTGCTGTTTAACCTCTTGAGTTCTTTATATATTCTGGATATTAGTCCTCTGTCAGATATAGGGTTGGTGAAGATCCTTTCCCAATCTGTAGGCTGTCATTTTGTTCTGACACTGTCCTTTGCTTTATAGAAGCTTTTCAGTTTCATGAGGACCCATTTATTGATTGCTGCTCTTAGAGCCTATGTTGGTGTTCTGTTCAGGAAGTTGTCTCCTGTGTCAATGAGTTCAAGGATCTTCCCCACTTTTTCTTTTAACAGGTTTAGTGTGTCTGGTTTTATATTGAGGTCTTTGATCCACTTGGACTTTAGTTTTGTGCAGGGTGGTAAGTATAGATCTATTTGCATTTTTCTACCTGTAGACATCCTGGCAGACGAGCATCATTTGTTGAAGATGCTATCTTTTTTCCATTGAATGGTTTTGGCTTCTTTGTCAAAGATCAAGTGTCCATAATTGTGTAGGTTTATTTCAGGGTCTTGTATTTGATTCCATTGATCCACCAGTCAGCTTCTATGCTAGAACCACACAGTTTTTAGTATTCTTGCTCTATACTAAAGCTTGAGATCAGGAATGGAGATACCTCCAGACAAGGATCATTCATGGAGATAGCCTAGAACCCCTGCACAAACATAGCCCATGGCAGTTCAGTGTCCAAGTGGGTTCTATAGTAATGGGAACAGGGACTGTTTCTGACAGGAACTGATTGGCCTGTTCTTTGATTACCTCCCCCGAGGGGGGAGCAGCCTTACCAGGCCACAGAGGAAGACACTCATGATGAGACCTGATAGACTAGGATGAGAAGGTATCGGAGGAAGACTTTCCCTAGCAGTGGACTGGAGGAGGGGCATCGGTGGAGAAGGGGGAGGGAGGGAATGTGTGATTGGGAGGGCAGGAGGGAGGGAGCTATAGGGGGGATACAAAGTGAATAAATTTTAATTAATAAAAAAAGAGGAGTGAAAATGAGCAAAATTCAAATAATTTGACTGTCAAAAGGTAAAATAAGTTCTTATTCAAGGATATTTTTCTATTTAAAAAATTTACAACCAAGGACTATTCGTGGAGATGACCTGGAACCCCTGCACAGGTGTAGCCCATGGCAGTTCAGTGTCCAAGTGGGTTACATAGTAATGGGAAGAGGGACTGCCTCTGACATAATCTGATTGGCCTGCTCGTTGATCACCTCCCCCTGAGGGGGGAGCAGCCTTACCAGGCCATGGTAGAGAACAATGCAGCCACTTTTGATGAGAACTGATAGACTAAGATCAGAAAGGAGAGGAGAACCTCCCCTATCAGAGGACTTGGGGAGTGGCATGCATGCAGAAAGGGGAGGGAGGGTGGGATCAGGAGGGGAGGAGGGGGGGGCTTATGGGGGGATACAAAATGAATGAAGTGTAATTAATAAAAAATTAAAAAAAATTTAGATGTGAGCAACATTTATTCGTATATTTAAATCATTCAGAACACAGCATATGTCAGGAGATTTAGATATTCAACTGTGAATCTGTACTTTTGAGATCGTGACATTGTCTAAAAAGAATCAGATTTTAAATTGTATTAAATCCATTATTTTCCCTAGATTATGTATAATTGTATTAGCAATAAATAACTAAGGATAGCTCATACACAAACAGCTAAACTTCCCATATTTTTTTTCTGAGTATTTTCTGTTTGTTCTACTAAAGCATTCATTTAAAAGATGTCAAAATATTGTTTTAAGTTCTCTTTATTCCAACATCCCTTGCAGGGATTTGTTTGGTTAACTCTCCCATTCCTCCACAAGCCCAGCAGTGTGTCCTGGAGCAGAAGGGACTCCTGGAGATGGCCTTGAGGAAGGGACAGTGACAAGGGAATGGACTGTGTCCTGCTAGGGGGAGATGTGCTTGCTTCCTTCACTCTCCAGGAAGGAAGCTTCAAAATGCCTCTGAAACATACAGGGTCTCTTTAAATAACAAGCCATGAATAAAAAATCAGGGACTGCAGCAGTGTGGCATTATCATGACTTTGAGAATATACAGAAAGCCCAATCTAGTCAGTTGTTTTCCCCAAAGATATAAAAATAGAAAAATAGCAAACAAGGAAAAATAACCTCCGTCTGCTGTCAAGAGCCTATGAGAAGAAATGGCCGCAGAGAACCCCAAGGATGTTACCATTTCCCATTGATCAATATTCCCTAGGTCCATGCCCTGCTGCTCCACAGCTGGCAATGTTTCAGGAATGTTTTCATTCGCTGGCCAACTATGGCTCCTTCACCTGCCCCACCAACATCGGGACACATTTGGTGGCTATAGTTTATCAATATCTTCCCAGATATCTAAGGTAGTAAAGCTGCAAGTGAGTGATAAATATCATTTAGAGCAGGCCCTGATTTTATAGCTGGGCAAGTAAGTGGCACAGAGATTAATAAAACTCCCAGTACTTACATCTTGAACTCAGAAATTCTGAGTCCCAAAGAGAGGCTAGATTGGGCATCTCAAGCAAAATCAAGTAGAAAATAGTAAGAAGCTGGTTTCTAGGAAATATGAAAGCCAGAAAGGGCAAAAATCATTGTTAAAATTTAGTTTTTTTAGTTCTGTGTGTGTTTGCGTGAATGTGTGTATAAGTGTTTGTGTATTGGAGTGTGTGTATGTATGTGAGTGTGTATGTATGTATGTGTGTGTATGTGTGTATGTGTATGGTGTATGTGTTTGTGTGGTATTTGTGTGTATATGTGTGTGACTATGTGTATGCATATATGTTTGTGTGAGTGTATTTATGTTTTGTGAGTGAGTGTGTGTGTGTATGTGTGTGCGTGAGTTCCTCTGTGCATGTCCCTAAGGATGCCAGACGGGTGCACCAGATCTCCTGAAACTGGCCCAAGGACCTATTGACCCTAATCATCAGGAGGTAAATAAAAGAAAGAACTACAGCCCTTTTTCCTACTAATCTTTTGCATTGCGGTGGGGTGGGGTGGGGTGCGGGGAGTGGAAGGGAGGTAAAGGAGTTTAAAAGCCCTAAATAAAGTAGGTTTGATGAAAAAAAAAATCTAAGCCTATGCCACCTTATCTTTCCCCTGCCACCACTCTTGCGTTTTTAAATTCATATCTCTACATCTTGGAAGATCTGTTTTAATATATAACTCAACCATTTCCCATTTCATAGATCCCAATATACAATTCAGATTTGCTTTAATCTTGTCCTTCTATTGACTGAAACCCAGATATACTTTTTATAGCTTGACTTTCTGCATTTCCTTCATGCTTTCTGTCCACACCATCTCACAATATTTTTCTCGTTAAATTTACTGGCATTTCCCGGAACTCCTGTTTATAATTGAACTTCAATGACTTTTCCAAAGACTTTGATCTTGGACAGAACATCACTGATTACAACTGTTTACGTGTTCAGAGCCTACCATGGCATCTGCCACCAGTAAAAATAGAAATGTTTGTGGAAGGGATGGATATGGTAACAGATCAGTGAGATGAGAAACAGGGAACATGCCATAGAAGTCTATAGGAATGTCCAACTCCAAGAATACAAAAGTGCAAATTATCTTTAAAATATTTGATACTGCTTTTATGAAAGCTATAAATATTGCTCTCTGACTCATCCTTTTATGCTTCTCCCACCTGAAAATAAAAGATAGAACTTCTTTTGGGGACATCAGTAGAGCTCATTGGGTTCCTTCTGTAGACCAGCATTTATAGCTCTCCACATTGGCTGCCGCTGATTGTAAATCTTGCCTTGGCTCTTAATCATTCAGATACTAAGGTATCCATTTTCTCATTCTTTTTTATGGTATGTCCATCCAAAGCTACTTTTACCCTTCTTGAGATTATTTTGCAAACTTCTTTCTTCTTAAAGAGTTCTAAATATTTAAAAACACATACAATTCTGTAGGTTTTCATAGAACTTTCTCTGATTTTAAAATAAGTTTACTTTTTAAATCACTATTTAACATATTCCTTTGGTCAGCCCTTTACACAAGTCAGTGGCCATGTGAGCTGGGTATTTGGAGTAAGGAAGCTATGCCATCTGGTCTGAATACAGACAATATCTTAGTAGTGAGTTATACTTGAAAGTGTTCTCAAGCTCAGGTCACATACTTCAGGCAATCTTCTAGTAGTGACTAATCCTAACTATGTGACTTTTGCATGTGTGCAACCTCCCAAAATATAAATACTCACTCTACCAATGTCTTTATGAATATGAACAGAGTTAGAAATTACCCGCAAAATTTCTCAGGACATGCTCAGACTCTGAAGCAGCTGTTTTTGAAAGTAACCGAGTCGATGGATTCATGCCTAATTAATTTTGTAAGTGCTGGAAATTGGTAGTCATTGGCTGTCAACAGATTTATAAGTTTTCACTATTCTCTACTGAGTTTTTGTCTCATACATGCTGCAAAATTCCTGAGGGGCGGGGCTCTAGTCACCGAAGAAAGTTGCCTCCCAGGTGGCTGTTAGTCACTTGCTGCCATGCCGATTTTTCTCATATTTATTGTTTATAGCTTTGAAAACCATTCTTAAAGTGGACAAAGTTTTAAATGACTAAGGGTAATGAAGTAATCCACCCTCAGCCTACACCGTATGCTTAGGATGAGGTTTATGAGGTGTTTTTTTCCTCTTTTCCTTCTTTCTCTAAGCAGCATCAATTACCTTGATGGAAGGAAATCAAATCTTTTCTTTGTCTTAACAACGCATACTCAAAGATGCAGAGATGGAAAAGTCATAAAGCTGCAAACAGAGAATTACCAAATGCCAGATGAACAACTGTAGGCACAAAGTGTACTCACACCCTGACCCATGCTTGGTGACCAGGTGCCCATTCAGGCTCCACTCCACAGTTATGTAGAAGACAGATCAATGTAAAGTGAAACATTTTCAGACTTATTTGAACCTACTTGTCTCATACCAATCGAAGAGAAAAAGCCTGCATGGCCTTTAATCAGTGCCAAGCCCAAGTCCTCCGAAGGGGATGTTAGCCTTTTGGCCAGTGTGACAGTGTTAATAACATTCAAGTCAAAGAGAAGGAAAGGATAAGGAGTAAGTGCCACCTCCCCTGTGCTTTCTGGCCTTTGTGCTGAAATGTCAGTGGATTGTTAATGTAGCTTCATTTAAGGATTAGAAGCCTAATTACGTGGAATTCAGGGGCTAGCAAATTCAGAAGTGGGAAGAAGCTTTCCTCCCATAAGGAACCCCCCCCCCCCACTCTCTTTCTGGGGTTTATTGATTCTGCTTTTCTGTCATTAGAGGGTCAAACCCCTAGCATTGAATGGGCATGTCCCATTTAAGATAGTCACCATCACACACTGGGGTTGATTCTGCTTTATTTTTACCATATCCTCATGCCCTGAAGATATAAAAAGAAGCAGTGGGGTTTAATAACAAATGCAAGGGCTTGGTAAAATGAAAAGCAGTACCAAGGCCCTTCAGGTTCCCTACAGCAAGACAATATTACTTTCATGCTTATGTAACACTGCTCTCTCTATGCCTTGTTCCTGTTAAAGAGGTGACAGTGACCTTCCATCACTTATTAGATCATGTTCAAACACGGGCAGTGCACATTGTGGTCTTTGTAAGGCCTGGGCACTTACTGCCTGTGTTGATTCTTGTTTGCTGCACTGGCCACAGCTCTCCACCCTGTAAAGTCATGCCCTTAGTGATTTTAGTATATGAATAATTAAAACTCTCTCTGCTTCTTTGTTTCTTATCCGCATATAGTTTAAATTTTGGTAACATTCTATAATTTCATATACTTGAGTACTAAATTATACACTGTACCTTATGCTTTCCTTCTTGTTTTGTGAGGACTTTGGAATAGATGAAACAGAACAAAACAGGAAGTGCCAGTATACTCTGGCAAGACAAAAATCCATCACATTTGTATTTCAAGGTTGATATTTATTTTTATTGAAATGTATGTATGTCTCGTATTGGTATGAGTAGATGCCACATGAATGAGAGTACCTATTGAGGGTAGCAAAGGATACCCAACCCCTGAGGCTAAAGTGACAAGAGGTTGTGCCTGACATGGGTAGAGGGAATTGAACTCAGATCCTCTGGAGATGCAGGTAGAGTCCTTAACTGCTGAGCCATCACTGCAACCTCTCTGTTGCATGGTATTTATAGCACCTTGTGATTTCTAGCCTCATTTTCTTCACTGGCAAATACGTCCCTCTAGAATAATAAGTGTACAGATGAACACCTATCAGACAAGACCATGAAGATTTGGAGCAAGTTTTCTGTTCATTTGTATACTTCAAAACAAGTAATTATTGGATACATGATAATTAATTTTTCTAAACCTTTGTATAAATATTTGTAATGGAAATATATACATTTTGGTCTGTCCACTGTCTCTCTGGAAAATTAACCTCACTGAATTTTGTGTAATTCAGGTAGCTTAGATAAGAGTCCTCCTCCTCTTCTCTCAATGTGCTCAGGATCCACTTCCTTTCTTTTCCTTTCCTTTTTCCTTTCCTTTCCTTTCCTCTCCTTTCCTTTCCTTTTTCCTTTTTCCTTTCCTTTCCTCCTTCCTTCCTTTTTTCTGTCTCTGTCCCAGGAACTGCTGGACATTGGTATATTTGAAACTTCAGAGAGAGAATGGTGAGGTGATCCTTCATAACCTCAAACCCAAATGATATAATTCATGTTGTGATATCATACCATGACCCCATAATACCAGCTGGATGAAGTTTAGAAAAAACTGGTAGACCAATCTGTCACATAAGAATGCTCAGCACACCAGGGGTGAGGGTTTGGGCTAACCTCCCCATTTTGGGGATGGAGTGAGATAAATAGATTGTTGAATATCAACTCCATGGAACATACTGTTGACATTAATTCATACTCAGAAATCTTAGCAACAGAGAACTCTTAAAATAGCAAATGAAGGAAACAGGAAACAAGTGTTGATACTATTCCTGGAACCACCTGTTCAGTGTTTTTAGATGAAGGAGAACTGATAGGAGCAACAAAGACAGAAAGCTATTTGATGGCTTGTTTTCACTCCTCGGTGATGTAATCTCAAGACTTACAATACTGTCTGCCACCTGGTAGTCACTTAATCAGTGTTTACTAAATGTATGGATGAGGATACTTTCTTAGCGATGGGATTGTATACGGTTCATTGGTATTGTTTTATTATGTGTTTGTCCATAATATTCACTATGGAAAAATGAGGGGGTCATAAGGCAAAGGGCATTTGTTAGTAGACCATAGTTTTGATTTTTGGGTGAATACTGCTGGGTAAATTTCAGAGGAAAGAAAGTGAGAAAAAATACAATGGCTGTGAGCATGGCTATTGTCATCATCACCATACTTTTTAAGGGGCTTGGGCTCAGAGAAAGAACAGCTTAAATAATTCCCCAGTGTTATCTCTAAATTACACTACTTCCTATCATGGAAATACATGCCTACCCAAATAATATTAGAATATAACAATAACAAAAACAGATAACAATAAAAACAAAAAGGCTCAAATATGCCATGCCACAGATCCTGTAAGTTCTAATGAAATAAAATTTAAATTAGTAAGAGAGTAAGGTATCCACATTACAGATTCTTCTAGAATACTTTGAGGTTTACATGAGCACAAGGCTTAAATTACTTTTTAAGTTAAGACTATTTTTAAAGACTGTGTAAAAGCATTGTGGTCCCTTGGGGAACATTTAGATTGATATACCATTCCTCTTCTAGTACTTGAGATTATGACTATCATAATTGATAGGAAATGCAGTGTGAAGCTGAGTTGTATTGTCTCAATTTATGAAACTACAGTCTTCTGTGTATCTGAATGCTGATGAATTATGCTAAGAGGTTGGATTTAAAAGGAGCAGAGAAAGGTAATCAGCATTGCAAGTCTATGTGAAGATGGCCTTTTTATCCTTCACGTATGGAAGTAAATGACAGAATTGGGATATCTCTTCATTATTAATTCGTCTAAGTGCTCTTCTCCATCAGCCTCAGATGAAGGAAAGACAAAAGTTCAGTCTTTGTGGATGGGGGCTCTGTGGAATACGTCACCAGCTTTAACAAAGGGCAGAAATTACTATGAAAAAGCCACATGTTGGCTGTCTAGGAGGGTGTGACTCCTGTGTGTGTGTGTGTGTGTGTGTGTGTGTGTGTGTATGTATGTACACCCATATTATAACATTTTTATACCTTTATTTTTATTCTCTAAAATTCTTTGTGCCTAAACTGTATAGAAACACTGATAATGGCAACTGGCTTAGATCAATCTTTGGGATCTAGAAAGAGTTCTTTCTTCATGATCTTAAGCATTGTTTTTCAACATCAATAAGTATTTGGAAAGCCAAAACTGAACTTTAGAGTATCATTTGTGATTTCTCAATAAGAATAGGAACAAAAACCAATAGCTGCTTATTTTCATCTCTGAAATGATTCTCAAGGATCTTTAAGGATTGTGTATTAATATGTCAGTGTACTTAAGATGGTCTGGAGACAAAATGAGAGAACAAAATAAGTCTCTTCAATCTCTTTTTTCTTCCCTTTCCTCCCCTTCTTTCTCCCCTTCTTATTTTCCCTCCCTCTCTATTCTTCCTTTCTTGATTCCTTCTTGATCTCTTCTTACTTCCTTGGCCCCTGCTCCCTGTTCCCTGCTCCCTGTCTCCTGACCCTTTGACTCCCTGTCCCTTATGGTTTAATGACATCCTAAAGAACCAGTAAGTTTCTCTTAATATTAAGCAATCTTGTGGATGGTTGGACAGCCAGGCATAAACTCATGAGTTATTATTAATTTAACCTTTTCATAATAAAAAGCCAAATAAATAAAAAATGTGAATTTGTTTTTCACTGTAATTTAGAGTAAATAAGTTATCCATTTATTAAACTATTATAAAATTAATGACTAAAAACTCTTCTGAGGTGAGCAGTGTGTGATTTTGTCTCTTTGGGAGATGGTCAGATCTGTAACATTTTCAGTTGTGTTCATTTTGCATCTTTTTTCCCTGTCCTTTCTTAAAATATTGGGTCCCACTGTTTTACACCTCAGTATCCATTCCTATCCCATAATTTGCTGCTTCCACACATTTTGAATTAACCGGAAAGCACTCGTGTGAAATAAAGTAATTGTCAACATGAAACAAGGATAGCAGGGACACATTTGTAAGTGAAGTGACACTAGTTTTTGTTATTGTCACTGTCTACGCCTGGATTTAACTGGTTGGTAGACAATAGAATTACAGACCATGAAGTCCATGTCATCTTGGTTATGTGCCTTTGGAGGCCTTTTGTTCTCTTATCACCTTTTCTGTTTCTATGGCTAACTCTATGCAGAGAGAGTTAAATACATAACACTATCAAAGGCATGCATAAGGAGGAAGTATTTCAGTTAAAGGCCTCTGATCAAAAAGCCCTTAAGACAACGATCCACTTGAAGAGAAGTTTGTGAGGCAGAAAGTGATGATGCATTTACAAAACAAAAAGAGTGCATTTGAGAGGTTTTAAGGATAATGCAAAGGTCTGTGATAACTCAGAATAACTCTTCTGACCTAGATTTAAGTAGCACAAATGATTCATGCTGACATAGACATTTGGTTACTTAACAAATGTTTTTGCTGCTGCAGTGTATAAGAATCTCATTTCTACACTATATTCTTTAGAAAAAGGCAGAAGCACTTCAGATTAGGAAATTAGAGTTATTTCAGTTGCTGATGACATGAACTGTCAAGAGTGACAGCCGTACGTTTTCTGCATCTCGGTTTCTTCTGCTGTAAACCCATTTCTTAAAGTATAAATCTTACAGCACAGCGCAGCAACATTAGACACCGAGGAGGCCTGCTTCCTCCAGTAGAGGGCAGCGTTACCCAGTCAAGCGCAGGAACCCAGAACAGATGGGCAGATGGCTTGGAATTTAGAATACAGAGTGGCTACCTACTGCTCCTCAGCCTTGAGTCACCAGACCACAAATGCTTCTCCACAAAATAGCAATCTTAAGTAAGAGTAGAAACGCTCCCCCATCACTGCCGCTGTTCCCAAAATGGCCACATTACTCATCTCTATTGGAATATGAACAGAAATTTAAACTTCTACAATCTGTGTTGTTTTCTGAAATTTAAAGTTTGTTCTATGAATACATTCATTTATATAAAATACAGCAGCTTGTCTATACATATTTGAAGATTTCAAAATTACAGTTGAAAGTAGCGGATTTTTTCCTTCTGCAAAAATATTTAAGAAGTATTTATAAAGTTTGATTATGTTTAATATCATACTGAGAGATGAAAACTTAATTGTAAATTTTAATATATAAATATCCAAAGTCATTGGCTGTGACAGAACATTTTAAAAATTCTAGCTATACAATGCTTAGTCACAATAATGGATGACATCTACATTTTGTTCTGCTTGTAATGTTTAGATGCCTCTCTTACAGTGGTCCCCATGGGGGTCACAGAAGCTATTGTAGAAATGGATTCCCAAACAGCAAGACATGACATGAACTCAATGGCTGGCTCTTTAATCGCCTCCCTCTGAGGGGGGAAGCAGCCTTATCAGACCACAGAGGAGGACAATGCAGCTAGTCCTGATGAGACCTGATAGATTAGGGTCAGTTGGAAGGAGAGGAGGACCTCCCCTATCTGTGTACTGGGGGAGGATCATGGGAGAAGAAGCGGGAGGGAGGGTAGGATTGGAAGGCATGAGGGTAGGAGACTAGAGCTGGGATACAAAATGAATAAATTGTAATAAAAATAAATAAATAAAATTTTAAAAAGATTGATTCACTTGAGGAGATAGGAAGATTAGATAGTTTAACATGCTGTCTAGAGAACATAAAATATTCAGTAGGCGATATAAAATCAAATGTTGAAAAATTGACAAGATGCATGATTTCAAAATCCAGTGTGAAATAGTTAATTTGGAAGTCTTTGAACTCTTTCATTTAACAATGGAGAAAAGGAAGAAAGACTGAGCAACACATGTTAGACTGTACAAAAAGGCTGAAGGCACTGTGCACATGAATGGAGTTATGATGATCATTATTCAGACCTTAGTGTTCATGATCACCCTGTGTCTGTGTCCTTGGCGACCTTAGCAAGGCAGTTTAGTAAGACTTTTCAAGTTCTCTTCTGTCTTTGACCTTTGCTAAACACAGAAGTCCTGCTTGTCTTTTATTTCTGCTAATATAATTCTGAAGCCTAAAGTTAATGCAAGGATTATGTAATCACAAGAATGCTAATACAGGGATGATGTAATCCCACCCGAGTCCAGAAGAGCACCTTGTGTTACATCAAGCAAGGCCTAAACAGCAGCAACCTGTCTTTGTGGGCCATGCACCACTGATGCTATTCTTGACTATGAAAGACTGTTCCGTTTTAGGGAGAGTTAAAAGTTTCTCAGATCAGGAGAAAGTCTGGCTACTGCAGAGAAAATAAAATCATGCTTCTTTCCACCCTCCCCTTCTTTTTCGCCTGCAGCAACTGTAAGTGCAATAATGTGAGAGTGGGAACAAATTGCTATGGCAACAAAGTGTACTCTAATAATGAAGATGGTATCTAACAAGCAGGAGCAGCCAGAACTTTAAGGGGGAGAGAGAGAGTGAACCTTGAAGAAGCAGGAAGAAAAAAAATGTGAAAAGCTTAATGTTTTTCATTGTCTAGCATACTCATATTGGCCCATTTAGAAGAGTTGATTTTGTGTATTAGCTAAATTTCTCCTGTATCTATTTCAACATTTCAAGATTTTACAATGCTTTAGGGAGGAGGAAACCCAATAATTCTACACAAGAGTTATAAACCCCTTTACTCTGGACATATGGAACAATGTGCAGTCACTTAGAGGCCTGCAAAGGTCAAAATTCCCAGACCTACTGCTTCAAGGCAAATTCTCAAAGCTTAGTTCAGCTTTTCTTGACAGTGTAATTTTCTTCTTCAAGAACTATTTTAAAACAAATGGCTGCCATTTGGAAAGAAGCCTGGAAAAAAAATCAGTGCATGTTTTGACACAAGTGGAGAGAACATGGAAGCTGAGAGCCTAAAGGAAAATAGTGGGGGGTTATAATTTGATAATCTGTTAAACAAAAACAAGTCTTCGACTGGCGTATCATTCAGGATTGACTTTGTTATCATTCAAAGTATCCAATTACAGTATTTCATTGGCTTAAGAAACAAATGCTACTTCTCATTCAACAAAACACCTCCATGCCATCTTAATTTTAGGAGTGATGCTTATCTGAAGGTCTGTGTCAATCATTGAACATATGGATCTGAAATTGACAAACATCACTGATGGCAATTTTACCTATACCACCATCAGTAGAATTTATTCTATTCACTTTCAAATGGTAGTGATGAATTATAATCTTCATAGGTGCGTAGGAGAAGACGTACACGTAATCATTCTGTTGCAGGGTTACACACTAGGATTTTTATACAAGATGCATAACAGAACCTTTAAGTAAGATGCATTTTCAACCTCTGGCACTGTGGTAGACATCTGTGTTACATACAAAGTGTATTCCTACTTTCCAAGAATGTTTTTATGTGAAGGCAAAGATGGGGCTTGAACATCCTGAGAAGGATAAGTATGGAAGAATGGCCATTTAGACTAAGATTTGGAGTAAAGCATTCAAACTCCAGATGTTGGCAGAAGCTCCCACAGGGTGTGAATGACAATCTGTTCATGCATGCAGCAGTTGCAAGATGGAACTGCAGAGATTCCTCAGAACACAAAGGCTACAAAAGCATCATGCAGCTGTTTGTAAACCCATTTCTTCTTCCAGAGTTTTGTTAAAGGTGTTCCCCAAATTAAGACACAAACTAAAACAAACCTGTTTTCTTATTTAGTTCCTTATAATTCTAAAACTCTGAAGAAATCCCAAGTTTATGGTGAGAACACTTAGGGAGTGAAAATTTGTCATGCTTTCCATTAGTTGAAGTCCCATTACATTTAAAACCAGGATTTGTTTCTTAAAAATATAAAATATAAATAGGTTTGTTGTTGTAGGTTAATGTTATCCTACAGACTTCCTACTGGCCATAGCGGAGAATAAAGGATTCTTTATTCTCAGAGTGCTTAGACCTAAATGAGACAACTTTAGGGACCATTACAAAAGGGGGAAAAAGAATGCAAGAGCAAAAAGGTAGGGAGGCATGCCATAAAGAGGCTTTTCTGGACAAGTGTGAAAGCATGGCCTTGACCAGCACAGCACTGGGCTCACAAACATTTTGTCATGGACAGGAAGTAGTTCATGAAATCCTGCCTTCCCCTGAAGGACTATTAGAGTTGCTAGGGCAGGGGTTTTCCTTTCCTACGCAGTTACACCACTGAGAAGATTGTCAGGCCCCATTAATAACATCCTATACATGGACTTGCAAACAACCCCAATTAACCCAAATGAGCTCCAGTCTCTCTCTCTTTCTTCCTTTCTCTCTCTCCCTCTGTTTTCCTCTGTCCCACAAACAATATACTAATTTATAAATGTCTTTCCAAAGTTCCATGGGTTACATTCTTCCTTTCTTCAGTATATGTCCTATGAACATTTAAATTTCCTTTAAGCTCCTTCCAATGGCATGGAAGTGAAAATGACATGGTGAATGGATACTAAAGAGAATTATGAGGTAGGGAAATCAGAATCAAACTGGAAACTTGAAGCTTCAGTCTGGCTCTTTGCCCTGCTACTCATTGGCCATCCAAAGATAGGACTAGATGTCTTCATCTCTGAAAAGAGTATCTTCCAATTGTCTTTACTACCACATGGGATATTGTGGAAATTTAATAGAAACATGTAAGTAAAATGAATTGGAAACTTCTAAAGTACTTTGCAGGCATAGTTGTAAAATAGGAGCATTGAGAAGTACCTGACTTGTTTAGGGTGTTTTGTTATAGGAGCGATTTCAGGCAGGATAGAGGATGAGAGATAAACTCTTGAAAACACATGTTCTGAACTCTTTGAAAGCATTGTATCTAATCAAGACAAGGTCCCGTTGCTAATTGCAGGAGGTTTCTGCCTGGGTATTCAGTTCAGTTTATAGAGTATTATATTTATAACTCTCCAAAGGTCTCATCCCTCTCAGAATCCCAGGAAACAGGAGTGTGATATGATTGTGACTGCAGATTGCAGTTGATGCTGCCAGGCTACTGGAGATTTCTAACAAAAGCAAAAGAGCAGGATCACGGAGAGAAGGGCACTAAAGCTTTCTGTGCCTCTCAGAGGCTCCCCTCCTTCTTTTACCTCCTCTCTCCCTCCCAGCCAAATGGGAAAGAACATGGCTGGAGACTGAATCAACTTGTTCATCTGCAAAAGTGAGATTGGCATTCTGGAGGGGGCATTGGCAAGGAAGGGAGTTAGCATGGACAGAACACCGAGAAATCATAAGGGCCCTTCATGAACTGTAGATACTCCATGCAGGAGAAAGTCAATGAACCAATAGCACCTTGAATAGTATAGACCTCCCCTGGCTGGCAACATGGCAGACAGAAGAGCTAGGAGGCAGGAGAACTAAGTTTGAGTTTCATGACCAGCTTTTAGCTGTAACAATTGTTTCTGTGAGCATTCTTTTTTCTGCCAGGAAAAAACAAAGCAAAAAAAAAAAAAAAAAAAAAAAAAAAAAAAAACAGCCATCTAGAAGTTTTTCAACTGAGAACACATCAAGTCTCATATAAGAATTAAATAATTTTGTTGCAAAAGAAGTTTTCTTGTAATAGGTGTTGCTAGCACATGGTCCATGGTAATGAAAGGGCATTATTTCACCACCATTCTGTAGAGTTCAGCACACACAGGTAATGAGAATTATGTGTGTTTGTGTTACAGAAACTCACCTGGAAACAACAGAAGGAACACTAGCCTTATGAACTTAGTGTAGCTCAAGATCTCAGCAGAGAAAGCAGACTCATAGCCTGGGGCCTGGAGAGATTGCGTAGAGGTTATGAGCCTCTGCCTCTCTTCCTGAGAACCCAAATTCAGGTCCTTACCAACACCCAATTGCCTGCCTTTAGATCCTGTTCCCCTAACTGGGATGCTTTGTCAGATAGCTCATCTTGTACCTTGCTTTCAGCCCCAGAGATTCAGGTCAGACTTACAGCCTATTGAACTATTAGACACTAAATGTGAATTGTTCAAACCAAGTCTGTTGTTCATCAATAGAAACCAAATATAGTATGGAAAGTGAGATTATAGTACTAGAACAAGTCATATAGACACTGATTTTAGAAGCTTTCCACATCAAGTTGGTGACAGAATGTAAACTAAGCCAAAGGTTGTACACTCACTCTAAAATGGACCTGAGACTGCCACTTATAAATATTTTTCCCCCAGCTTATACTAACAAAATTAAATTTCAGGGAGCCACCGTAATTCATTCTCTCCTTTTGACTGAGGCCTGAACAGTCTTTCTGTATCATAAATCTAACCCTGAAAGCCTTTGCTTAAAATTCTTTGTTGAGTTCACATCAACAAAATAGCATGTCTATAATTCCATTTCTGACACCTCATATCATCTTATTCTCCACCCTTGTGTCTATTAACCATTCCATAGGCAGAATACAAGCTAATCAAAGCTAGTGTACTTCTTGTCTTCCTGTATGTTGGATGTATGCCTCTGAATAGGAAGTATGTTTTCTATGTAACATCTTTCTCCTTAGTTTATAAACTCTGACTCATATCCCAGCTCAAATGTCAAGCTTTCAGGAACACATTAATTTTAGGTCTTCTCTGTAACATATTCAATGTTACATATGATTTAGGAAATATAAGCAGGCATTGGTCAATTTTTGGACTGCTCAACTGTGGAGCTACTAATCTTTACTCTTAGCGACTTGTTCTCTCACGAGGAAGGGTTTATTATTATATGTAATCAGTTGGAACTGGGCATTTCTAGTGCTCACTTCTCAGAGTTGGCTCCCCATGTTCAAAATTTAAAACTGGGGAGTCAGATGCCCATACACCTCAAGGACAAGCATGCGATCAAAAAGTAACACGGTCCTTGGTTCTATAGTTTCCAGCACTTGGAATTTTGAGTGAGTGGTGCAAGGAAGTTGACAGGTCAGATTGAGAGTTTGACTATGTATTGCTTCACTTCCTGCACATTTTCAAGCTTGCCTCTCCAGACCCTTCATCCTTTTCTTGCTATTTGCTATAATCTGATTGTTCATATCCCTCTCAAAACACTTATACGTTGAAGTTTATCGTTAATGTGAGGGTGCTAAAAGACAGGGAGTGGGGCTTTAGGACTGGGCTAGTTTAGGATGGCAAATATCTTATTGGAAGTGTCCCAGATCCCACCCCCACCTCTCAGGTACCAACCCACTATAGCACATCAAGTCACATCAGGACTAAGTGCCTCCTTTTTCCCTGAGGTAATACAAGGCAGCCCTGCTAGGGAAACAGGATCCAGAGGAAGGTAACTGAGTCCAAGTCAGAGACAGCCCATGCTCCAATTGTTAGAGGACCCACTTGAGGACTAAGCAGCCCATCAGCATCATATGGAAGGGGATATAGGGGAAGTGGGTAAGAAGTTGGGACTAGGAGGAAGGGAGGGAGTGGGGTTGTGATTGGGATGTAAAATGATCAAGTAAATAAATAAAATAAAAGTTCTGAGAGAACCACATTACTATATCCTCTGCATGAGAGGCCAGGGAAAAGGAGCCACTGTGGGTAAGGAGGAAAGACCTCACCAGAATGACATGTGCATTTCTTCATCATGAGTCTTCCTTCGCTTCCAGAAACAAGGGAAATAAGTTGTTGCTTCTCCAATCACCAGTGAAACTCGTGAAGATGTTTTCCAGCATGAAAAATCTCCAGTTCTCTTCTGGTAGCTCATCCCAGAGCAGTTTTCCCTGTGTTTGCCCTCTCCAGAGGAGTTTCCCTCTGCTCGCCCTCAGTGCTCCTCACTGGTGTCTCCTCTGTACTTCCTTGCCAACTGCCCAGACATGGTCTGTAACTAATATAGAACTACAATTTGTGAGCTACAATTTACTTATTTATCCATAAACAAAATAAGTTTGAAATTTCTATGGCTGTTACAAAGTGAAACTGTTTACACACAAAACTTAGAACTTATCCGATCAAATTAGATTTTGAATCAAGTATATTTTTTTAGATTATTTTGGCATATTTTATAAAGTGATTTTAAAAATAATTTTCAGAGAAAACCCTCAGTTTCTAAAAAAAACAAAAGTGGAGTGAGAAAGCTCATGAAGCAAGTAAGACATGACTGGAGATACAACAGGCATAACAAAATACAGAGAGAGGTGACTGCAGATTGATGCAGGGTCCTGAGCTTGGAAGTAACAACAATACAGTTGCAAAAGAACCTAGAAAGTGGCTGGGGGTGTGCAACAAGACTGTAGAAACACACAGGGAGCTCACAAGCTTGAGAAGATAAATTGGATGGAGTCTCCTATATTTAAAATGTAAAGACTAAGTTGTAAAACGTGGACAAGACATAAAATACAAGTTTAAATTTCCTTATAAGGACTAAGTCTGTATTTCTTTGAAGCAGAATTATTTGTATTTTGAATTGTTTTGATATTTTGGTACATTTGAACTTTATTCATCAATCATGTTTAGTATGCCTATTGGCAATCCAGTATTGTCTGTGTTTGGATATTCAGTGACAATAAAACCTTGGGATCTAATGATAATTTACTGATATAAAGTATGAAATATGTACAATATACAGAAGTGCTGATGATTTTTAGGGATAGAGGTTTGGATGGAGTTCTCTAGAGTCTAAGCTCAAACCACCTAGGTTCATTTTCATACCCTAGAGACAGATAGGTGTATTTAATTCAGTTTAAACTTGAAAGAAAGGATTAGGAATAAAGTTGATCACCCATGCAGTGGTTTTATATTGAGGATTTTGTATTTTCATGCTAGTAATAGTCATGTTCCTTTCAAAGAAGAGTTTAGACCAGTTTTTGTCTTGTTGGTGATTTTTATTTTATTTTATTTTATTTTATTTTATTTTATTTTATTTTATTTTATTTTATTTTATTTTATTTTATTTTATTTTATTTGGGTTAAGAATGTCTGGACCAACTAAGAAAACCACAAACAATTAAAATATAAAGTTGTGTACCCCAGTCCTGCTAAATACAAAACTTTTTCCAACAGGCCTGCTAATTAGGAACTGAACAGCTATAATACCAATAAGCACACTAAACAAAACAAGAAAAAGCCCACAAGGCCTCAACCATATATAAAGACTTACAGGCAAGTAAGGAAGGTAGAGAGTGGGAGACAGTCTTTCTCAGGGAAGAGCACACCAGCGAATGTCAAATGACTGGTCCTGATAGCACACACACAAGTAACATCATACAGAATGATCAGGTTATATTTGTATTATATATGTCTTAATACACACATATTGTGTGTATATATATATATATATATATATGAATGTATGTGTGTGTGTAGGTATAGTGTGTGTATGTGTATATAGTATCTATATACAAAAATATATACATATGTTCACATATATGCATATATAACATGTGTATATAAGGCTATATATATATGTAGGTATATATACAGTATATATATAGTATGTAAAATATATGAACATATATAGGTATATCCATAAGTATATATTTATATCCTTAAATATAACTTGTGTATATATGTATATATATATTAATGTATGCATATGAGTATGCATACAAGAATATATATACATACATATACATATATATATACATGTAATAAAAATTAATTTAAAAAGAGGCCATGAATTTGAAACAGAAAATGGTGGTTCTGTGCAAGTGTTTGGAAGGTGAAGAGGGAAGAGAGGAATGATATTATAATCATATTATAATTTCAAAAAGAAAAAATATAAATGTAATAAAGGAAAAAAGGCAGACTTCCCGAGGAAACCTGAAGTGGCCCCAGTGACAAACGGTTCCAGTCTCTGGCCCACAGTCCTACCTGCCCTACCTGCCCTACCTGCCCTACCTGCCCTACCTGCCCTACCTGCCCTACCTGCCCTACCTGCCCTACCTGCCCTACCAAGGAGGAGTGTCAGACCCCAGGAACATGCAACCTTTTCCCAGGGCTCTACTTGCCTTCTCATAGAAGTTCTGCAGACACCTAGCCAACACCAGGGACAACCATAAGGCCAGCATAAGACACACTCAAGAAGATAAAATGCAATATGGCACCACAAAAATCCAGCTATCCTCTTACAGCAAGCCTGAATTTCCTAATATAACCAAAGAACAATAAAACAACCTTAAATCTAATCTCATGATAGATGATAGAGGCATTTAAAAAAGAAAGGAATAAATTTTTTAAATGAAATAGAGGAAAATACAATCAAAGAAATAGAGGCCGTTAATGAGGAAATAAATAAATCCCTTAAAGAAATACAGTATGGGGGATCCAAAAATGGCGGTGACACCAGTGCACACCTTATCTGAGGGGCGGAAGATCTGAAAGTGTGAAATTGATGAGTGGAGAGGCAGCTGAAACCAAAACAAAAACATTGAGGCTTCTGGGGAAAAAGGGGACAAAACCTGAACTGAGACCAATAAGATACAGTTCAACCGCCAACTTCTTTGTGGACTTCTCCTGGGGAATCAATTCCCAGGCACTTCCCCATGAAAGAAACTTAAATCAGTCCTACTGAAATCAGGGACAAGGCAAGGCTGCCCACTCTCTCCATATCTCTTCAACACAGTACTAGAAGTCCTAGCTAGAGCAATAAGACAACTAAAGGAGATCAAGGGGATATAAATGGGAAAAGCAGAAGTCAAAGTATCACTATTTGCAGATGATATGATAGTCTACGTGAGCGACCACAAAAATCCATACAGAGAACTCCTTCAGCTGGTAAACACCTTTAGTAAAGTAGCTGGATAAAAAATTAAAACAAAAAAATCAAAAGCCCTCCTGTATACAAAAGACAAAAGGGAAGAGAAAGAAATCAGGGAAACCACTCTTCACAATAGCCACTAATAACATAAAATACCTTGGGGTGGCTCTAACCAAGCAAATGAAAGACATGTTTGAAAAAAATTCAAGTCCCTGAAGAAAGAAATTGAAGATATCAGAAGATGGAAAGATCTCCCATGCTCATGGATTGGTAGGATTAACATAGGGAAAATGACCATGTGGTCAAAAGCAATCTACAGATTCAATGCAATTCCCATAAAACTACCAACAAAATTCTTTATAGAACTTGAAAGAAAAATTCTCAACTTCATATGGAAAAACAAAAAAATCCAGAATTGTTTTACGATCCTGTACAACAACAGATCATCTGGAGGTATCTCCATTCCTGATCTCAAGCTGTACTACAGAGCAATAGTAATAAAAACTGCATGGTACTTACATAGAAACAGAATGATGGATCAATGGAATCAAATTGAAGACCCAGAAATAAATCCACACACCTATGCGTACCTAATTTTTGACAAAGAAGCCAAAACCATACAGTGGAAAAAGATAGCATCTTCAACAAATGGTGATCGTCTAACTGGATGTCTACAGGCAGAAAAGTGAAAATAGATCCATATTTATCATCATGCACAAAATTAAAGTCCAAGCAGCTCAAAGATCTCAACATAAAACCAGACCCATTTAATCAGTCAGAAGAAAAAGTGGGGAAGAGACTAGAACTCATTGGTACAGGAGACAGCTTCCTGAACAGAACACCAACAGCACTGGCTCTGAGATCAACAATCAATAAATGGAACCTCATGAAACTAGAAAGCATTTGTGAAGCAAAGCACACTGTCATCAGAACAAAATAACAGCCTAAAGACTGGGAAATGATCTTCACTAAGCCTTTACCTAATAAAGGGCTAAAATTCAGAGTATATAAAGAACTAACGATGTTAAAAAGCAACAAATCAAGTAATCCAATGAAAAAAATGTGGTACAAAGCTAAACAGAGATTTCTCTATAGAGGAATATAGAATGGCAGAGAAACAGAGATGCTCAATGTTCTTAGTCATCAGGGAGATGCAAATAAAAATGACCCTGAGATTTTACCTTACACACATCAGAATGGCTAAAATAAAAATCTCAAGTGACAGCACATGCTGGAGAGGATGTGGAAGAAAGGGGAACCCTCCTCCATTGCTGGTAGGAATGTAAACTTGTACAACCACTTTGGAAATCAATTCAGCGCTTTCTCAGACTATTAGGGATAGTGCTGCCTCAAGATCCAGCTATACCCCTCCTAAGCATATGTCCAAAAGATGCTCAAGTACACAACAAGGACATTTGTTCAACTATGTGTGTAGCAGCTTTATTTGTAATAGCCAGAAGCTGGATATAACCCAGATGTCTATCAACTGAGGAATGGATACAGAAATTGTGGCACATTTACTCAATGGAATATTACTTAGCAATTAAAAATGAAGAAATCATGAAAATTTCAGGCAAATGTTGGGAACTGGAAAAGATCATCCTGAGTGAGGTATCCCAGAAACAGAAAGACACACACGGTATATACTCACTGAATATAGGATAAACCTATAAAAATCTGTACATCTAAAGAAGCCGAACTAAAAAGAGGACCCTGGGAAAGATGCTCAATCCTCACTCACAAAGGCAAATGGGATGAATATTGAAAGAAGGAGAAAACAGGAAACAGGACAGGAGTCTACCACAGAGGACCTCTGAAAGACTGTACCCAACAATGTATAAAAACACATAATGAGACTCAAAACAAACTTTGGGCAGAGTGCAGGGAATCTTAGGAAAGAAGGGGGAGATAGTCAGACCTGCTGAGGACGTGAGCTCCACAAGGAGAGCAACAGAACCAAAAAATCTGGGCACAGGGATCTTTTCTGAGACTGATACTCCAAACAAGGACCATTCGTGGATATACCCTAGAACTCCTGCTCAGAAGTAGCCTATGGCAGCTCTGTATCCAAGGGGTACCCTAGTAAGGGGAACAGAGACTGTCTCTGACATGAACTCAGTGGCTAGGTCTTTGAGCTCCTCCCCTGGAAGAGGAGGGAGCACCTTGCCAAGCCACAGAAGAGGACAATGCAGCCAATTCTGAAGAGACTGAACAAGCTAGGGTCAGATGGAAGAGGAAGAGGACCTCTCCAATCCATGGACTTGGAGTAGGGCATAAGAGGAGATGATGGAGCGAGGGTGGGGTTGCAAAAGGAATGAGGGAGGGGGCTACAGCTGGGATATAAAGTGAATAAACTATAATTAATATAAAATGTAAAATTTAATTAAAAAAAGAAATACAGTAAAATACAGTCAAACAGGTGAAGGAAATGAATATAATGGTTTACAATTTGAAAATGAAAATAGAATCATTAAAGAAAGCACAAACAGAGGGAATCCTGGAGATAGGAAACTTAGGAAGGAAAACAGGAACTATGGACATAAACATCTCCAACAGAGTACAAGATATGGAGGAGAGAAACTTAGACACAGAAGATACAATTGTTTTTAATTGCTGAGTAGTAGTCCATTGTGTAAATGTACCACAATTTCTGTATTCATTCCTCACCTAAGGAACATCTGGGTTGTTTCCAGCTTCTGGCTATTATGAACAAAACTGCTACAAACATGGTTGAGCAAATGTCCTTGTATACATGGGCATCTTTAGGATATATGCCTAGGAATGGTATAGCTGGATCTTGAAGTAGCACTATTGTCTGAGAATGTGCCAGATGGATTTCCAAAGTGGTTGTACAAGTTTTCATTCCCACCAGCAATGGAGGAGGGTTCCCCTTTCTCCACATCCTCTCCAGCATATGTTGTCGCTTGAGTTTTTGACCTTAACCACTCTGAAGGGTGTAAGATGAAATCTCAGGGTCAAATAAATCATGAAATTTGCAGGCAAATGGTGGGATCTAGAAAAGATCATCCTGAGTGAGGTATCCCAGAAGTAGAAAGACACACATGGTATATACTCACTCATAAATGGACATTAGACATATAATATAGGATAATCATACTAAAATCTGTACACCTAACGAAGCTAATCAAGAACGAGGACCCTGGGTAAGCTGTTCAATCTGCATTCAAAAAGGCAAATGACAAGGACATCGGAAGAGTGAGAAAACAGGGATCAGGACAGGAACTTATCACAGACAGCTTCTGAAAGACTCTACCCAGCAGGGTATCAAAACGCATGCTGAGATTCATAACCAATCTTTGGACAGAGTACAGGGAATCTTATGAAAGAAGCAGGGGATAGAAAGACCTGGAGGGAACAGGAGATCCACAAGGAGAGCAATAGAACCAAAACATCTGGGCCCAAGGGTCTCTTCTGAGACTGATACTCCAAACAAGAACCATGCATGGAGATAACTTACTGCACAGAAGTAGCCCATGGCAACTCAGTGTCCAGAGGGTTCCCCAATAATAGGAACAGGGACCATCTCGGACATGAACTCATGGGCTGGCTCTTTGATCACTTCCACCTGAGGGGAGAGCCTTACCAGACCACAGAGGAAGATCAAGAAGCCAGTCCTGATGAGACCTGATAGACTAGGGTCAGACGGAAGGGAAGGAGGGCTTCCCCTGTCATTGGACTGAAGGAGGGGGCATAGCAGAAAAAGAGGGAGGGAGAGTAGGGTTGGGAGGGGTAGAGGGAGGCAGCTACAGCTGGGATATAAAGTGAGGAAGGGGCTTATGGGGGGATACAAAATGAATAAAGTGTAATTAATAAAGTTTTTTTAAAAAAAGTAAAGAAAAGAAAAGGAAAAAAAAAGATACAATTGAAGAATTTGATACATCAGTCAAAGAAAATGTTAAATCTAAAAGTTCCTGACAGGAAACAAACTCTTAGACAAACTAACTAAAAGGCAGAGAGGCGATATCCAAATTAACAAAATCAGAAATGAAAAGAAGGATATTACAAAAGATACTGAGGAAATTCAAGAATATTTATATGTTACTTCAAAAAACTGTGCTCAAAAATAATGGAAAATCTAAATTAAATAGACAATTTTCTTGACTGATTCCACTTAGCGAAGTTAAATCAAGATCAGGTAATCAGCTTAAATAGTTTTATAACCCCTAAAGAAATATAAGCATTTATTAAAAGCTTTGCAACCAGAAAAAAAAAAAAAAAAAGCCCAGGACCAGATGGCTTCAGGGAAGAATTCTACCAGACTTAAAAAATAAAAATAACAGGGTCAGATGAAAGGGAAGGAGGTCCTCCCCTATCAGGGGACTTGGAAAGGGAGGAGACCAGGGAGGGAGTGTGGGGTTGGGGAGGGAATGAGGGAGCGGGATACAGCTGGGACACAGAGTTAACAAAATGTAACTAAAAAGAAAAATAAAAATAAATAAAAAAGAATATACAGATTTTTTAAATCGCTATGTTAATACTAACAATATTTATATCTAATAGAGAATATTAGATTTTGCAAAAAAAATAAAAATAAAAATAAAGAGCTAATATCAAACTAGTCCACAAAATAGAAACAGAAGGAAGACTGAGAAACTCATTCTAGGAGAACACAGCCACCCTGATAAGCCACACAAAGACCCAACAAATAAAATTTCAGACCAATTTCCTTATGAACATTGATGTAGTAATACTTAATAAAATACTCACAAACTGAATCCAAGAAAATATCAGAAATGCCATGCGTCATGATCAAATTAACTCCATCCCACGGATGCAGTGGTGGTTCAATATACAAAAGTCCATCATTGTGATCCACCATATAAACAAACTGAAAGGAAAAAACATACATGGTCATCTCATTAGATGATAAAGAAGCCTTTGGCAAATTCTAAATGCCCTTTATGTTAAAGTTCTTAGAAAGATCAGGGATACAAGGATTATATCTAAAAGTAATAAAGGCATAAATGTTGTAGCCAATATCAAATTAAATGAAGAGAAACTCAAAGCAATTCCACTAAAAGCAGGGACAAGACAATGCTGCCCACTCTCTCTATTTCTCTTCAATATAGTACTTGATGTCCTAACTAGTGCAATAAGATAACTGAAGGAGATCAAGCAGATACAACTTTCAAAGGAAAAAGTCAAACTATCACTAGTCACAGATTATATGATAATATACATAAGTACTACCCAAAATTCTACCAGAGAACTCCTACAGATAAAAACCTTCAGCAAAGTAGCTGGATACAAGCTACTAAAAAAAAAGAATCAGTAGCCCTTCTGTATATAAAAGATACATGAGCTTAGAAATAAATAAAAGAGGCAACACCCTTAAAAATCACCACAAATAATATAATATATTTTTGTGAAAGTTTGTCTGAGCATGAGAAAAACCTGTATGTCAAGAACGTCACGTATCTGAAGAAAGAAACTGAACAAGATATCAGAAGATGGAAAGATTCCCCTATGCTCATGGATCAGTAGGATTAACAGTAAAAATATTTATATTACCAGAAACAATCTACAGATTCAATGCAATTGCCATCAAAATTCCAATACAATTCT
This sequence comes from Psammomys obesus, assembly GCF_907164565.1. Taxonomy (NCBI): domain Eukaryota; kingdom Metazoa; phylum Chordata; class Mammalia; order Rodentia; family Muridae; genus Psammomys; species Psammomys obesus. Next base: position 52,932,477 of record NW_026585644.1, read on the forward strand.
TTAAGACCTTGAAAAAGCAACCTTCTGTCAGCTACAGGGTTGATGAAGATCCTGTTTCAGTCTGTTGACTGTCATTTTTCTCTGATGACAGTGTCCTTTGCTTTACAGAAGCTTTTCGGTTTCACGAAGTCCCATTTGATTGTTGATCTTAGAGCCTGTGCTGTTGGTGTTCTCCTCAGGAGATGTCTCTTTTGCCAATGAGTTCTCCACTTTTTGTTCTAAAAGGTTTAGTGTATCTGGTTTAGTCTATCTTGGACTTTAGTTTTGTGCAGGGTGAAAAATATGGATCTATTTGCATTTTTCTACATGTAGACATCAGTTGGACCAGCACCATTTGTTGAAGGTGCTATCTTTTTTCCATTGATGCACCAGTCTGTTTCTATGCCAGAAATATGCTGTTTTTATTACTGCTGCTCTATACTACAACTTGTGATCAGGGTTGAAGATACTTCCAGAATATCTTTTATTGTACAGGGTTGAACTCAAGAAGTTAACACCAATAAACCAAGTAATCCAATTAAAAAACGGGTACAGAGATAAACAAAGAATTTTCAATAGAGGAATATCGAATGGCAGAGAAACACTTAAAGAAAAGCTCAGCGTTCTTAGTCATCAGAGAAATGCAAATCAAAACAACCTTTAGTTTTCACCTTACAACCATCAGAATGGCTAAGATCCAAAACTCAAGTGACAATACATACATGCTGCAGAGGATGTGGGGAAAGGGAACTCTCCTCCATTTTTAGTGGGAGTGCAAACTTGTATAACCACTTTGGAAATCAATCTGCCACTTTCTCAGACAATTAGAAATATTGATACCCTAAGATACACTCCTATGCTCCTCTTAGACATATATCCGAAAGATGCTCAACCATACAACAAGGACATCTGCTCAACTATGTTCATAGCAGCTATATTTGTAATGGCCAGAAGCTGGAAACAACCTAGATGTTTCTCAAATGAGAAATGGATACAGAAATTGAGTTACACGTACACAGTGGAGTACTTCTCAGCAATTAAAAACAAAGAAATCATGAAATTTGCAGATAAATGGATAGAATTAGAAAAGATAATTATGAGTGGGGTAACCCAAAAGCAGAAAGACACACAGGGTATAAACTCACTTTTAAGTGAACATTAGACATATAGGATAAACATACTAAAATCTGTCATTGTAAAGAAGCTAAACAACAAGGAGGACCCTAGGGAAGATGCTTAATCCTCATTCAGAAGGGCAAGCAGCATGTACATCAGAAGTGAAAGAAGACAGGAAATCAGGCAGGAGCGTACCACAGAAGGCTTCTGAAAGAATCTGCCCAGCAGGGTATTGAAGCAGATGTTGAGTCTCATAGCCAAACCTTGGTCAGAGTGCAGGGAATCTTATGGAAGAAGAGGGAGATAGAGAGACCTGGAGAGGACAAGAGCTCCACAATGAGACCAACAGGGCCAAAAAAAAAATCTGGGCCCAGGGAAGCATGCAGAAAATGCTGCTCTAACCAAGGACCATGCATAGAGAGGACCTAGATTCCCCGGCTCAGTTGAATCTCACTCAGAAATGGAAATAAAATAGTCATTGCAAGTGGATGGATGGAAGAAATTGGTTAGGAGAGGGGGTGAAGAGAGGACCAGGGGTGTGGATTAGAAGTAGGGAGAGCAAATGAGAGAGTGCCAGGTGAGAGAATGAAAATCAGAGATGAAGGACATCTGTGGGATTTGCCAAAAGCATGGGATAAGGAAGGCCCCAGGAAGTCAGTAGAGGTTATCTTAACTGAGACTCCTAGCAGCAGGGGATATGAAACCTGAAGGGCCTACCTCCAGTAGCCAGGCAGGACTTTCAGTGGAGGGGTAAACACATCAACTCACCCACAAAACCTTTGACCCAAAATTTTTCTTGCCTCTAAGACCTGCAGGGACAAAGATTAAACAAATATTGAAGGAAAAGCCAATCAAAGACTGGCCCTATTTGAGACCCATCCCATGGGAAAGAATCAATCCCTGACATTATTAATGTGATTCTGCTATGCTTATAAACAAAGGCTAGCATAATTCCTCTGCGAGGCTTCTCCCAGCAGCTGATAGAAACTGATGCAGAGACTCAACAGCCAAGCATTAGACGGAACTCTGAATCCTATGGAAGAGTTAGGGGAATTATAGAAGGAGCTGGAGGAGTCAAGGACTCCACAAGAAGATCTACAGAGTCAACTAACTTGTGTCCATGGGAATTCTCAGAGACTGAATCACCAACCAAAGAGCATGAACTAATCCTAGACTCCCTGCACATATGTAGCAGAAGTGCAGCTTGGTCTTCATATGAATCCCCCAATAACTGGAGCAGGGGCCCTCTCTGACTCTAATGCCTCCTTTCAGATTTTTTAAATTAAATTATTACTTTTTATATTAATCACAGGTTGTTTAGTTTGTATCCCAGCCATAGACCCCACCCTCCTCTCCCAACCCCACCCTTCCTCCCTCATCTTTTCCCTGCCCCTCTCTTAGTCCACTAATAGGGGAGGCCCTCCTCCCCTTCCATCTGACCCTAGCTTATCAGGTCTCTTCAGGACTGGCTGCAATGTCTCCCTCTTTGGCCTAGCAAGGCTGCTCCTCCCTTGGGGGGTAGGGTGTCAAAGAGCCAGCCATTGAGTTCACATCAGAAATAGTCCCTTTTCCTCTTACTAGGGAACCCACTTGGATACTGAGTTGCCATGGTCTGCATCTGTGCAGGGGTTCTAGATTATATACATGCACAGTCCTTGGTTAGAGAAACAGTCTCAGAAAAGACCCCTGTGCCCAGATATATTTGGTCCTTGTGGAGCTCCTGTCCTCTCCAGGTCTTACTAACTCCTCCTTCTTTCATATGGTTCCCTGCACACTGTCAAAGGTTTGGTTATGAGTCTCAGCATCTGCTTTGGTACACTGCTAGGTAGAGTCTTTCAGAGTCCCTCTGTGGTAGGCTCCTGTCCTGTTACTTGTTTTCTCCTACTTCCAATGTCCTTTCCATTTGTCTTTCTAAGTGAAGATTGATTGATCATCTTACCCCGGGTCTTACTTGATTCTTGACAAAGAAGCTGAAACCATTCAATGGAAAAAAGACAGCATCTTCAACAAATGGTCCTGGTCCAACTGAATGTCTATATGTATAAAAATAAAAATAGATCCATATTTATCACCCTGCACAAAACTAAAGTCCAAGCAGATCAAAGACCTCAACATAAAACCAGACCCACTAAATCTATTAGAAGAAAAAGTGGGGAAGAGCCTAGAACTCATTGGCATAGGAGACAACTTCCTGAACAGAACACCAACAGCACAGGCTCTAAGAGCACAAATCAATAAATAGGACCTCATGAAACTGAAAGGCTTCTGTAAAGCAAAAGACACTGTCGTCAGATCAAAACAACAGCCTACAGACTGGGATAGGATCTTCACCAACCTTATATGTCACAGAGGGCTGATATCCAGAATATAAAAAGAACTAAAGAAGTTAAAGGCAACAAATCAAGCAATCTGATTAAAAAATGGTGTACAGAGCTAAACAGAGAATTCTCTGTAGAGGAATATAGAATGGCAGAGAAACACTTAAAAGAAATGCTCAATGTCCTTAGCAATCAGGGAGATGCAAATCAAAACAACCTTGAGATTTCACCTTACACCCATTAGAATGGCTAAGAACAAAAGCTATTTTCAGATTTTGTTCCCCTATGTGGACTGCTTTGCCTGGCCTCAATAGGAGAGGGTGTGCCTAGTTATGCATGGTTTTCACATTCCAGTGTGGACTGGTACCCATGGGGGACCTCCCAATTCTCTGAAATGAAGGAGAGGGAATAATGGGGGAAAGGGGTGGGTGAGGGGAGGACTGGGAGGAGAAGATGAGGGCTGTAATCAGGATGATGTAAAGTCAATAAATAAATAAATTTTTAAAAAGAAAATATTTCTATTAAAATTCAAATTAACTTAAGGATTTGAGTAAGGACTTCCCAGTAAGGTAGCAAGACAATATCAAGTACATTTTCAAACTTCTCTTAAACATTTGCAGTTAAGGGATGTTCTATTTGTCATTGACTTTCCCCACAATTTTTACAAAAGAGATTACTATTTTGTAGAAGCAGAATTTAAAAGGAAGAAATATTTTAGCCTTCATATTATAATTAAGTCTTATAAGCTGCTCAATGCTGCCAGCCTGTGTACTCTATCAAAAGAAGGAGTCAGGTGACATAAAAATTGACTATAAACAATGTACTCCTGTCTCATTTCTTTCCTACATCTCAAAACATTATTAAAATATAAGACACGTATAAAGAGGTATGTATTTATCTGTATAGGGGGTGTTCATAGGATCAGTGCTTAGGCCTAAGAGCCATTCAGTGCATAAATTCTAGTTGGGCAGTAATGGGTAGACTTTCTAAATCTCTCTTTAAATCTAACCCAGTTATTAAAGACAAAGGTAAGCCAGGGATGTTGCTATTGCTATTATCAGCAATAGCACTGATTTCTGAGCCTCGAAGACCCCCAATGGACAACAGTCACCTCTAATTATTAGTTTTAAATGCACAGGATGTTCAGTTTGCTGGACTGTACATATCACTTCCAGGTTTTTTGTTTTTATAGGTTGACTGTATTTTCTACAGTTACACTGAAATAACCCTTCTATCATACAATGATTAAGCTCCTGTGCTTAGTTAGTCTGAGTCTAATTCCCTAATAAGCTGTGCCTGCAGTCATTTCTGCAGCATGAATACCAGGAACATTTGTTTTTGAATGAAACCCTTAGCAGGCATTAGCTGCTGTTAAGCCACAATTAGATCAGCTTTCTCCACACAGTAAAGTCATGGAGCACAACTGATGTTCAGGGAGATTATTGTAACATCTCTTACATTTTCATTGTTTCAAAACAAAATCTGATCCTGTGTGTGCAAGATCAATTTTCTGTAGTCTTATAGATTATGCTGTTATGTTTTATTCTGTGTCTATGCTTAAATGATGTAGTTTGCAAGTAAATCCAAGCTTACTTAATTTGAGGACTTTTCAATGCATATTCAGATTTAGCATTCCCTTGATAGCAATGAATATATATATATTTGTGTGTATGTATTGTAACAATGAAGACTATGAAATTGAAGTGTTTTACAGAAAACAAATAGGCTTTTACCATGTGCTAGATGTCTTAGAAATCTTGAGATACTGCAAATTTTCATTCATTCTTTAAACCCATAGAAATTATTTAGACAGTATATCAACTACATCAACTTTTTTAAAAATTAAATTTTCATTTTTTTATTAATTACAGTTTATTCACTTTGTATCCCAGCTGTAGTCCCCTCCTTCTTTCCCTCCCAACCCATGCACTTCTCCAAGTCCCCAGATAAGGGAGGTCTTCCTTCCCTTCCATCTGACCCTAGCTTATCAGGTTTCATTAGAACTGGCCTCATTGTTCTCCTCTGTGCCATGTACTTTTTCTAACTTCGGGTGCATAGCTGGATTTGATGTGTCATAATGTACTGTACAAAGTCATCACAGCTTACTGTGGCCTGGCAAGGCTGCTCCCCCATCAGGGAAAGGCGGTCAAAGAGCTAGCCACTGAGTTCATGTCAGAGACAGTCCCTGTTCTCCTTATGAGAGTACCCTTTGGATACTGAGCTGCCATGGGCTACATCTGAGCAGGAGTTCTAGGGTATATCCATGAATGGTCCTTGTTTGGAGTATCAGTCTCAGGCAAGACCTCTGTGCTCAGATATTTTGGTTCTGTTGCTCTCCTTATGGAGCTCCTGTCCTATCCAGGTCTTACTATCTCTCCCTTCTTTCCTATGATTTCCTGCACTCTGCCCAAAGTTTATTTATGAGTCTCAGTATTTGCTTTGGTACACTGCTGGGTAGAGTCTTTCAGAGGCCTCTGTGGTATTCTCCTGTATAGGACAGGTGCATCAACTTTTAGTAATGTCTGTGTTATAGATTTGAGACCTTCCAACAGCAGCATAATATCTTATGTTCCTACATCTGCAAAAAGAGAAAAGGAAGAGTCTGTGCCATTGAGAAGAAATGAGGAGAGGTGTTGAAATAACATTCCCTTTCTGCTTCATGCTGTGTGATACATTCAGGTTCTAAAAAAATCCTTTAAGAATCAGGCTGGGGAAGAGTGGCATGGGAAATGAAAATGGTAGAAGAAAGAAAGGAAATGGATGTGTTGAAGGGGGGCATCTCTGGGACAAGCTGAAGGCTCATGGCAGGGTAAGTTTCTGGAAGAATATAGGGGAGACTCTACCTGAGACTCCTAGCAGCTGGGAATATAGAGAATTAAGTGATCTTCTATAGCCAGGCAGCACTTCCAGTGGAGGGAGGGGCATAACACCCACCCACAAAATCTTTGACCCAAAATTTACCTTGCCAACTAGGTGTAAAGGAATCTAAATGAAGTGGGGATCAAGTGAAGAGCCAAATAAAGGCTGACCCAACTTGTGACCCTTCGCATGAGAAAGATCCAACCAAGGACACTATAAAGGATATACTTCTATACTTGCAGACAGGAGCCTAACATAACTGTCCTCTGAGAAGTTCCACCTAGAAGCATATTGAAACAGATGCATAGACTCATGGCTAAACAGTAGGCAGAGCTGTGAGAGTCTTGTAGAAGAGTTGGGGAAAGGGTAGAGGGACCCACAGGGGGCAAGAACTTCACAAGAAGACCAAGAGTCAACAAACCAGAAAGCCAGGGGGGCTCACAGAGACTAAACCACCAATGGACTAGACCTAGGTCCCCTACATACATGTAGCTGATGCATACCTCAGTCCTCATGAAAGTCCCTTAGCAATTAGAGCAGGACTTGTCTCTGACATGGACTTTGTTGCCTGCTTTTGGATCACCTTCCCCTAGCTGGGCTGCCTTGGCTGGCCTCAGGGAAAAAGAATGTGCTTGGTCCTAATGTGATTTGATGTGCTGTGGGGTAAGGGTTGGTTGGGAGAGATGTTTCCCTTTTTCTGAGAAAGGGAGCAAGGAGAGGGGGAAGAGTGTGGGAGGATGGGACCAGGAGGAGAGGAGGGAGGGGACTGTGATAGGGATATAAAATGAATAAATTTAAAAAAAAGAATTAACTTAATGATGACAGTGTAATAATTTTGCATCAGCATTAGGACCAAATAGCCCCAGTTACTCTGTCACTTCTGTGAAGAGGAACATATTTCCCTTTTAGAAGTGTTATGGTTTGGAAGATACATTAAGTTAACCCTCCAAGATGCTGTGAAAATTATTTAAGCATGTTGCAAAATTAATGCCCATGATTATTTAATAAGAGTAACATTTAATACACCATCTCAATTATCTAGTGAGTTGTGATGACTTTGTACAATACATTATGACATATCAACTCCAGGTATGCACCCGAAGTTAGAAAAAGTACATGGCACAATTTTGTCCCATAAGGAGTTGCCACAATACTGTAGTTTTGTGTCATTCAACTACTTATTAACATTTTAAGTCTATTTTTATGTCTACAAAATGAATACAAATGGAGGATCCTACTTAGCACAACTTTGGTGGAGAGTAAATGAAATAAAATCTGCAAAGTGTTTATATCTTGTGACCTGTCATGTTGTAAAGTTCACAAAACATTGGTCAAAAATATATAGACTAAAGAATAGGTATATGGACGAATTAAAAACTTTTACCAAGTAAGTTGGTATGGCTTTAGATGAATGAAGATGAAGAAAGAAAAGAGCTAGCAATTTTATACTTGATTTCAACTAACTCTGCTACTTATTAGAATGTAGCTGTGTCTGTTGGTTATTCTCTTGAATACCTCAGTTTCTGTACTCTATAATGAGTAAATATATGATTATATGATACATATAAAGCACTCAGTCACAAAGATTGATTCTAAAACTTACGCTATTGCCATTTATTTAGCTGTCATTTTTACATGAAAACTAACGCATGATAACAGAGGGAGGTGGACAGCTCTCCACTAAGAAATTAGGGAGATTACAGAGCATGTTTCCACCAAGACAGGTACTGGAAAGAACCAGTTTGCAGCTGTATGAAACCCAGGTGTCCCTTTAGCATTCAGTGCTGTCCTCGCTTTCTCAGTGAGCGTGTTTCACTACATGGTTGTCTGCCCCCACAAAGCAAAAGTGAAGGAACAAACCCCGGATGATATGTCACTGTTCACTTATCCTCAGCTCCTGAATCATGAAGATAACTTCAGAGGCCAGCTTAAAATTCAAAACTATTCATACAAGCAGTACTTCAGTAACTAAGTGCTCTTTATAATAAGCATTCATGCTCCAAACATGCTTTAAAGGGAAAATTGCTGTCATTATTTTAGTTCAAAAGATGATGAGACAGAGGGAGGCGAGTTGTCTTGACTAAGGTCACACATTAAGCCACCAGCAAACCAGACTCAAAGTGAGAAGAAAGAGTAAAAATTTCTTCCTCCCCACCTCCAACAATAGTTGCATTTCAATTCTAGGATCATTACACTTCACTGCCTAGACTTAAAGTTTAGGTACATTTAGCTGCTACTGAAAGCAGCAAGCTTTATAGCGTTCTTGTCTAATGATATTTAAAAAATCACATTTTTTCTCATTTATGGTTATATCTTAGTGAACACTCAGTGTACTCATTCAAGAGTAACTATGTCACTCTGGTCAAGCTTCTGTCCTCCAAAGTAATAAGGAGGATTAAATATTAATCTCTACATACTATCTCAGCAGCCTGCCTCACTCTTAGTTATTTTTCTAATTGACCAGCAGAGATAGGATTCTAAAGTCTAGCTCTTTTCATATACCCCTTTTAAAAAACACATTATTCAAACAAATTATTGGCTCTTACTTCCACAAATAACGAAATAGCATCATGGAATTGTAGCCAAACATCTCAGTCACTGTACCACTTAGAAACTATTAGATAGATAGATAGATAGATAGATAGATAGATAGATAGATAGATAGATAGATAGAAAAATAAATAAATAAGCTGGTGATCACACAAGCCAAAGATAAAGGGTAGAGACCAGATCTTGCAGGACTTAGTAATTCTTCCTTTGTTTTGTTTTTCTTTGGCTTTTACATTTTTTCCTTATGGTGATGAATGTTGGTGGGCAGCTTTCCTTTTCCCATCTAGTACATATAAGAAGCAGACACCTTAATTCCCACAGCCAGGCATCTTCTTCACAGTTAAAAGGGCAGAGATTCAAAGCAGCCTGAAGCCCTTGGAGCATTTAAAATGAGCCTCAAAAAGATTCTCCTTTAGTCTGAGGTGTGGCCTGAGAAGATTTAACACACAAGTCTCATGCAGAAGAGACTTTTCTCAGTCAGGCTGAAGAAAAGCAACACTGACTTACTGGGGATGATAGACTCCCGAGAACATGTATGAAGACCAGTGTGGCCATGCTCTTATAGCACATACTCTCTGGCTACCATTCCAATGCAGTTCTCTATTTGCTGCCACATTCACTGTGTCTTTTGTAACCTGAACTGTTTGCATTTTCTTGTAGACCCGCAAAGCATTCCTACCACAATGAAATGACACAAAATATTTCTTCCATTCAAAACATTGTGTTTCATTTCTTCATGTGGTGCTTATTTCAGTAAAATGAAACCCTACTTAATAACCTTGCCAATCTACTAAGATAAAAATTGGTGACCATCTATGAATCCCTTTACATACCCACCTATTGAATCAATCAACGAAACCTAGGTTTCATTGCACTGACCCCTGTTGCTGCAAAGCTGGTCCACATGAGCTTTTCTGCTGCCTACTTTGTTTCATCAGCTTTCCTAGCTTTACTCTCCTTCCAGTCTATTCTTCCTACTATATGCTTTCAAGAAAGAGGATAAGGATATATTAAAATAAAAACCATTTCCAGTTATTCCTACCTCTTCCTTACACAAACTAGTCACATTTAGCTCTCAGGCCTTTATGCTTCTTCTATATGGAATTTTTCCCTTCCATTTTCATAAAGAATGTTTATTAACTGTTTTCTGAAGAAATCTTTATTTACATTCTTTTCTCTACAGTGCTGATAATAAACATACATATTTTATTTTTAATAATCTATGATTTTTCTTTCATGTGAGTTATATGTTTTTGCATAAACACAATTAAGGAAATTTCTCTTTTGTTTATTCTTTTTGCAAAGTTTCTAGAAAAGTTTCACTCTTTAATAGAATATATATATATATATATATATATATATAAATCTTACAAGACATTTTTAGATTGGATAAGTGAAGATCACTTTTTCTTTTTTCTTTTTAAATTGCTGAAAGGCTTAATGAGCATCTCAAAAAATAATTGAGTCTTTTATCCCCTCGAAGGACCATAGTTTCTGGAAGGTCTGGAAGCACATGTCTCCTGGGTTCCAGACAGCGGATGAAATCTTTCAAAGAAATGTCACTATTACTATTAGGTCCTGGTTATAATTTCACAAACTCCCTGTGGGTAGAGTTAATCTGAGGCCCCTTTGAAAAAAGTGTCAATTACCTCTTGGCTTTTCCTTTGCCAAGCACCATGATTAATTCTTACTTCGTTTTCCTTAGCCTCAACTTCAGAGCCATACTCCCTCTCTTCAAACCAATTACTAAAGCCAACATGATAGCCTAGCAGAATTGTCTAACTTCAGTTGTCTTGCCCCCTTTGAAGTTAAATCCTCTCTGCTCGTCTCAGATTATCTGAGTCGATTGTGTGTGATGTTTTATTGGTTTTGTTGTTCTATTTCAGTATGAACATTTTAGTATATTCTAATGAGAGGTGAAATAAATTTGCTAATGACATGAATAATTATGAGTGTAAACAGTAGCTGAGTATGTGACTCCTGGGAGAATGCCTCAATAAAGAAACAAACCCTGTGGAAGCCAACAAAGAGAGAAAGTGACAACTGTAATCAAAGTCTTGTTTCCCCCCTGGCAATTTATACTGCAGGCTGACTTAATGCTAAATCCTGGAGCAAATGGCAAGAAGGGAGGGAAATGGATAAAGTTTTCAGTTTACAAAGTCACTGGATGTTGGTAATGGTGTATGTGAAAATGTTGGATTCTGAGTGACCATAGAGAACTCCATAATTAAATTCTCACTGTGCATGATATACCACTGTCCTTTGTGGTAGACATTTACAAGCAAATAGATGAGGAAGCATGGCTTTTATTTCAACACCTTTGAGAGATGACAAGGCTGTAAAAAACTCCTGCAGAGATATGGTCAGGACTGGGCATGGAGGTACAGGTACAAGTTGTTATGAAGTTTAATTGATGAAGATATCATGATCCTTTACTTGTATTTGTTTAGGACATGGGGAAAAAGAAAGAAATGAATGGAATGTGTAAATTGTGCAAAAAAAAAGGCATTGTTTTCCTCTGGAGTGTGTAAGATTTGAATATTAGTCAAGGAAGTTCAAGAAAAATTTGCCAAAGATCAAACTCAATGTTAAAATTTCAATGAATAATTATCAGAGGAAGAGCAGGGAAAGATGTAGATTGGGCTGGGCCTACTATAAAAAAGACTTTGATAACAGTTGTCACTTTCTCTCTTTGTTGGCTTCCAGAGGATTTGTTTCTTTATTGAGGCATTCTCTCAGATACTGAAAGGCTCCACCCAACAGAGGATCAAAGCAGATGCTGATACTCTCTCAAACTTTGGGCAGAGCACAAGGAGTCTTATGGAAGAAGAAGTGTGTGGGGATAGAGGGATATAGAGGAGACAAGAGCCCCACAAGGTCACCAACAAAGGTGAAGCATCTGAGCCCAGGGGGTCCTACAGAGACTGATGCACCAATGGAGGACCATGCATGGAGAGGACCTAGACCCCCATGCTCAGGTGTGCCTGACTGGCAGCTCAGTCTCCATGTGTATCTTTGAGTGAGGGGAGTAGGGGCTGCATTTATCATGAACTCGGTTGCCTGCTCTTTGACCACTCCTTCCTGGTGATGCAGCCTTGCCAGAACATGGAGAAGGAAGAGAATCCAGGCAGTCCTGTTGAGATTTAACAAGCTATGGGCAGATGGAAATGATGGAGAACTCCCATTTCAGTGGACTAGGGGAAGAGGAGAGGGGCAAAGAGGGAAGGAGGGTGAAGGTGGAGGAAGTTGAGGGAGAGGCCTTCAGTCAGGAGTATATAATAAAATAACTGTAGAAAAAATACCCTGGGAGGAGGGTACAGCCTTGCCAGGCCACAGAGGAAGATGATGCAGCCAGCTCTGATGAGACCTGATAGGCTAGGGTCACATAGAAAGGGAGGAAGTCCTCCCTTACCAGAGGACTAGGGGAGGAGCAGAGAGGGAGAAGAGGGAGGGTGGGTGGAACTAGGAGCAGACATGGGAGGGGGCTATAGCAGTGATACAAAATGAATAAATTGCAATGAATAAGTTAATTAATTAATTAATTAATTAAAAAAAACCCTTTATTCTAAGGATGTGGCTGTATGTGTGTTTTTGAGAAATATGGACTATCTCAAGCTTGGGAGCATAACTAGGGACATAGTAAAAGGTCTATAAAGCTAAGATTCTGTCAGGGGCATTCCAGGGACATGAGAAAGAGCTACACTCTCTCTTTTTTCTATAATCTGCCTTGGCTTCTCTGGGCATTGCTTTCCAGAAAACTTCCAAATAATTAGACACTTTTAGCATGAAATTATGAGTCTAATAGTAATTATATTATTATTTTCTCCACTATTTGGCTGAAGAAACCGAGGCCAAGAAAAATGGAGCTATTCTGCTGAAAGTCACATGGCCATAGAGAGAGGAGAGAGAGAGAGAGAGCGTCTTTAGCAAGCAGTACACCAGTGCTATGGCCTTGAGTCAATTACTTTAAAACACTACAAATTTAATAAAGATTAATGAGTTGAATTAATAATTAGCACTGTTAAATATATTGCCAAATATTTTGGTAGTGTTACTTAAATAGTTCTCAATTGCTTTGTTATAATAAATTAATAGAAATTTTAAAAATTAAGCAGAAATAGTTCACACGTTCTGCACTTTCAAGGCTGTGCTTTCATGCCAAAGAATGGAGATCTTTAAAACATGAAGAGAGAGAAAAATCTCATTTTGGTTGTAGACAGATCCTTTTCCTTAATACTAAGTGAGAAGCGGGTAGACTACTTTAGAAAGTGAGAAACAGGAATGATTGTCAGCCTTAAGGCTGAGGTGTTCTTGTTTGCTTTGTTTATCAGCTATTTTGCTTTATTCGCACACATTGCGAGTGAGAAAGTCAGTTATAAAAATGCTGTAAGGACTCTTATTTAGGTTACCACTCCTTATCACCCCCCTTACCTGCATAGAGATAATTGCAGTTACACAAGTGCTCAGAGATTTTAAAATGGTATATCATTCTGTAAAAAGCAACAATAATCTTTGTTTTTGTTTTTCTTTCCACTCTTCAAAAGAAATGAGTTGCGATTGTCCTAATATTTTTTTCCACTTTTCTTCCTGGCCAGTTATTTAGTCTAAGAACACACATCCTTCCCATATTCATCCTCTGGCTAGTCTCTTCTACGTGTACTTGAGATAAGAAGCCATTCCACAATAACATTGCCTGTGGCCATTAATTAGGGCTAGAGAGCATCATCAGGAACATTTTATTGTCCTTTATCTAACCGTGCTCACAAGATTATATACTATTTCCACATCTAAGCCTAAGTTCTCTTAGGTAGAGAAAATGGAGGGTATAAGGGTTTTTGTGTGTTAGCATTATTCACATCTTACTTTTGGAATGTGAAATTAGAAAAACCTATATGAAAAAAATCTTTCAATTAAAATGTCAGAAAATATTTCCTTTCTGGGATGCTTAATACCACTAGGAATCTGTACTGTTTTAACGACTAGATACTGTACTCATTCAGCCAAATGTAGACACCATACGCTTCATTTTCTCTCCCTTCCTCCAGGCTGAATCTTCATTAGAAGTTTGATGAAGAACTTTCAAAGTGTGAGTTCTACTTTATTCAACAATCCATCTCCTAGTAATGAACTTAGTTGTACTACCTTACCTCAGTCTGCAGAAGCAATTTCTGAGGCAAGAATTTAAGAAAGTACCTTATGCACAGAATAAAGTAGGTTTTAAAAGAGAAAGACTCCAAGTGTGAGTGTAAAGGTCAGCAAAGCTTCATTATGGCTATATGCACGCAGTGCTGATGTGTAAAGAAAGCCTCAAAGTTTGCACCCGCAGGAGTCACAGAGTGAGGATCTCATAATCCAAAATCTGCACAGTCGGATGATAGGAAACGCTCCTTATAGCTGTTGGTTTCTGTAGCCAAACAGATTTCGGATGTTAGAGCAGTTCCCAAAAGAATCAAATGTTAATGACAAAGGCCTACTGAAGTTAGGTCAAAGTCAATGAAATTTATTTCAACTGAGAACAATAGCATCCATTATATAGACCAAAACAAGTATGGACATATTTATATCTGAAGTGGTTTATTACAATTACCTGTAAATTCAAATAAAGGGTGTACTATACACTGGGTAGAATATTGTAAAGAAACTTGTACATTTTAATTAAGTAAGAATTTCTTTGAAATATTGAATGGCAGAGAAACACTTAAAGAAATGCTCAACCCTCATTAGCCATCAGGGAAATGCAAATCAAAATGACCCTAAGATTTCACCTTACACCCATCAGAATGGCTAAGATAAAAAACTCAAGAGATAACACATGCTGGAGAGATTGTGGAGAAAGGGGAACCCTCCTCCACTGCGGGTGGGAATGTAAACTTGTACAACCACTCTGGAAAGCAATCTGGTGCTTTCTCAGACAACTAGGAGTACCGCTTCCTCAAGATCCAGCCATACCACTCCTAGGCATATACCCAAAAGAGTCTCAAGTACACGATAAAGACATTTGCTCAACCATGTTTGTAGCAGCCTTATTTGTAATAGCCAGAAGCTGGAAACAGCCCAGATGCACCTCAGTGAAGGAATGGATGCACAAATTGTGGTATATCTACACAATTGCAATATTACTCAGCAATGAAAAACAAGGAAATCATGAAATTTGCAGGTAAATGATGGGATCTGGAAAAGATCATCCTGAGTGAGCTATCCCAGAAGCAGAAAGATACACACGGTATATACTCACTCATGTAGACATATAATATAGGAAAAACCTACAAAAATCAGTAAACCTAAAAAAACTAATCAAGAGGGAGGACTCTTGCTAAAATGCTCAATTCCTATCCAGAAAGGCAAAGAGGATGGACATCGGAAGAAGAAGAAAAGAGGGAACAAGTCAGGAGCCTGACACAGAGGACCCCTGAAAAGTTCTGCCATGCAGATTATCAATGCAGATGCTGAGACTTATGAGCAAACTTTGGGCAGAGTGCAGGGAATCTTATGAAAGAAGTGGGAAACAGTAAGATCTGGAGAGGAAAGGAACTCCACAAGGAGAGCAACAGAACCAAACAATCTGAGCACATGGGTCTTTCCTGAGACTGATACTCCAACCAAGAACTATGCATGGAGATAACCTAAGACCCCTGCACAGATGTAGCCCATGGCAGTTCAGTATCCAAGTAGGTTCCATTGTAATAGGAACAGGGACTGTCTCTGACATGATCTGATCGGCCTGTTCTATAATTTACCTCCCCCTGAGGGGGAAGCAGCACTACCAGGTCACAGAAGAAGTCAATGCAGCCACTCCTGATGAGACCTAATTGACTAGGATCAGAAGGAAGTAAAAGAAGTCCTCCCCTATCAGTGGACTTGGGGAGGGGCATGCATGCAGAGGGTGGAGGAAGGGAGGGATTGGGACAGGAGGAGGGAGAAAACCACAGGGGGGATACAAAGTGAATAAAGTGTAATTAATAAAGACAAAAATAAGAATTTCTTTGAGATGGTAGATTCTTAACTCTGATAAATACAACAGTATTTATATTGGTGACAGTATTGGTGAGATAGTCTGTAAATCTAGATGTGACGTTGTTACAAACCATAAAGAAAAGAGGTGTAGTATATAGAAAATAATGTCTCACATGGAAAATAAAAGAGCAAGGCAGAACTAGGCAGTTCTGAGGAGAATTTTATTTATGTAAGGCAGGGAAAAAAGCATTCTAAATGTAACAGGCAATGGGAAATGGCCAACTGAACAAAGAGTTGGAAGAGATGAATAATTACTGACCCATACAGATCTGAAGAACATTCTTTTCTAGAGGAAATAATGTAAAGGTCCTATGTGGAGAAAATATGCCTGCTATGTGTACATAATACAGTCTGAGGAGGCCTGAAACAAAAGATAAGTCAAGTAACAGATCAAAGAATTAAGAGAGGGACTATGGTTTAGCAGGGATCACTAATGAGGTCTTTGGCTTGAGGGTGATGAGAAGTCTTTGGAGGATTTTGAGCAAAAGTGCAATGTGATCTGACTTATATTTCTTTTTTTCTTTTTTTATAATTTTTTTAATTATTAATCACGGGTTATTTACTTTGTATCCCAGCCATAGCCCACTCCCTCATTCCCTCCCAACCCCACCCTCCCTCCCTCATCTCCTCCCTGCCCCTTCCCAAATCCACTAATAGGGGAAGTCCTCCTTCCCTTCCATATGACCCTAACTTACCAGGTATCTTCAAGACTGGCTGCAATATCCTCCTCCGTGTCCTAGTAAGGTGCTCCTCCCTTGGGGGGGGGGCAGTTCAAAAAGACATCCATTGAGTTCATGCCAGAAATAGTCCCTGTTCCTCTTACTAGGGAACCTACTTGGATACTGAGTTACTATAGGCTACAACCAAGCAGGGATTCTAGGTTATATCCATACATGATCCTTGTTTGGAGAAACAGTCTCATAAAAGACACCTGTGCCCTGATATATTTGGTCCTTGTGGAGCTTCTGTCCTCTCTAGGTCATACTAACTCCCCCTTCTTTCATATGGTTCCCTGCACACTGTCAAAGTTTGGTTATGAGTCTCAGCAGCTGCTTTGATACACTGCTAGGAAGAGTCTTTCAGAGGCCCTCTATGGTAAGCTCTTGTCCTGTTATACTTGTTTTCTCCTACTTCCAATGTCCATACCATTTGTCTTTCTAAGTAAAGATTGATCATCTTACCCCGGTCCTCTTTCTTGTATATCTTCTTTAAGTGTATAGATTTTAGTATGTTTATCCTTATAGGTCTAGTACCCACTTATAAGTGAGCATATACTGTGCATGTCTTTCTGGTCCTGGGATACCTCACTCAGGATTATCTTTTCTAGATCCTACCATTAGCCTACAAAATTCAAATTTCTTTGTTTTTAATTGCTGAGTAGTATTCCATTGTGTAAATGTACCACAAACTGTATCTGTTCCTCAACTGAGGGGCGTCTGGGTTGTTTCCAGCTTCTGGCTATTACGAATAAAGCTCCTACAAACATGGTTGAACAAATGTCGTTGTTGTGTACTTGAGCATCTTTTGACTATATGCCTAGGAGTGGTATAGCTGGATCTTGAGGAAGCGCTATTCCTAGTTGTCTGAGAAAGCACCAGATTGATTACCAAAGTGGTTGTACAAGTTTACATTCCTACCAGCAATGGAGGAGTGTTCGCCTTTCTCCACAACCCTCTCCAGCATGCATAGTCACTTGAGTTTTTTATCTTAGCCATTCTGATGGGTATGAGGTGAAATCTCAGGATCATTTTGATTTGCATCTCTCTGATGGCTAAGGATGTTAAGCATCTCTTTAAATATTTCTCTGCCATTCTGTATTCCTCTACAAAGAATTATCTGTTTAGCTCTGTACCCCATTTTTAATTGGATTGCATGATTTATTGCCTTTTAACTTCTTTAGTTCTTTATATATTCTGGATATCAGCCCTCTGACAGATATAGGGTTGGTGAAGATCCTTTTCCAGTCTGTGGGCTGTTTTTTTTTCTGATGACAGTTTCCTTTGCTTTACAGAAGCTTCATCCCAGGCATGCAAAGGTGGTTCAATATACAGATATCCATCATGTAATCCACCATATAAACAAACTGAAGGAGAAAAACCACATGATCATCTCCTTAAATGCTGAAAAAGCATTTGACAAAATCGAGCACCCATTCAAGTCTTGGAGAGATATGGATACAAGGCACATACCTAAACATAGTAAAGGTAATATACAGCAAGCCTATAGCCAACATCAAACTCAATGGAGAGAAACTTAAATCAATCCCACTGAAACCAGGCACAAGGCAAAGCTGCCCACTCTCTCCATATCTCTTCAACATAGTCTTTGAAGTCCTAGCCAGAGCAATAAGACAACTAAAGGAGATCAAGAGGATACAAATCGGAAAGGAAGAGGTCAAAGTGTCACTATTCGCAGATGATATGATAGTTTACATGAGTGAACCCAAAAATTCAACCAGAGAACTCCTTCAGCTGATAAACACCTTCAGCAAAGTGGCTGGCTACAAAATCAACTCAAAAAAATCAGAAGCCTTCCTGTATAACCAAGACAAAAGGACCGAGAAAGAAATCAGGGAAACAACACCCTTCACAATAGCTACTAATAACATAAAGTACCTTGGGGTGACTCTAACCAAGCAAATGAAAAACCTTTTTGAAAAAAACTTCAAATCTCTGAAGAAAGAAATTGAAGAAGATATCAGAAGATGGAAAGATCTCATGTGCTCATGGATTGGTAAGATTAACATTGTGAAAATGGCCATTCTGCCAAAAGCAATCTACAGATTCAATACAATTCCCATTAAAATACCAAAACAATTCTTTAAAGACCTTGAAAGAAAACCTATCAACTTCATATGGAGAAACAAAAAACCCAGAATTTTCAAAATGATCCTGTACAACAACAAAGCATGTGAAAGTATTCCATTCCTGATCTCAAGTTGTACTACAGAGCAATAGTAATAAAAACTGCTTGGTATTGGCATAAAAACAGAAAGTTGGATCAATGGAACCTAATAGAAGACCCAGAATTAAATTGAAATACCTATGAATACTGGATTTTGGACAAAGAAACTGAAACCATTCAGTGAAAAAAAAAAAAAAAAAAAAGACAGCATCTTCTCCAAAGATGCTGCTCCAACTGGATGTCTACATGCAGAAAAATGAAAATAGACCCATATTTATCACCCTGCACAAAATTAAATCTAAGTAGATCAAAGACCTCAACATAAACCCAGACCCACTAAATCTATTAGAAGAAAAAGTGGGGAAGAGCCTAGAACTCATTGGCACAGGAGACAACTTCCTGAACAGAACACCAACAGCACAGGCTGTAAGAGCAACAATCAATAAATGGGACCTCATGAAACTGAAAAGCTTCTGTAAAGCAACGGATACTGTTGTCAGAACAAAACCACAGCCTACAGACTGGGATAGGATCTTCATCAACCCTATATCTGACAGAGGGCTGATATCCAGAATATATAAAGATCTAAAGAAGTTAAAAGGCAATAAATCATGCAATCCAATTTAAAAAAAATGGAGTACCAAGATAAACAGAGAATTTTTTCGTAGAAGAATATAGAATGGCAGAGAAACATTTAAAGAAATGCTCAACATCCTTAGTCATCAGGGAGATGCAAATCAAAACAACCCTGAGATTTCACTTCACACCCGTCAGAATGGCTAAGATCAAAATCTCAAGTGACAACACATGCTGGAGAGGTTGTGGAGAAAGGGGAACACTCCTCCACTGCTGGTGGGAATGTAAACTTGTACAACCACTTTGGTAATCAATCTGGTGCTTTCTCATACAATTAGGAATAGTGCTTCCTCAAGATGCAGCTATACCACTCCTAGGCATATATCTAAAAGAGACTTACATTTCTTAAAAGAATTCTGTGTGGAGAGAGTAGAACACAGGTGGGCAAGACAGAAGCAAAATCAGTTAATTCCTGTATTGGCAAGTCAGACAAAAGCCAACTATGAAATGGAGCAGGACTGTAACATTGATGATAAGTGAGAACCTCTGGATTATATTAGATATGCACAGAAATCAACAGAATTTCCTAGTAAATTGAACCAAAGGTGGTAGGGTACCACAGAAGAAATCGGGGCCTAAGTACTTTGGACAGATGAGCAGTTAACTGAGTTGACTTTTCTTCTCACCTTGAAAAACTGGACAAAGAACTCTAAGTCATGTGATTAGCACACAGAAGGAATTATTGAATATCATGTAAGGAAACGGTATTATTAACTCTATACAAATTAAAAAAAAAATCATAGCTCGGAGAATATGCCCCAATCCAAATGTAAAATATTTCAATATTTAAGCCAAAAAAAGAAAATATAAGATCATCAAACACCAACATTCCTCAGGACATATATGTATTTAACAAGTTAAACTCAACTATATGAACCTATGGTGATAGCAACTTAAGGTCATTCTGTGAAACAGATGTAGGACAGTTAGCAGCATTCTCTGCTAGCATGCAGGAAGGTTTGAATTGGATCCCCCAGTAATGATAATAATGTAATAATAATGTAAACAGGCAAGGAGATGCATGCCTATAGCAAGGGCTGAGAAGTGGAGTCAGGAGGATTAGAAGTTCAGAATTTCCTTAGCTACCTAATAAGTTCGAGGCCAGAGAGGTATATGAGACCCTGTCGCAAAAGCAAAATAAAGCATAAATAGGCAAGGTTCTCTTTAGTCACATAGCCTTGAGTCCACTTTCTCATTTGCACATATTGAACTTAAATAGCAGTCCAAATTCTGTGAATGTGGATGAATGGGTAACTGTCATAGGAACATTAATCTAGGCAAGTACCATCAAACAAAAGGAATGCAGTAACTCCTCACCACATCAATGAGCTTCACATCTAAATCTTACATTGTGAATCTCCATTCCCAAACATTTGGAAATAAAGTTAACATTCTTAAGTGACTGTAAAAAGGCATGTGTCTACTCTTAGCTCAGTTATTTTCCTCTTTGGATAAGCAATCTATGACTTACAGACCTGAAGAATCATATTCTTTAGGACATCTTTGGACTTTGTTGATATCAGTTGTATTTTTTTTTCCCATTTTACCCCATATTAACCTGTAAGTCCAAATGAAATATCATGTCACTGTGTACAAGAATGGAATAGCTAAACCCTGATAGAAGAATTTAGTTTGATTTCTAGAACCAACCTTCTTCCCAAGTGGCTCACTGTGAACAAACCCACTGTGAAGCAAAACCATTCAGCTTACATGTGAGTTCATTCCTCTTTGCCACAGCCTTGTTGGCATTATGGTTCTACCTTTTCCAAAAACTGCTGTTTCAGGCAAGAAACATTTATCTAGAAAGATTAATGCAATAGAGTCTCACAAATAAATTTCAAGCCTAGTTAAAGCTATTATCAACCTAATTTCTGCCTGCAGCCCCAATTCAAGGTGTTAGAATTGCTAATAGTTCTGACTTAATCTTCATGTTCACTTACTGCAAATTGCTCTTCATATTTGCACAAGAAACCTAGAATGCTCATTTTTTTTTAATTTTTTTATTGATTTTTTTGAGTTTTACATCATACACCCTAGTCCCAAAGAACTCTACACTCCCTTTTTGAGTGTGGAGATCTCCCACCTTCTGTTGTAAATATAGTTGTGTCAGGCTAAATAATGTTTAGTATTAGCCCTATAATTGTTATGGCAGTATTATTTAACCTGCTATCATAATTAATAAGACAGACACCTGTTAGATTTTATAACTGAATTATTTACCTTGGGTGGGCAAATATTTTCACCTGCCCTATCTGAATAACTTCTCCATCCATCTCCCACCTCCCATCCAATGCCATCTGCCCTAACCCTTCCTATCTGAACTATCTTTTGTCCATAATCTTATGAATACTTGCTTATATTTTACATCTTGGTGTTGCTTTTCATGCCATTCTTGGAGCCTTTACTCCAGACCCATGTGGTTCCTTCTCCATGCTAATCCATTGTGACATCCTCCTTCCTCTTCTCTTCTTTCTGTTTCCTTCCTGTGATTTTTCTGCTGTCAAAAGCCCAGGAATCTTAGACACTCCTATCTCCTTCTGCCCTGCCCAGGTGTAGGCCTTTTTTAATTTGCCAATCAGGAGTAATGTCTTACACAGGTTTACACAACAAATATAGGTGTATCTGGGCAGTAATCAGATCTTGAGGACCAGTGATTAGGATCAAAATACATGCATCAGACCAAATCCCAACAATACTTTACCCTTGCAACTTTTTCACCTATTTAAAAAAAAAAAAAAAAAAAGCACACAAACAAAAAATAAAACAAAACAGGGCATAAAAAAGTCTTGTCATAAAAAGCTACAGCATGCCAGTATGTCCACAATACACCCCTCTGCCCACATACCTTGACGTGCAAATGTTCATTGCAATGAGTCATTGGTCTGGCTTCTATGACACCATCAATACTGAATCCTCACCAACCCTCTCTGGTTATCCTTTGTCATGGAGATCCTGAAGCTTGGAATCAGCAGGACTGGCATTTTTACAACCCCCAACAGTTCACAGATAGTGTAGATTTTGTTGTGGGATAACTCAACGCTCTGGATCTGAGCATGGGTGGTACTGAGCTTTTCAGCCCTCCAGATTTCCCTTATCTGCACCAACAGGGTGAGCTCTCCAGCACTTACTTAGACTGCATGCTGCCATTGCAGGTGGCAGGGTCAGCTCTCCTGTTCTAATGTCCTCATAACCATCTCAGCTCCACCCACAATTCCAGAGTCAGCTCCACTGTTCTACTCAGCCAAGATCTGGAGCCCATTCTTCCAAGTGCTGCAGCCAATGAGGGTCACGGACAGCTCTCTTGCTCTTATATCCTTAGGGCTGACTCCTCCATACCTTTGCTACCAAGGCCACCTCCACTGGTTTGCCCAGAGAAGATGCAAGGCCTGCTCTCTTGAGCGCGACAGCTAGTGGGAGGGGCAGGAATAGTTCTCCCACTCTCACGAACTTGGGGCCAGCTCTCCCAACTACCACAAGTGGCAAGTGGTAAGGGGGGAGGGCATCACTGCCATGTCCACCCCACCTGATGACAGATGAGTGCCAGGGCCACCCCTCCAATGCTCATGCCTTCAGGGACAGCTCACTTGCACTCCCTCCACCAGGGCCAGCTCCTGTGCTGCCCAGACAAGGTGCAGGGTCCATTCTCCCAAGCACTTTTTGCCAGCTCATTCACTCTTATGACTCCTGGGGTCAACTTTTCCTTACTGCCTCAGGTGTCCAGACCACCTCACACCAGACAAGTGACAGGGCCAGCTCTTCTATACTCACACCCTCAGAGCCTTTTACCCACACCCTTGCCATTAAGCTAGCTCTGCTGCACGGCCCAGCTGAGGTGCAGGCCTACTCTCTCTAGTGCTGCACCAGCAAGGGTCAGGATCAGCACTCATTAAAAACAACAACAGCAACAACAAAAACTTTATTTCATATCTCTTTTTTTGTTTTTCTTTTCTTTTTTATTATTAATTATACTTTATTCATTTTGTATCCCCCCATAAGCCCCTCCCTCCTCCCCTCCGGATCCCACCCTCCCTCCCCTTTCTGCATGCATGTTCCTCCCCACATCCACTGATAGGGGAGGTCCTCCTCTCCTTCCTTCTGATCTTAGTCTATCAGATCACATCAGAAGTGGCTGCATTGTCTTCTTCTGTGGCCTGGTAAGGCTGCTTCCCCCTCAGGGGGAGGTGATCAAAGAGCAGGCCAATCAGATTATGTCGGAGGCAGTCCCTCTTCCCATCACTATGTAAGCCACTTGGACACTAAACTGCCATGGGCTACATCTGTGCAGGGGTTCTAGGTTATCTCCATGCATGGTACTTGGTTGGAGTATGAGTCTTTGGGAAGTTCCCTGTGTTCAAATTTTCTTGTACTGTTGCTCTCCTTGTGGAGTTCCTGTCCTCTCCAGCTCTTGCTATTTCCCACTTCTTACATAAAATTCCATTCACTCTGCCTGACAGTTGGCCAACAGGCTCAGCATCTGTTTTGATATCTCTTCTTAAACAATTTCTTTTTATCTTTCTTCATGCCTTGTTGCAAAACAGAAGCAAAGGATAAATACTGCAAGTGTCAATTTCTTTCCATGTCTGTTCACTTTGACCATCTTTCAGTTACAGTAATTCGTTTTGTTTTGTTTTGTTTTCTTTCATCAAGGTCAATTCTTTTCTATTTTTTCTGAAGTTCACACACCTTTTGTTCTATGATTCTTTTTATTCAGTGACTACAACCAGATTGAGGCATTATTAATTTTTGTCTAATGGTTTATTGCCTATAGTATACAAAGCTGTTCTTAAATTTTCCATGCTGGAATGAAAGTCTCAGTCTTTTCCTTCCATTGTTCTATAGCTTTCCTGCCTGTCTTAATACAATTTCATTTTTAAAATTATTTGCTAATCAGCACACAAATTAACAATTCTATTTTTGATGTTTTTACACCTTCCTGTGTTTGTTGATTCTCTTCTGCTCCTCTTGCCCATCTCTCCCTACCACACTGTTCCATACCCGGTAATTCCTTTTCCATCTTCATAACTCATTTATTCCAGTGCCTTTCCCATGCCGTTGAAGTTTCCTTCTCCCCCTCATGGTCCTTTTTGTAGTTTTATAATCCATATCATACACTGACACACTTAGTGCTAGTACTCATCTTGGAAATGTTCATAAATGAATTATGTTACTGACACTGCTTTTACATAGGCCTTCAGTAACTAATATCTCACATTTCACCAAATTTCTGTCCTTTTGTAATCTTTCAGAACATGTCAAATGAAATTTAACATTCCTTCCTTGAAATATTTTCATGTCCTTTGTCATACAAGTCATGTGCTTTTTCTTCTTTAAACAAGTGTTTTCAGCTTGTTTCTCTTCCATGGCCTAATTTCAAATGTGAGAAAAATCCAGGCCTATCACCTTTCCCTTTGTGAAATTCCACCTCTGTACTGAGTTTTCTCTGAGGCAATTTTGAGTATAAACAGGCAGAATGGATGCGAAAAATCTTTCCTGTAGGTGTAATCTACATCTAATTATTTTCATTTCACAGATTTTATCATGTAGCATTTCATTCTTTATTCTCGGGTGTTTGTACAGCATAAACTATACATGGTTGCATAGTGTAATTATAAAATAGAAGACAGCATAGTAAAATAATCAGTTCTACTTCATATAAGAGGATACCATAACATAGCTATAATAGTAACAATAATAAATTTGTGAGCAGAAATAAATACAGGTGTTTTTTTAAGGAAGTAATAAAGAAAAAAGCCATGCAGGCTTGGCCCATGCATCTTTTTCCCCTCATAATAGAGTCAGTAGCTTTAGAACACACCTCTCTACATACACATTCTACACTGAACAAAGCAACTCATTTGCAACCTTGGACTCCAGCAAACCTCTGGCATATGGAGCAATGGAGTAAGTTTATCTTCCCCTAAATGACCACAGAACTTTGATAGATTCTACCCAGTTATATTTTGGTTTTGTCCATATACAAGAAGCACAGGCACCAGTTCAGCCTATATTGGTTTGGGTTGTATGCACAGCAAGGCAAAACTATCTCCAAATGAGCTTTTAGAGAAAACAATTTATTTCCTATTTTATGCCCACACATAATTAGGCATGCAGTTGATGAATCTTAAATGCATTATGAGAAGGACATGTGCAGTAGAGAAATGATTATAGAATTTAATGTCAATCAAAATAAAGGACCATTCAAACCAAATACTCCTTTCTTTTAGACCAGCGGCTCTCAATCTTTCCAATGTTATGATTCTTAGTGCAATTCCTCATGTTGTGATTACCCCCACCCATAAAAATATTTTCTTGCTACTCCATAACTGTAATTTTGCTTCTGTTATGAACTGTCATGCAAATTTGTGACATGCAATATATCTGAAAGGGTCTGGTGAAAGGGTCTTTGATCTCCAAAGGAATTGTGACCCACTGGTTGAGAACTGTTAATTTAAATTCCATACAGAGGAGCCCCACAATAATCTGGAGCCTTTGAATCTTCTATTCACATGGCCAGAGTCAATCTTGACAGTGTATTTCTGAGTGTGTTCTATTGCTTTGTTTTGTTTTTGTGATGCCCCCTCTCCTGACATATCCTTATAATATTTATAATTTTTATTTATTTATTTTTACAGAGTGGATATGCCCCACTTGTAGCTCAGTAACTCCTTTTATAATAGGGCTAGATCTAGCTAAACTATTTTTAAAGGAAGGGGGCTGGTCTTGAGATTGGAATATTCAAATTGCTTGAAGCAAACTGATTTGGTCTAAAGGAGAGTGCAGATGAAAACCAGAGACACCAAATCTGTCTTTGGGGGCAAGGATTATGCATATCATGAAGAAAAAGAACAAAGACATCAACATTGGTAACTAAACAAATGAACATAGGAAATGGTTGGTGACATAGGAATGGAGGAGGCAGGAGGAAACACTTAAGCTCGTGTTCAGTAATAACCACAAAGGAACACAACTTTCTTATTGAGGACCAAATTACTATGCTTGAATTTCCTTCTATTCAGCTATAAACCCATTTTTTAATTTTTCTTCTGTCAAAGGAGCTAGCATTGAGAGGGTGGCAGATCAAAACAAAGCCTGAAGTTTCAAAGAAATAGAAAGGTTCACATTTTGGTTTGTCTCTGCATCAGTTCCACTTAGGGGTGTTCGTGATTCCGTCCATCATCACTGAACACTTGGTGTCCTAGTTGGATATGGATTTCTGGGCTCCTCAAGGTTTTCCTACTTTAAGTTCAGGCATCTACTGTGTTGGTGGTGAACACCTTGCTATGGTTTAGATAAAAATTGCCGTAGATTAGGTGCTATGGAGAAATGTTCCAGAATCTTAGGAGCTGGAGCATAGATAGAAGCGGGCCATTGGGAGGTTGTCTTTGAAGGTTGCACTGGGTCCCTAGCTCCTTTACTTCTTTTTTCTTCCTGTCTACCATGAGGTGAACACCTTCTTCCCACCTAGGTTTCTACTGCCCTGATGCTCTACCTACGTGCATGGAGCCAAGCAACCAGTGGATGTTTCTCTCTGGCGCTTTGGCACAGTGATATAGAAGTAACTAAAACACTCGTCTTCTCACAGGAGAGCGGCTAGATCTCCACACCTCAGGGTATGTGTTCACCTGTTCTGAAGCTTCAACCATGTAAAGGAGATTTAACATTTTTTTTTTTTTGCTAGTTTTATATTACTGGTGTTTCTAACAAGCTTTTAATTCATTTCTCTTGAGATAACATTCAAGACGTTTAGGAAAAATGCTTTTAGCTACATGTGAATGTTATAGAAAATGCCTTTTCTCTACAAAAAAAAACTTAAGAACTGCATCTTCTAGCTTGAAGGAGCATTTATTTTCATTTTACTTCTACACCTTCAGTTGCTATTTTATTTTAGAATTTGAGCCTTGATTCACAGCACTGAAAATTGGCTTTGGTAGGTGAAATACATTTGAAATTTTAAGTTTTAGCAATAACTTTTGGAGAAAATCCTGAAGAAATAAGCAAGGCTGAGTAACTTGAATCTTATAAGAGAACTTAAAAACTTGCTTGCGAATAAAACAGTTGAAGAGGACTGTGTGATCTCTGTTATCTGACCAAGTTTACACATGACCACTGTCATCTATTGCGTGGTAATCTGGCCCAGGTGAGTTACTCTTGCATGTACATTTGAAGTGTAACAACTGGCATTTACTTGAAGGTTAACAGTTCTGTACAAACACTGTTTATCAATGTGTTGTTCCTTAGTGGCCATTTCCTGGCATTTAAGTCATTCAGAGCAGGAATTTGATCTCCTTTAAGGGGGGAAAGTGAAACGAGAAATCTGTTGAAAAATGAAAGGGACAATATTTGAACATCCTCAAGTCTCAAGTCTACTTCATGCACATAATCTTTTACTAAACTAAACTGATTCTTATTTTTTTCATAGAACAGCACAAAGCTTTTGAATTGTGAACCAGTGAAGTTCTGCAAGCTCCTGAATTGCAAGCTAGAAAATAACAAATCTTATTTAATTAACAAAAGAATGAGCTAGGGATGAAAAACTTGATGTTAAGACACAGTAAAAATTGATTGGGGCTGTGGTTTTAGCTGTAAACTTGTTGAGTATTCTTTGCCTGTGAGACAGGCAACAGTAATTACTCTGTTCCCTGAGCAGATTCTGCGTTTTTTGTTGTTTTCTTTATCATTTTTTTAAGCTAAACTGCAAAGAAATAGGAAGCATCTGTGGGTACATTCTTTTGCAGTAATAAAATAATTTTATTGAACTTCATTCATGTACACACTTAGAATTTAAATCAAAAAAATCTTATAGGCCTGTTTTCATTAAATATCATGTACTGTTTTATATGGGAATGCTCATAAAAGAGGAATATGTAATACAATTAAGAAGAATAAATTCAGCATGCCCTGGTACTCTTTAAAATCTCCTTCTCTCAATATGTCTTTTCTGACTCCTTCCACACAGGCATAGTCAATAGTCTTGTGATTTGAGGTTCCTTTACACTGTCAAGATTCATTATATTTCAAAAATCACAAAACCACGGTTTAGTTTCTATAAAGCACATGATCACTGTGTCCCTTGTTCACTCTCTTCATGGGATTTACAGTCCCATATCAGTCCAGCTCTGTGGCTTCCCTTCTTAAGAGTTTTCTGTTACCAACTTGTTTGGATTTAATCTTTTCTTTTTCTGATCTTGGCTCCAGATTTAAAGAGAATTCAGAACAATCCCAAATGTATGGTCCTTTATTTGTTTAGTTGTGTTAGAGTTTCATTCTTAGGTGATCTTTTCCCTCAATATACATATAAACACGCTATATTAATTTCTAACTTACATGAGTGCTCACTGTTCCTTGTTACTATTCTTGTTGCTTTTCCTCATTCCACACAACAAATACAAGCCTTCTTTCAAGGCCACCACTTCAGTTCTATGTTATTTCCTCCAAAAATGCCTCTCCTTAAGAGGTCCAGCCATCTCCATGATTGCAGCATCCTCGTCAGGCTCTGACAGGTCAGCATCCAACAGGAACTGGAGGTCTTTATTGTGCCCATCTTGTCTGCCATGTCCCTACAGTTAATACTGTCCCACGTGAGCTTGTCACCCTTTCCTCTAGATGACCTCATTTTTCTTAATTGTACCATCATTTTTTCAGGCACCCAGGCTCGAAATCTGATATAATCTTAAAGTTTCCAGGCACATTAAGTAGCATCTCAAATAGGACTTTATTAATGTTTAACACTGTGTCTGCCTTAAAGTTATCCTTTAGTTATTCCCACATCCTGCATGCCACTATGTAGCTACTCTTGCTAAAGCACTCTGGTTATTTTAATAGTAATCACCAATGCTAGAGTGATTAATAATAGAATTCATTAATTATAGCTGTATTTACCGAAGAATAGTTTTCTTAACATGGGTTTAAAGTAAAAAACAATTGTAGTAGTTATATGTGTAATCGTGAGACATAAAAGATTTATCACCTCAATGGTTTTGTTGGTAGTGTTGCTTAGTATGGAAATAAGATTTTGGCTTGTTCAATAAATAAATCTGAGGAAATCTGAAGTAAAATATAATCTGATCGTAAGGACCCCTGACCCAAATGGGCTATGTTGGCACTTGAGTGAGCTCTGTTTGATTTAGCCTCCAATGGTATCGTCGCTTAACTACTCACTTTCATGTCCCACAACCACATTTCCCCAACAAATGACTCAGTTTAGTATCGCTTGAACATGGCTGTGCTAGTCTATAATGATAGTGAGGTAACTACATAGCGTTGAAGCAGGGAGAAAAAGATCATTTCGAGAGGAAGTTTTACAATGTGGACGGGCCTAAATAGGGCACTGTACTGATAACATGGGCCAACAAGGGGTTCAGGAATTGGTAAGTGAGACTGGTCATGAAGAAAGTTAAAATTCAAATTGTGAGGTACCAGGTATAAAGAAACATAGAATAAGGATCAGAAATCTAAATTTGTGGCTGCTTGAGGTGAAGCACCAAGTAACACACGCTCCATCCAGACTTCAAGTTACATTACAATTCTCCTTATCTGTGACTCAGTTTTGTGATCGTGTTTCTATTTTTCCATGTCTAAGCATTTACTTTCTGAATCCTACTTGTGTTAACTTTCCATAAGTGCTATTTTCTGCTGAGGATTCTTGCATGACTACTCCACTAGAGTTCCTTCTGGTGCAGATGATGAAGTCTGAAAGTGGAGATCAGATTCTTCATGTTTTCTCCATGAATTCTCCATAAAGACTTACATTAAAAGAAAATAAAATTTTGAAAAATTCAACATTCATAATGTTTCAGAGAATTTCAAAGGAAAATACCCAATATAGTTTACTGCTGTCAAATATACTATATTAGAAAACTATTGTATTGTAATATTTTCCTTTTCTTCCAAAAAAGTTGTTTATTATGGTCCTTTGTATATTCTAGGAATGATAGGAAAATAAAGGCACAAAGATTTTGCTATTCTATCTTGAAAGAACAAAGTATTACTTTAAATTTAGAATTAAGATAAATCGTTGTAATATATTAAATCAGTTATAACTAATATATATCTGAAACATGATATCAAACATATGCCAAATTTAGTGGGAAAAGAGTAATATAAATAATAACCATTCCATATCAAAATCCAGACTGAAAACAGCAATATGACACACATAAAGTAATTTATTGCATTCTCCTAATGTGCAATTGATATACATTCTATTATTTATGAAGAGGATGTTATATATTTGTTCCAAAAACTACCTGGAATATTTTCATGTCTTCTTCTAAATGTGTTTTAAAAAAAACTTTCACACAAGTAAATCATCCCTGTGGATTCTAACTGAAGGATATTCTCTTGTTCTAATTCTCATCTCGCAGATACAATATACGTTACCTCCCACATGCCTTGCTTTCTAAAGATGATTGTGGCCTCCTCCTTCTGTAGTTCTTTAGTACCAAATTTGTATGTTTTTAACATTCATCACCCACCATTGGGCTGCAGCATGTGATTCTCAACAATGAGCTGCTGCCCTCCATTCTTAGAAAAGCCGCAAAGAGTGTCCTGTGGATAGTTAGGTTCTCAGTCTTTCAAAGGCTTTTATGGCCAATGGCATTGTTTATGGAATAAGCCTGTAGAGCCTTAAAAGCATTTTTTTTCTCTATAAAAAATCATTTTGTATTTCATGTAGAAAACTCTAATCGGCAGATTTACATTTATTGTAGTTTTTGTAGTAATCAGGAATACAGTAAACATCCCTACCCTCCTCAAAGAAGGGGGCTGCTGTCCTCCACCAGGAATAGGGCAGCAGTGATGATACCCAGGGTTATACAGGTCTTTCCAAAAATATTAAGAAAGAAGAAGTTGGCTCATTCTCCAGTACAATTTAAAGAAATGTTTGTAGTATGTGCAGAAGTTACAGATTATACTGTAGGCTCTTGTGATAACACTAAAAAGCCTATTCTTCCCACTTATTAAAATTCTACCTCAGAAGGTAAAAGAGGAAATCCCCATTATCCTTACGCAAAAAGGGAAGAAGTTTTAATGTACTTTCATCGGTTAATAGACATCACATTGGCTTTGTTGATCTCCTTGTGGGGCTTTTGCCACCTCTGGGTCCTTCTATCTCCCCCTTCTTCCATAAGATTTCCTAAGCTCTATCCAAAGTTTGGCTGTGAGTCTCAGAATCTGCTTCGATTCCCTGTGGGGTGGAGTCCTTGAGAGGAGATCTGTGGTAGGCTCCCTTCCTGTTCTTTCTCTTTTACTTCTTCCAGTCTCTATTTTGTTTACGATGCATCAATCAAAGACCATGCATAGAGGACATAGACCCCCCTTCCCAGATGTAGTCCACACACAGCTCAGTCTCCATGTTAGTTCCCTAGGAAGGAGAGAAGAGGCAGTCTATGACATGAACTTGGTTGCCTGCTCCTTGATCACTTCTCCCTGATGGGGTGACCTAGATAGAACACAGAGGAGGAGGATCCAGACAGTCCTGATGGGACCTGATAAGCTCAGGTCAGGCAGTCGGGGAGGAGGACCTCCCTTATTAGTTGACTAGGGCAGAGGAATAGGGGAGAAATAGGGATGGAGGGTGAAACTGGGAGGAGATGAGGGTGGGGGTTACAAAGTGAATAAATTGTAAATAATAATAATAAAAGAAAATGTGTAAAAACATAAATCACATTGTTTGTGGGTCAGATGTCATATGTTGAAAACAAAATCAAGAATGGAGAAAAGGCACAGAAGACAAAGTGGGAGTAAGCGGAAGGACAGAGCTGGAGTTCTGAGCTGGGCCTTTCTTCTCATAAAGCAGGGCCTCTGACTACCCACACTATGTTCGCTCTCCAGTGACCAAACACTCCAAAATAATAATGTTCCAAGAGATTTAAAGGGTAAATGAGGAGATAGAGGACCTCTGTAACCTTGAGGCCAGCATGGTCTACATGAGTCCCAGAACAGCTGAGACTAGACACTCTCCTTCAACAAAAACAACAAAAGAATAAAAATAAACAAAAAGCAATAAGTGACAGGAAAATGTCATCCTTTAGACAGGCAATTCTATGTAATTTCAAGACACACTAATGTTACTGAGTTAACCCCAAAGCAACTGTGCAATAAGCAAAATATAAAAGGAAAATAATAAAGGTTAATTTCCGACAGCGGCCAACACACAGGCTCTGTGCATCAAAAAAATTAACCTTCACATGCTTCAAGTATTACGTGCAAGTCAGTCACAAATGTCACCTACAAAGGGATGTTGATTACAATTAAGATTCCCCAAATATCTTCTTCTTTGAAGGAATTTTAGGATGTTGTTAGCACCAGTTTGCTACATATGTCTCACTGGTGGCTCTATCAGAGAAGAGAGAGAGAGAGGATGCCAGAGAAGGAGAGGGAGGGAGGGAGAAAGAGAGGGAAAGAGAGAGAGAGGATGCCCCAGTTCTTCTGTCTTACAAATGTACTGGGAGGGAAAGAAACAAAACAGTCTACTGTTCCCTAATACATATGGCTTCATAACCAGAGAGAGTCTCTGCCCCCAGAGAGACTTCCACATGGCTCAAGCTTCCTTAAATGAGGCTGTCATTTTCAGGACAGGTCTTTTCTTACAAGGTCTTTAGAGGCAGAAGTACCACTTAGATTCTGATACACAGCGCAGTGAGCTCAGTTTCCTGAAAACATAACCCTGCTGGTTTTAGGTCCTCCTTTAACAGTGACTAGGCTCAGGAGCTCACAGCCACCAAAATGTACCCACACATATACAGTATCAACATAATGAAAAACACAGCTACTCTTGTGAGTTTAGCACAAGTGGAACTCATGTCCAGGTACTTTGCATCCTGGTGGTATTTCTTAGATGGACTGGAGAAATTGTTAGCGTTTGAAACCAAAGCGGACAGTGCTTCTCCCCACTGTAACACATCTTATCTTTGATATTGGCTGCCATGATCCTCTGCACATCAGATGGCCCTTTGCTACATTTCTCTCTCATTACACTGCCCCTTAATCCTTGAACGTGCACTTGTTTTTGCTCTTTCTATTTATGATGCTTCTTCTGCCTCAGAATTTTTTTTGCTCATTACTTCCACACTGTCATTTCAAAAATGTCTAAAGCTTTTTATCTTATTCTCAAAGATGTAATTTAAATGCTTTTCTTTCAAAAATCTTTCACTGCCCACAATGAACCTCGAATCATTTTTGAAATGAGGGGCTTTCTCCTCTCTCTCTCTCTCTCTGTATGTATGTATGTATGTATAAATTTAATGAAAGTAGGTTTCTACAGAGAGACAATGATTGTGGGACATCAAAGAAGGCAGAGTCCCTTCCCTTTATCTCCGAGCCCATGGCAGAGTGGCAGACATAGTCATGGCGTCCACTGGAGTGCGCCGTCATGCACTTTAAGCGTCCACTGGAGTGCGCCGTCATGCACTTTACGCATTCTTCTCTGAGGTTCACGTGCCATATCATTATTGATATAAATTTACTCCTTAATTTATGCAAAGTGCTTGTTTGTCTTTTGATAATCTCCTCATGGAGCTTTAGTAATTTTAACCTTTCATGTTAATAGTTGGTGGGAATAAGTGTTACTAATAGCCACTCTGTGTTAGCAATATTTATAGAACAGACATTAAATACAGCCTTTGAATATTTTGACTACAAAATAAAGCATGTTATATGTGTATGTATACATAATACATAAGCTTTCATCAGAAGACATTATGACACATCCTCAATATATTCAAGTGAATCACAATTTTCTAATATATTAAAGTTAGGACAATTAAAATCCATCTTTTTTGAAAGAAACAGACTAATTTCTAGGCAATGTATTTCTATATAAATTTTAGAAAATGAGGATTCAAAAATCATGGTGTTACAGGGAGTTCTGCAGAGTCTGATGCACTAAGGGAGGACCATGCATGGACAGTAACTAGGCCCCCTGCTCAGATGTGGCCTATTGGCAGAAGCTCAGTCTCCATGTGAATCCAAGAGGGAGGGGATCGGGGGATGCCTCTATCGTGAACTCAGTTGACTGCTCTCTTATCACTCACTTCTGATGATGCAGCCTTGCCAGGCTCCTGAGGAAGAGGATCCCAGCAGTCCTGATGAGACTTATAAAGCTATGGGCATATGGCAGTAGTGGAGAACTCCCCATTGGAGTGGACTAGGGGAAGGGAATGAGGGAAAGAATTAGGGAGGGAAGAACTGGGGGAGTTGAGGGAGGTGTCTTCAATATATAATGTTCAATATATAATGAATAAATTGTAAAGAAAAAAAATAAAAATAAAAAGGGGCTTAATTTTCCATATTGTTGCAATGAAGTATTAAGTATAACCCCAAAGCTCACAAGTCTAGAAATGTCTATTTCTGACAAAAAGACGCCTAAATAATTTTAATCAGAATCTGTCAAAATTTCAGTTCTATTTAGAATGGACAGTACATGGAAATTTCTCTTAAAGATCCTTTAACATTTTTCTTGATTTTATTTGCTTTTATGCCCTATAATATATTGTAAAAGGTATCTTGCTCAAAGAGCAATGTTAATATTATTGAATTTTTTAGCAAATCTGAGTTTATTTTCTTCTGTTTGTTCATGATGTGGTTTGCTTCTAATACCTTTCTTGTTATTTCTCTTTGTTCTAACCACATCCACACCACTGACATTTCAGTGGCCCAACTCCATGAAATATGTACCCTCTAGAGCAAAACAAAAAATTAAACTAAAACATTTTAATTCCTGAATATATGCTTACTGACAGTGCTAATTTTAGTAACTCACTTAACTACAGTTTCTCCATTGCGAAGGATGGAATAAGGCAAGAAGTGAGAGTGAAAGATGGATTGGAAGGAATCTTAATACTTAGCTAGTTGGTATCCTCAAATCTTCATACTCTTTCCACAGGTCATGAGAGGGACAACTCCCACAGATCAGACTATTAAATAGTCATGGCAGGCTTGAAGGCTTAGCAGCAGAAGCAGACTTCATGTTGAAGACAACTGAAATAAAGGAAAAAAAGATGAAACGAAGTTTATGATTTTTTAAATTTTAGACTAAGTATTGTTTTTCTAGTGTTTGAAAAAATAAGTGGTTGATTGAAGTGGAAGTTTCTGGACTCAGCTTGGTCATGGGATGTTTTGCTGCAAGCTGGGAATGTGATGTTTTGCCCAGGTTGGCTTGTAAGAGAGCACATGATGTTTTGCTCTCTCATGTGAGGGGTGTGACTTTGGCCAGCTGATAACATCCGTGGGTACTTTGATGATAGAGTTCAGGCAGAGTGAAACATTGCTTTTTTGGATTGATGTCGCTGCACTGATCATCATGTTTTGACACTTGACTTCACAGAGAGTAATGTTCCCTAGAGCTTCTCCAGGCATTCCAACTCAGTCTTTTGGCTTTTTCTGTTTCATGTTGGCTTTTGGACTGCATTATTCCTGATGACTGAGTCTGGTAATCCCTTAATGACCCATTAACCCTGATTAGCAGTAGATAAAAGAGGTCTACAGCCCTTTCCTCTATTAATCTCCTACCTAAGGCTGTGGGGGGTTAAAAGGGAGGTAAAGGTGCTTAAGAACCTTAAATTAAGTAGATTTGGTTAAAAAATCTAAGTCTATAGTAGATTATTTCAAAGTTGGTTTTGCAAAGAAGCCAACTAGAAATAGTTCCTGATGGCAAATTGTGAATGAAGGGTTTGAGTGTCAAAATGTATAGTGGTAATGATAGATTATAATCCACAGAGAAAAGTCAGTATTCATGAGTCCACAGTGTAATAAATTAGTAACCAAACAAATAAATAAATTGTGGATCTTATCTTCAGCAATCATTGCTCTCTTTTAGAAGAGTATCAATGGATACAGAAAATAAATGAATTTGTGAGCAGAAGTTTGAAAGAAGCAGAATATTTACAGAGATGGGGAGACAACTCAGATGTTAAAATGTTTGTTAAGTATGCCAGATGATCTATGATTTATTCCTAGAGCTCTTGTAAAAATACCTGGTTGTGGCCCCAGTTGTAATCTCAGCAGTGGGCAGGCAGATCACTTTTCTCATTACTGTGGGCATAATACTTCACAGAAACAAAAGGAGAGAGGAAAGGTGGTTTTGGCTTATGATTCAGAAAATAGCAGTCCACTGTGATGGGAAGGCATGGTAGGGGAGCAGTTTGTGGCTGTGACGGAGGAAGCATATGATATCAGCTTACATCACATCCTTTAGCCACCAGAAAGGGGCTGGGCTAGAAACCTCAAGACCCACCCTAGTTAAGCCTTCCTCTGTCTAATAGCCACATTCTAAAAGGTTTCCAACCTCCTCAAACAGTGCCACCAGCTCGGGACCAATTGTTCAGACATATGAGGGCCATCTAAACCATAACAGGATGATTGTTAGCATCACTAATGGGCAACTTGATATCATATACTTCCTTCCTAATATGACACATTGAGGAGGATCTATCACTGATGTTATACTCTTGCTAAAAGTACAAGTCCCCCAAAGTAACAATGTGAAAACAACAGAAATCTTTACTTGAGAAATGGTCCATAAAATAGTTGCCTATTACATTTCAAAAATAGCATCCAAGGTTATGAAACTCATGGAGACTATGAAAATATTAGAGTGGATAAAGACTAATCAGACATTGCAACTGAATTGACTGTCATCTTGGATCAAAAACTGGAATTCAAAATAAATAACTATATAAATGAATAAATAAATGAATAGATAATAAACAAAAAATAAAGACATGGAAAATGGTAAAAACAAATAATCAAAGCGTGGTTTAATCAAGAGCATTGTACCAATGGAAACATAATTATGACGATTAGACACATGCTATGTATAGTATTAACATTACAGGTGTTTTGTCAAAGTTATACAAAACAGTAGCTAAACTGCTTTGGACTCATGATGAAATAGCATGAAATAATGTGAGGCAAATTAGCTGCATCCTTAAACCTCACAGACCCCAGTCTACCACAAACCTTCTAAAGCTCAAGCATTAGGTTGGTTTCTTCATTTAACTGGACTCTTTCAAAGTGCTAAATTCAATTTTGTTTTTATAATTATTTTCTAAAATAAACATTCTCATTACATTGTATACACTTCAAATCCTATCAAACAGGGCAAAGTGAATTCTAGGATGGGTTCATGACTGTCAGGTAAGGAAAAAAAAAACCTGGAATGTGGGTTAAAGTGATTGGTTTAGTTATAAGAGCAAGTGTCATGTAGTATGACCAGCTATGAAATTTTCAAGGACTAAGTGGACTGGCTGTTATGCCATAGATTCTCTTGACAGGGGATCCAAAAAACCTACAATTAACTGATATCCATGACAATGTGACAGTGAGACAGCTAGTTCTACTTGTGGATGCTTCTCTAGCATGTGGAGGAACATGAAAATAGGGGATAGAAAAGGAATTTACAAGTGTTGGGCAAGATTCCAAGGAGGGGCCAATGGTAGAGCTCTATTCCAAATGAAATGAGGTGCTGAGCATTAAAGGCTATTCCTGTGTAAGTAAAAGGAAAGGTATGATTTTCTGAATGTGTATGATTTTCTGTTGGGTCACGGAGAACCGCTCAGAATAATGAATGGATTCTAGACTGTTCTCAGACACAGAACTTCAAATGTATTAATGTGATGTTTGATCTGACCAGTACAACTGTGGAGAATCTGAGACCCAGTATTCAGGCAAATACAGCAGAGTGATTGAGGTATAACACTGAGTGATTAGGACACTTCAGCTCAAAGTATATACCTCTTTCTGTTGTTTGATTAGTGATCAATAAAACACAGAACTTCAGTCCTGGACTTTACTCATTCACTGGTTTAAAGTTATGTGATAACAAAATGACCATAAAAAAATAATACAAGCATATGAATACACACACATAGTGTTTAATGTGTTGTTCTGTAAGGTAGACATAAGGGTTTATTTATTCTCTTAATATGACTTATTTGGGTTTTTTTCTAATATCTATCAATGTCTGAATAACAAAGATGGGGATAACAAGAAAGTTTGAAATTAGAGAAGAAACTGTTGATTTTTAAGATCTCAAGAGATAACAAAATGAATTAGGGAAAATTGGAGACTTTTTTTTATTTTAGCCACTCTATTTTTTTACATTTTTTTAAATTTTTTATTAATTACACTTTATTCATTTTGTATCCCCCCATAAGCCCCTCCCTCCTCCCCTCCCGATCCCACCCTCCCTCCCCTTTCTGCATGCATGCCACTCCCCAAGTCCACTGATAGGGGAGGTTCTCCTCTTCTTTCTGATCTTAGTCTATCAGTTCTCATCAAAAGTGGCTGCATTGTCTTCTACTGTGGCCTGGTAAGGCTGCTCCCCCCTCAGGGGGAAGTGATCAACGAGCAGGCCAATCAGATTATGTCGGAGGCAGTCCCTCTTCCCATCACTATGTAAGCCACTTGGACACTAAACTTCCATGGGCTACATCTGTGCAGGGGTTCTAGGTTATCTCCATGCATGGTACTTGGTTGGAGTATGAGTCTTTGGGAAGTTCCCTGGGTTCAAATTATCTTGTTCTGTTGCTTTCCTTGTGGAGTTTCCGTCCCCTCCAGCTCTTACTATTTCCCACTTCTTACATAAAATTCCATTCACTCTGCCCATCCGGTGGCCATCAGGCTCAGCATCTGCTTTGACAGTCTGCACTGCAAAGGCTTTCAGAGGCCCTCTGTGGCAGGTTTCAAGGTTGTTTCCTGTTTTCTTCTGGCTTTCAGAGGCCCTCTGTAGCAGGTTCCCAGGTTGTTCCCTGTTTTCTTTTTCTTCTGATGTCCATCCTCTTTACCTTTCAGGATGTGGATTGAACATTTTAGTTAGGGTCCTCTCTTTTGCTTAGTTTGTTTAGATGCACAGATTTGTGGGTTTATTCTATATTATATGTTTACATGAGTGAGTATATACCATGCATGTCTTTTTGCTTCTGGGACAACTCACTCAGGATGATCCTTTCCAGGTCCCATCATTTACCTGCAAATTTCATGATTTCCTTATTTTTCATTGCTGAGAAATACTCCATTGTATAGATGTACCACAGTTTCTGCATCCATTCTTCAGTTGAGGGGCATCTGAGTTGTTTCCAGCTTCTGGCTATTACAAATAAAGCTGCTACAAACATGGTTGAGCAAATGTCCTTTTTGTGTACTTGAGCCTCTTTTGGGTATATGCCTAGGAGTGGTATGGCTGGATCTTGAGGAAGCGCTATTCGTAGTTGTCTGAGAAAGCGCCAGATTGATTTCCAGAGTGGTTGTACTGTTTACATTCCCACCAGCAGTGGAGAAGGGTTCCCCTTTCTCTACAACCTTTCCAGCATGTGTTCTCCCTTGAGTTTTTCATCTTGGCCATTCTGATGGGTGTAAGGTGAAATCTCAGGGCTGTTTTGATTTGCATTTCCCTAATGGCTAATGAGGTTGAGCATTTCTTTAAGTGCTTCTCTGCCATTCGATATTCCTCTACAGAGAATTCTCTCTTTAGCTCTGTTCCCCATTTTTTAAGTGGATTACTTGGTTTGTTGCTTTTCAGCTTGTTTAGTTCTTTATATATATTGGATATGAGTCCTCTGTCAGATAAAGGGTTGGTGATGATTCTTTCCCAATCTGTAGGCAGTCACTTTGTTTTGATGACGGTGTCCTTTGCTTTACAGAAGCTTTTCAGTTTCATGAGGTCCCATTTATTGATTGATGATCTTAGAGCCTGTGCTGTTGGTGTTCTGTTCAGGAAGTTTTCTCCTGTACCAATAAGTTCTAGGGTATTCCCCACTTT
Source organism: Psammomys obesus (assembly GCF_907164565.1). Lineage (NCBI taxonomy): Eukaryota > Metazoa > Chordata > Mammalia > Rodentia > Muridae > Psammomys > Psammomys obesus. Next base: position 52,972,611 of record NW_026585644.1, read on the forward strand.
TTTTTTTAGCCGATTTAATGTGTCTGGTTTTATGTTGAGGTCTTTGATCCCCTTGGACTTCAGGTTTGTGCTGGGTGATAAGTATGGATCTATTTTCCTTTTTCTACATGTATACATCCAGTTGGACCAGCACCATTTGTTGAAGATGCTATCTTTTTTCTATTGTATGGTTTTGGCATCTTTGTCAAAAATCAGGTGTCCGTAAGTGTGTGGGTTTATTTCTGGGTCTTCTGTTCGATTCCATTGATCCACCATTCTGTTTCTATGCCAGTAACATGCAGTTTTTATAACTGTTGCTCTATAGTACAGCTTGAGATCAGGGATGGAGATACCTCCAGAAGACCTTTTATTGTAGAGGATTGTTTTATAAATTCTCGGTTTCTTATTATTCCACACGAAGTTGAGAATTTTTCTTTCCAGGTCTGTAAAGAATTGTGTTGGCAATTTGATGGGAATTGCATTAAATCTGTAGATTGCTTTTGGTAAGATGGCCATTTTTATTATGTTAATCCTGCCAAGCCATGAGCATGGGAGATCTTTCCATCTATTCATATCTTCCTCTAATTCTTTCTTCAGAGACTTGAAATTTTTTTCATACAAGTCTTTGACTTGTTGGTTAGGGTTACACCAAGGTACTTTATGTCATTTGTGGCTATTGTGAATGGTGTTGTTTCTCTAATTTCTTTCTCAGCCCTTTTGTCTTTTGTATACAGGAGTGCTACTGATTTTTTTTTAGTTAATTTTGTATCCGGCCACTTTGCTGAAGGTGTTTATCAGCTGTAGGAGTTCCCTGGTAGAGTTTTTGGGGTCACTCATGTATACTATCATATCATCTACAAATAGTGATAATTTGACTTCTTCCTTTCCCATCTGTATCCCCTTGATCTCCTTCAACTGTCTTATTGCTCTAACAAGGACTTCCAGCACTATGTTGAAGAGATATGGAGAGAGTGAGCAGCCTTGTCTTGTCCCTGATTTTAGTGGGATTGCTTTAAGTTTCTCTTTGTTCAGTTTGATGTTGGCTATAGGCTTGCTGTATATCGCCTTTACTATGTTTAGATATGTGCCTTGTATCCCTGATCTCTCCAGTACTTTAAACATGAATGGATGTTGGATTTTGTCAAATGCTTTTTCAGCATCTAGGGAGATTATCATGTGGTTTTTTTCTTTCAGTTTGTTAATATGGTGGATCACATTGATGGATTTCCATATATTGAACCACCCCTGCATACCTGGGATGAAGCCTACTTGGTCATAGTGGATAATATCTTTGATGTGTTCTTGGATCCGGTTTGCAAGTATTTTGTTAAGTATTTTTGCATCAGTGTTCATAAGGGAGATTGGCCTGAAATTCTCTTTCTTTGTTGAGTCTTTGTGAGGTTTAGGTACCAAGGTGATTGTGGCTTCATAGAATGAGTTTGGTAATGTTCCTTCTGTTTCTATTTTGTGGAATAGTTTGAAGAGAATTGGAGTTAGCTCTTCTTTGAAGGTCTGGTAGAATTCTGTGCTGAAGCCATCTGGTCCTGGGCTTTTTTTGGATGGAAAACTTTTGATGACTGCTTCTATTTCTTTGGAGGATATAGGACTATTTAATTGATTTACCTGGTCCTGATTCAGCTTTGGTGAGTCAAATCGATCAAGAAAATTGTCCATTTCATTTAGATTTTCAAATTTTGTTGAGTATAGACTTTTGAAGTAAGTCCTAATGATTGTTTGGATTTCCTCAGTGTCTGTAGTTATGTCCCCCTTTTCATTTCTGATTTTGTTGATTTGGGTGGTGTCTCTCTGCCTTTTAGTTAGCTTGACTAAGGGTTTTTCGATCTTGTTGATTTTCTCAAAGAACCAGTTCTTGGTTTCATTGATTCTTTGAATTGTTTTATTTGTTTCTAATTGATTGATTTCAGCCCTGAGTTTGATTATTTCCAGCCGTCTACTCCTTTTTGGTGTGTTTACTTCTTCTTTTTCTAGGGTTTTTAAGTGGGCCATTAAGTTGCTTCAATGAGCTGTCTCGAATTTCTTCTTGAAGGCACTTAGTGCTATGAACTTTCCTCTTAGCACTGCTTTCATTGTGTCCCACAAGTTAGGGTATGTTATATCTTCATTTTCATTGAGTTCTAGAAAGGCTTTAATTTCTTTCTTTATTTCTTCCCTGACCCAGCTGTCATTTAGTAACAAGTTGTTCAGTTTCCATATGTGTGTAGGCTTTTTGCTATTTCTGTTGTTATTGAAGTCCAGCTTTATTCCATGGTGATCAGACAGGATACAAGGGATTATTTCAGTCTTCTTGTATCTGTTGAGGCTTGCTTTGTGACCAACTATATGGTCTATTTTGGATGAGGGTCCATGAGGTGCTGAGAAGAAGGTAAATTCTTTTGTGTTTGGGCGTAAAGTTCTGTAAATGTCTGTGAGGTTCATTTGATTCATGACCTCTGTCAGAGATATTGTTTCTTTGTTTAATTTCTGTTTTGTTGACCTGTCCTTTGTTGAGAGTGGGGTGTTGAAGTCTCCCACTATTAATGTGTGGGGATCTATATGTGGTTTAAATTTTATCAATGTTTCTCTTAGAAATGTGGGTGCTCTTGTATTTGGGGCATAGATGTTCAGGATTGTGATGTCTTCCTGGTGGAATTTTCCCTTGATGAGTATGAAGTGTCCTTCCTCATCTCTTTTTATTAATTTTGGTTGAAAGTCTATTTTATCAGATATTAGAATGGCTACTCCTGCTTGTTTCTTGGGTCCATTTGCTTGGAAAGTCATCTTCCAACCTTTTACCCTCAGATAATGTCTATCTTTGTGTCTTAGGTGTGTTTCTTGTATGCAACAGATTGCTGGGTTTTGTTTATGTATCCATTCTGTTAATCTGTGTCTTTTTACTGGAGAGTTGAGTCCATTGATGTAGAGAGAGATTAATGACCAGTGGCTGTTAGATCCTTTGATTTTGATGTTGGCTGTGTTCAAAAGGTTGTGTGCTTGGTTGCCTTTTGTTTTGCTTTGTAAGGTTAATTATTTCCTGTGTTTTCTTGACAGAAGCTAATTTTCTTGGGTTGTATTTTCCCTTCCAGTGTCTTCTGTAATGCTGGATTTGTGTGTAGGAATTGTTGAAATTTGTTTTGGTCATTGAATATCTTGTTTTCTCGTCTATGAGGACTGAGAGTTTTGCAGGGTATAGTAGCCTGGGTTGACATCTGTGTTCTCTTAGGGTCTGCATGATATCTGTCCAGGCCCTTCTGGCTTTCATAGTTTCTGTTGAAAAGTCAGGTGTGATTCTAATGGGTTTGCCATTATATGTTACTTGGCCTTTTTCCCTTGCAGCTTTTAGTATTTTTTCTTTGTTCTGTATACTTACTGTTTTGATTATTATATGGCGGGAGGATTTTCTTTTCTGGTCAAATTTGTTGGGTGTTCTGTAGGCCTCATATATCCTTATTGGTTTCTCCTTTAACTTGGGGAAATTTTCTCCAATGATTTTGTTGAAAATATTTTCTGGGCCTTGGAGAAGGGAGTCTTCTTTTTCTTCTATTCCTATTATTGTTAGGTTTTGTGTTTTCATATTGTCTTAGATTTCTTGGACGGTCTGTGTCAGGAATTTTTTTTTGGATTTAACATTTTCTTTGACAGATACATCGATTTCTTCCATTGTATCTTCTACACCTGAGATTCTTTCTTCCATTTCTTGTATTCTGTTGGTTATGCTTACCTCTGTAGTTCCTGTTTTCTTCCCTAAATTCTTCCTCTCCATTATTTCCTCCATTTGAGTTTTCTTTAATTTTTCTAGTTCTATCTTCAGGTCTTGAGTTGTTTTATTTACTTCCTTCACCTGTCTGCTTGTATTTTCCTCTTTTTCTTTTAGTTCCTTCAACTCTGTCTCTTTTATTTCTTTCAGTGATTTAATTATTTCTTCTCTGAAGGCCGCAAGCTGTTTGGCTGCATCTTCCCGTATTTCTTCACGGATGGCCCTAATCTGCTTGTCTTTATCTTCCTCCATTTCTTTACGGATAGCCATGATCTGTTTGGTTTTATCTTCCTCTAATTCTTTACGTATTTTATTTGTTTCCTCTATTTTCTCTTCATCAACATAGATGTAAGGTCATCTTCTTGAATTTCTATTATGCTGCATTGTTCAGGGCTGTTTGCCCCTGGATGGCTGGGTTCTGGAGATGCCATATTGCTCTGTCTTTTGTTGGTTGAGTCTTTACGCTGACCTCTACCCATTGGGCTGAATTAGGTGTTTGCTGTTAGTTTCTGTGCTTCCTGGAATCCTGAGGTAGGGAGTATCCCCTTGGCCGGAAGATGATTTTTCCTGAAGGAGTCCTTCTCTGCTTTTTGGTTATGGTCACTGTATGGCCAGTGTTTCTTAGGAGTTGCCACTGCTCACCTCAGGTTTATAGCCCTGAGTAGTAGCTGTGGTCTATGTTAGGCAGTGGGGGAATCTCCTCTTACCCATAGAATTTCTCAAGACAGCTGCCCCACTGTTGGGTTTCTTGTTATAAATTTAGTGTGCTGTTGCTCACTAAATTTCCATGTACAGTCCTCTTGAAGAAACTGCTGATTCCCTAGCTGTGGAGTTTTCTCCCAACAGGGAAACTCAGTCTGTTATCCTGGGGCGCACAGTTCTGTCCGGGAAAGTGGGAGGTGCACTCAGCAAGTCTCTGGACCAGAGGCTGATTGCTCCACTCTGGACCTGGAGAATGTGCACCTAGGTTGAGTTGGCGCCTGGGGGCACTGCTCTGGTCTGGAGGCTGGCTGCCTCACTCTGGACCAGAAGCTGTGTCTCTGTCTGGGATGGCGGCTGCAGGCACTGCTCTGGTCCAGACACTGTGGGTGCAGCCCCCCTGAAGGACCAGGGATTCCCACAGTTTTGATAGTCCAGCCAGGGACAACTGGCTGATCCCTGGCACAGTATCTGAGGGCTGCTGTAATGGCTCTTTGGCTCCTGCAGGTCCGAGGATGCAGCTGTGTGTCCCAGTGCCCCAGGGGAACTCAACAATGGCGGCAGAGCACAGTGCTCCTGCCTGCACTAGAGTCTGCGTGAGTCCAGGAAGTGTTTTGGTGCTGGGTGTCCTAAACGTTAGAGCTGCTGACCCCCTCCGCTGGGGGTTTCCTCCTGCCAGAGACACACAGTCTGGTGCCCTGGTGCCCTGGTGCCCACAGTTCTATCTGAGGCGGCAAATCACGGGCACAGGCAGGCAGGGCTCTGTGCAGTCGCCTGTGTCCAGGCTCTGGGTCCGGGCTGGCTCCTGGGGCACCTGGGGAACCCGAGTCTTTTCCAGGGGATGTCTGGGTAACCTGGGGTCGGTCCCAATTGTTTACTGCTCCGTGGGGTTATCTCTCGACTGGGAAATCCAGTCTATGGTGCTGTGGGCCCACAGTTCAGTTTGGGACCATGACCAGATCACGCTGTTGTGTAGCTCCAGGCTGGCGACCAAGCGTCTGGCGGAACCGGGATCTTTTCCGTGGTTTAGCTGGGTGAGTTAAAGCTGATTGAATCCCCCACCGTGGGGTATCCTCTCACCTGTGAAACACAATCACTTGTGTTTTATGGCTGCGAGTTCTGATTGCTGGTCACTGTGCCAATCCTGCTGTGCTGCTCCTCAGAATGAGAGTCCTCCCGGCGCCACCATCTTGCCCCGCCCTCCTCTGGAGATCTTTTTTTATTTTATTAATTACAATTTACTCACTTTGTATCCCAGCTATAGCCCCTCCCCCATTCCCTCCCAATTCCACCTTCCTCCGTCTTCTTCTCCTATGCTCCTACCCCAGTCCAAAGATAGGGGAAGTCCTCCTCCCCTTCCATTTGACCATAGTATATCAGGTCCTATCAAGACTTGTTTCTTTATCTTCCTCTGTGGACTGGTAAGGCTGCTCCCCACTCAGGTAGAGGTGATCAAAGAGACAGCCCATGAGTTCATGTTCAAGATGGTCCCTGTTCCTATTATTGGGACCCTCTGGACACTGAACTGCCATGGGCTACTTCGGTGCAATAAGTTATCTCCATGCATGGTCCTTGTTTGGAGTATCAGTCTCAGAAGAGACCTTTGGGCCCAGATGTTTTGGTTCTATTGCTCTCCTTGTGGATCTCCTGTTCCCTCCAGGTATTTCTATCCCCTGCTTCTTTCATAAGATTCTGTGCACTCTGTCCAAAGATTGACTCTGAATCTCAGCATATGTTTTGATACCCTACTGGGTAGAGTCTTTCTCTACCTCTGTGATAGGCTTCTGTCCTGTTTCCTGTTTTCTCCCTCTCCGGATGTCCATCTCATTTGTCTTTCTGAATGAAGGTTGAGCATCTTACCGAGGGTTCTCCTTCTTGCTTAGCTTCCTTAGGTGTACAGATTTTAGTATTATTATCCTAAATTATAAGTCTAATATCTACTTAAAAGTGAGTATATACTATGTGTGTCTTTCTGCTTCTGGGATACCTCACTCAGGCTGGATACAAAATTAACTCAAAAAATCAATAGCCCTCCTGTATACAAACAGACAAAAGGGCTAAGAAAGAAATTAGGGAAACAACACCCTTCACAATAGCCACAAAGGACAGAAAGTACCTTGTTTTGACCCTAACCAAGCAAGTCAGAGACCTGTATGAAAAAAACTTTCAGTCTCTGAAGAAAGAAATAGAAGAAGATATCAGAAGATGGAAAGATCTCCCATGCTCATGGCTTGGCAGGATTAACATAGCAAAAATGGCCATCCTACCAAAAGCGATCTACAGATTTAATGCAATTCACATCAAATTAGCAATACAATTCTTTACAGACCTTGAAAGAAAAATTCTCAACTTCATATGGAATAACAAGAAACCCAGAATGGCTAAAACAATCCTCTACAATAAAAGATCTTCTGGCAGCATCGCCATCTCTGATCTCAAGCTGTACTATAGAGCAACAGTTATAAAAACTGCATGGTACTGGCATAGAAACAGAATGGTGAATCAATGGAATTGAATAGAAGACCCAGAAATAAACCCACACACTTACGGACACCTGAGATTTGAAAGCGATGCCAAAACCATACAATGGAGATTGTTAATAGCATATTTTAGGTTATATGTTGTGATTTGCTATTTCACTGTGGATAGACTGTAAATTTCTTAGAAATGAGACTAAAGCCTCAATGTCTACACAGAGACATGGTTAATGGATGTATGGATATGCCAGCTACTGACACTGAAATGTAAGGTTCTGAGATAAAATAATGAGACCAAATCCACATCCTAATTCTATCTATCACAATAACTATTTTTGCATGTCAAATATATGTGCCAGAAAATTGAATTCCTCTCCTATCAGTTCCCTAGTTTAAACTAAAACACAGACCATAAAGGTCCTTGAATTTGCTTCAGACAAATGTACCCCTGAAGCATCCAGCGAGAAGCCACTGGAGCCTGCTGTGTGCTTTTACCCTCCACTACTCCATCAAACTGAGGTTTTTACATGTCACATTTCAGCCCTGAGACACTATTTTTCTGTAGTCAGGTAATAGATCCTGACAGGAGATGGTCACCATAAAAATGCTGACAAATACTTGTAGCACTGCTGTTACATGTCATTAACGAAGCAGAATCATTGATTAAGAAAAAATACTACATATAATCTCTTCACCAAGCTCCTGCAGAAGTCAAAGGCTTAGTCCTGTTTTCCAGTAAGCACAGCCTCTCACCAAGGAAGTCCACAGATGGTAGAGGGAGACAGTATTCTTCATATTCACCGCTGAAGAAGAGCTGCCTGAAGAATTCAGTGTCTGGTCTTCCTGGTGTGCTTAGCTTCCAAGGAGAAAGCACTCGGAAGTCATGCTATTGATTGCCTTCATTCCTTAAACAAGCATCATACAAGGTGGACACAATAATGCTTAAATAGTATCCTCAGCTTACTGATACTTTGTCTTTAGATGAAGAGTATTGTCTTGGCTTCATTACTCATTTTTTTCTTCCAAATAAACACATCTAAGAACACAAAATCACATATAATTTCCAGTTATTTTCAGTAGGTTGAAAATAACATTAACAAGTGTTGCTAAAGTTTTTCAAAGAGCCATTTGAAAAATAATTGTTCTATGTATTGATATAATGAAGAGGATTTGTCAAACTGTGTTATTATCTACTGCACCTTGATTCAATTTAATATTCTGGCAAATAATCCAGCAACATGAAATTGCATAGTAAAACTGCGTCGACTTTGATTTATATCCAATTTCTTTAAACAAATGATTCTGTGAAATTGTAAAACAGCTAAAAAAATATCTTATGCATGTTCAGAAATCAAAATCAAACAACTAAACATAAGCCTAATACTTTTGTACTATCAAATTTTCAGATTGTATATTAGAGTTAAATATGAGTACTTGTTACAGTATTTATTAGTGCTCCTTTATTTCATGTTTTAGAATTTTTGACCCAGATATCCAGAGCTAATCTTTTACTTATTTTTAATTTATTTTTATTAATTACAGTTTATTCACTTTGTATCTCCCCTGTAGCTCCCTCCCTCCTCCCCTCCCAATCCCACCTTCCCTCCCCCTTCTCCACCCATGTCCCTCCCCAAGTCCACTGATAGGGGAGGTCCTCCTCTTCCTTCTTCCTTCTGATCCTCGTCTATCAGGTCTCATCAGAACTGGCTGCATTGTCTACCTCTGTGGCCTGGTGAGGCTGCTCCCCACTCAGGGGGAGGTGATCAAAGAGCCAGCCACTCAGTTCATGTCAGAAGCAGTCTCTGTTCCCATTACTATGGAACCCACTTGGACACTGAACTGCCATGGGCTACATCTGTGTCTAGGGGTTCTAGGTTATCTCCCTGCATGGTCCTTGGTTGGAGTATCAGTCTCAAAAAAGACCCCTGTGCCCAGATTTTTTTGGTTCTGTTGCTGTCCTCTCCTCTCCAGAGGCTGAAACTTATAGCCAAACTTTGGGCGGAGTGCAGGAAATCTTATGAAAGAAGGGGGAGATAGTAAGATCCAAAACTAATTTTAAAAGAACTTTTTAATCATAAACATGCAAACATGTGTATAATTAGATACTAAGTAAGTGTTAATACTGAAATGTGCGTGGTTTTCACAGCTCATACTAGAGCTCAGAATGAGATTGGCCTCCATAGGCTCATATGTTTGAATACATGGTCCCCAGCTGGTAGAACTGTTTTGGGAAGGCTGAGGAGGTGTAGCCTTGTCAGAGGAGATATGTGATAGGAAGTGGGCTTTGAGGTTTCAAAAGTCCATAAACCTCTGCCTTGTGCTCCTGGATCAGAGTAGAGCTCTCAGCTCCAGCTCTGGTGTCAGTCCGTCTGCCTGCTGCCGTATTTCCTCCCATAAGTCCATGGACCTACCCTCTGAACTATAGTCCTCAATAAACTTTTTGTTTTTTTTAAATTACCTTGGCTATGCTGTCTCTTCATAGCAATAAAAAAGTAACTACGATCAGTACTATGCAATATATCTTTTCTCAGTTTTTACAAGTCTAACATGTTAGATTTTAAAATTTGAGTAGCCATTAAATATCAAAATTATTCTAAATCCAAATTTTAAAAATATAGTAAAGACACAGAATGTCCATGGAGAAGTCTTTCAATTCCTTTTTGTAGCAAAATTAGACAAGTATTTGTGGTCAATGTGTATCAGTATGGTGACTGGTCAGAGAAGGAGCAGTGGATAATAGATGCTGAAGAAACACGCCCTGAATTCTATATTATCCTGTGGATCTCTCCTCATGTCATAGACAGTGCAAGCTGAAAACAAGAAGTCAAACTGTGGCAGAATAGAATATCTTTAACATTTCAGATGAGATGCTAGGTGCTACCATATATGTATTAGCAACATGAACGGAAAGGACCAACAAATTCCAGGAAATCATTGAGACACTGACATTAGAGACAGAAAAACAGAAACCAAGAGCTAGAATTTGGGTTTGATGCTAGGCTCTGTCTTAACCAGACTTTTGTCTTCATGTTCTTAGGTCCTTGGCTTCCTTTTCTATGAATCACAATAGTCTGTTTATGTGGGAAAATGGCCATGAATCTGAAATGAGACAAGGTTTCAAAAGTGCCTGAGAATATATTACAAATGAAAAAAAGCCGTGTTTGAAGATATGATTATCTCCGACCACCCAGGTTTTGTTTATAATCTTTAATGCTATGCATGGCTATTTCGTTTTCTTCTCTTTGACTTGATTTTACTTCATAAATATCTTCTCCACTACCCCAACAGATGTGCTGTTTAAGCAAACTGAACTTGTCTAATTCCACCTTGTATTATAAATCATATCTAACTTGTCTAAGATCCTTTAACACATAATGGCTTCCCATAAGCTTTTTAAATGAGCAGATCCAAGGCACTAATTGAAAATGAACATGTACAGCAGAATCTGGCTATGGTGCTCTGAGAGGAGAGGCTGCAGGTCTTCTCCAAGGGAAGCGCTTTACTTGAGATTGAATTGAAAACAGTAGCAAAAAAGGGGGGGAGAAGTACAAGCGTGCAGGTTCATGCTTCTAAAAGCTTGGACTACAGACAATGCACTGATATCATGGCTCAGAGTTCAGATGCCTGCAAGTGAGACAGCTAATTGTATTAATCAGGATTGTTCATGCATTCCCTATTACATCAGGAAAAACTAACCAGGGCTTCAGAAAGTTCATCTTATCATCAACATATTCTCAGGGCAAAAATTGCTTTCAAGTCATAAGTAACATGTCACACAGATTGATACAGTCTTAAGAGGTTTTCTCTGCTGGAAGAGGATTGGCTTTCCTTCAGTATATTCTGAAGGCAATTGAAAGACAGAAATAATTATTTACTTAAAGAAGGTGTCATCATAGTTAGGAATACTGTTTTATAATAGTCACAAAGATAAACTTATAAATAATTCTTTTAGAAAATAGTATTTTGTTACAATATAGTGACCATTAAAATTAGTTTAAAATTTAAAGACTACATTTGCCAAAAGGCAAATTTATTTTACAATTCCACATGAGTGTTAGAAAGAAGACATTGTGTTGTTATTTTTTAAGGCTGTAGAATAAATTTTCTTATCAATCTTGATCATAATTACTGATGTACCTATACAAACATACCATCTCAAATACTTATAGGGAATCAAAAATAATGTGACTTTAAACATGCATGCCTATGACATTCAGTCCTTTTGGTCTGGACACACGTTTTCAGCAAATGAATTAATTTGGGTGATTTCTAATCCCATTATACCCCCTGTCAGGGGAATGATTTATCAGAATTACAATGTGCACTGCTCTTTAGCTTGTGAAATATAGTCATCTACACTAAGACAGTATCATCATTTGACTCCCTTAATATATGATATTTTCATTAGAGGCAGGATATTCATTCCTTCTCTGCTACTCAGCAGAGCTATAAATAGAGGGGCCAGCCAACCAAAGCACACAATATTGAAAAGGTTAAAGAAGTAGAGTATATTACCATAATTTATAGAATATTGCTCATAAAGTATTAAAGCTGTTGACATCTTATTTATGGACAAAGAGAATAATGAAAACATCAAGCAGAGGGGAATGCTCAGGTTAGCATCGCTGCTGCTGCAGAGACAGGACTAAAGGAAGCTTTGCCTTGCAGTTAAGCAGGGCTAAGCAAACATGCCAATACACTTGTATGTCAATACAGAAATTAAAGCAGTACTTCCATTTATAGATTATATAGGATTCTTAAATGAAGATGGGCATGGTGGGAAGCACATGGACATAATATTTCTAGTCCCAGGGAAAAAAAATACTTTTTGGAAAAATGGGGGAGACACTAAAAATGCCTGTAACACATCTTAAATGGTTTAATTACACCTGGTTACAGCTATAATTTATGTTTAACAAAAATGAGACTGACTGCATTTGTACCAGCTTGTGCTCGGTTTTTGGTCTCGTGTCCTTCATGAGCTGTCCTGTCATGTTCATGTCAGGGTTAGATTAGAGTAGAAAACAGCTCATCTCCTGTATGTAAGCAAGTAGTGCTTATCAGGAAATGTCTGTGCAATGTCAGTAGCAAAGTGCTAAGTCTAAACGTTATCATTTTAGAAAAACAAAAACAAAAACAAAAAGACTTTAAGGAGAGCCTATTTAAAATCTTTTCCCACCTATTTATTTCCCACAATCTTTATGCAAGTCCTAGAAATTCTGAATTTTTCAAAGATATCTCTCGAGATATTTTACCTGGTGTTGTAGCTAAGACGATGAATGTATAATTCTCAATCAGCACATCTTTCTCTCTCTTTCTTTCTCTTTTCTTTTTTTTTTTGATTTTTTTCTTTATTAATTACACTTTATTCACTTTGTATCCCCCCTGTGGTTCTCTCCCTCCTCCTGTCCCAATCCCTCCCTTCCTCCACCTTCTGCATGCATGCCCCTCCCCAAGTTCACTGATAGGGGAGGACTTCTTTTCCTTCCTTCTGATCTTAGTCAATTAGGTCTCATCAGGAGTGGCTGCATTGTCTTCTTCTGTGGCCTGGTAATGTTGCTTCCCCCTCGGGGGGGGGGGGAGGCAATTAAAAAGCAGGCCAATCAGTTCATGTCAGAGACAGTCCCTGTTCCTATTACAATGGAACCCACTTAGATACTGAACTGCCATGGGCTACATCTGTGCAGGGGTCTTAGGTTATCTCCTTTTCATCATACCTATCTATCCTCTCCTCTCCTCTCCTCTCCTCTCCTCTCCTCTCCTCTCCTCTCCTTTCCCCCCTCCCCTCCCCAGTAAGAATTACTTTTATTTCTTCATTTAAAGCAGAAAACATATAAAATTTTAAAAATAATTTTATTTGTCCTGAGACTGAATAATTTGTGTAAATACTTCATTAAATTTATTGTTGTATCCTAATATCCCTAATACACTTACTGAATTAAATAGAAAGAGAGTAGGTGAAAGGAAATACAGTTAAGAGAAAAGAGAGGAAAATAAATGAGGAAAGACAGAAAAGTAGGAAGGAAAAAGAAATGGAAAGATAGAGAAGAAAGTGAAAATCAGAGCTATGCAGAAGGCTTATCTTGCAGATTAGACTACTGGTTTGGCTTTGAGACATGAATTGTTTTTTGAATAATGACCCTGAAAAATTTTAATCAAGAGGTAGATCAATTCTTCCATTCCCAAAGATAGGGTTTTATTGCTATGGTGAAACACCATGACCAAAAAGTAAGTTGGAAAGAAATGGGTTTATTTGACTTATGCTTCCATGTCTATCACTGAAGGAAGTCAGAACGAGAACTCAAACAGAGAAGGGACTTGGAAGCAGGAGTTGATGCAGACACCGTGTGAGTGTGTGTGGGGGGAAGGGTGCGCGAGGTACCCTGGCTTGCTTCCCATGGCTTGCAGAGTCTGATTTCTGGCCACCAGCCAGGGATGACACATCCCATGATGGGCTGATCTCTCCTACATCAATAACTAATAAGAATATGCCCTGCAAGTTAGATGACATGGAGGTATTGTCTTAATTGTGGTTCCCTCCCCTTAGATGACGTTAGCTTCTCTCATATTGACATAAAACTGTCCAGCACAGATAGTCAAGGGAATTCTGAGAGAATTTTCTGTTATCTGCTTTAAAGAAAACAAAAAGGAAGCTATAATCTGCTACCAACATAGGTAGGGAATGTAAATCCTGTCAATTGGGTTTATACGGATGACTAGAATTACTTACCTTTCAGGCTGGGCATAGGAAGTATAACTGCACTTAGTATGGGAAAGCCACACTTGAAATGATTTAATGTCTTTCTATCTCTTAAAAGAAAGTTAATAAAAAATTGCAAGTTATTAATATCAAAAGAACAAAAATACGATAAGAGTATATATGGAAATATAGTCTGAAAATTGGTACTATGACATCTCAACAAAATATCCCTGGTCTTCCTACACACACACACACACACACACCTATTCCTTTAATTTTTAAGATGTCACATGTGTGCACTAAAATTACACAATCAAGATCATTTCTTCTAACAGAAAAGAGCTGGATTATAATATTATACAGGGATGATATTCATTTTAATATTACCAAGCATTTGTCATAATTACTAATAAAATATATTTCAAAGATAACAATAAGGCATATAGAAATCTTATTATTGTTCATGTATTAATAAGACTAAACTTTTTTTCAGAATTGTCCATCTTGTCATAGTAGGATGTAAGTACTTACACAGTATTGCTAATATATACCTCTAGTTCTTTGCTCAGTTTCTTTCATGATTGCTATTTAAAAGTATTTCTTCATAATATAATGAAAACTACAACTCACTACAATATTTTCCCTCCATATTGCATATAGCATCTGCTGTCTAAGAAAGCCTCTACTTCTCATCTAATTGACCAATCAGACACAGCTCCGTGAACTGTTGTTTGTACAGTCCCTTCCACTGGTATTGCATACAGCCTCATGCTCTCTTTGTGCTCGTGGGGCTTAGTGTGGTCACTTTGTTTTCCTAGTTTTCTCAATCGTTATTCTTATGATTCACAGTCAGTATTCCAAGAGCTATTCGTAATACTTTCATAATGTAAATTATACCTGTCTCCTCAGAAAAGCCAGTGTTCAAATATAACTAAAGTAAAAAGAGCTAAAGCAAATAAATCTTAACCCTAATCATGCATGCAGCCATCAAGAGCCATTGGTCTGCCAGTCAGTGGCTGTCCCTACACACCCCATGTCTGTGCCACAGGCATGCTAGAAGCAGCTCCTGATCCAGAACGCTCTGGGTGTAGACATCATGTGTGTCCATTCCTTCTTCTTTCTTTTGAGAATTCATTCACGTGACCCTTTCTAAGCTACATTATCATTTCTATGTAAGAAGGTTGCATATTTTTTCTGAAAATTTTTTGAAAGTAAACCTTTCTTCTTATTTTTAATTTCTCTTATTTTTCTCCCTTAATACTCAAGAGTTGTGCAATTTTCTCTTGAAAACACAACCCTAGTATTTCCTTAAGACTCACTACATAAGTCTGGCCTGTTCTTCAGTTAACCGGTATATAAATCACGAATTTCATCCATTTTCTAGTGTAAAAGACAAGTTTTTAAACTTCTTTTCCCCCTTTCTTATAATTGTTTTTTCTTTTTTTATGAAAAATTGATTTCTTTTCACATTATATAGTCTCATTATAGTTTCCCATCCCTACTCCTCCTAGGTCCTTCCTAAGCCTAATCCCATCCAGATCCACCCACTTTCTGTCTCTCATTAGAAAATAAAGGAATGGATATAGAAATTGTGTTACATTTACACAGTGGAATACTACTCAGCAATTAAAAACAAGGAAATCATGAAATTTGCAGGCAAATGGTGGGAAGTATAAAAGATCATCCTGATTGTGGTATCACAGAAACAAAAAGACACACATGGTATATACTCACTCATAAGTGGATATTAGCCATATAATATAGGCTAAACATACTAAAATCCGTGTTCCTAAAGAAGCTAAACAACAAGGAAGACCCTAGGAAATATGCGCAATCCTTATTCAGAAGGACAAACATGACCAACATTGGAAGCAGAAGAAGACAGGAGCCTACCACAAATAACCTCTAAACGACTCCACTGTTCCAGGTATTGAAGCAGAGGCTGAGACTCATAGCAAACTTTGGGCAGCATACATGTAATTTTATGAAAGAAGGAGGGGACAGGAGTTCCAAAATGAGACCAACAGAGCCCCAAAAAACTGAGCCCTGGGGGGCGTGAAGAGAATGATACCCTAACCAAGGACAATGCATGGAGAGGACCTAAGACCCCAGCTCAGATGTAGCCCATAGACTCAGTCTCCAAGTGGAGTCCCTAGTAAGGGGAACAAGGACTGTTTTGGACATGAACTGATTGGCCTTCTCTTTGATCACCTCCCCCTGAGGGAGGAGCAGCCTTACCACCCCACAGAGGAAGACAATGCAACCACTCTTGATGAAACCTGATAGGCTAGGGTGTGTGTGTGTGTGTGTGTGTGTGTGTGTGTGTGTGTGTGTGTGTATGTATGTGGGTGCACATACACACTTGCATGTGCGTTCACAAGCATGTGAATAAAGACATGCATCTAGGCATATAAACATACAAATACAAAACAAAAATTAAAAGAACTCAGTTAGGATATCAGTTAGGATATGGTCTACAGTGCTCATCATTCCCAGGTGGCCTAAAAGCATCCTTTTCAGCGCTCAAACATTCCTGTGTTTGGAGAATCACAATCATGAGCTCTAAAGCTGTTGCAGCTTCTTATGACTTCTAAGCAGTCCCACAATGCTTCCTCAGGATTGTGTGATCATAGATTGGATTTTCTGACACCTGACATCTCTGGTCTCACAGGGTTTTCCCGTGTCTTTGGTTCTTGT
>NW_026585644.1:52988926-53005898 GCF_907164565.1 Psammomys obesus
TGTCTGGAATCGTCTTGACCTCATTTTCAGTGGGAAAGAGTTTTCAAATCACCAGAAATCATATCATTTTTTTCTCTCTTCCACATGCTAAATATATTCCCTAGCATGAAGTATAGGCTCAAAACATTTATTTAATTTAACTGGGATATCACAGTATGACTTTTTTTTTTTTAAGAGATAAAGTCTTTCTAGAAGCAATCAGTCAAGGTAGAAACAAAGCCTTTACTGAGAATCCTGTTGCAACAAACCCACTGTCCTTATAAAAGTGAAAAACTCAAGCATGTACATATAAGGAAGAGAGCTTTGTATAAGCCATGGAAAGAGACCTGAACCAGATCCTTCCCTTGGAGACCACAAGAGGAAGTCATCCTGCCATCACTGTGATTTCGGATTCTGGGTTTCAAATCTGTGAATAAAAACTGCCAGTTCTTTAAACCACCCGGTCTATGGGGCTTTCTTATGAAAGTTCTATCAAGGTATAATAAAAATGCCAATGTGTTTTCTCATACACGTAACAGAAGACCTTATAGACCCTGAGTATTAAAGCGAAAGAGTACAAGCATCAAACTTCTGATCAGACTCAATCATTTTAGAGATCGCTGTCATTGTCATTACCTGAGGTCTCCTTGAGTCAGGAATGTATACCTTCCTAACATTTGCTGAGCTCTTATTGCTTAATCTTTTCATTGTTGTGTTGATCTTTGAGAAAAGGTTTCTCTGTGTAACGCTGGCAGTCTTGGAACTCACTCTGTAGAGCAGGCAGGCTTCAGACTCACAGAGATCCACTGGCGTCTGCAGCCCAGTGCTGGGAGTAAAGGCATGTGCCACCACACCCAGCTATTAATCTTGAGAAAATTTGTTTTCTTTTAAAGCTACTCTTTCATTGTTTAAATATCATTTTCCATCTTACATTTAAAAATATGCTACCCATACGATTAGGTTCTGAAGTTTAATTTTTATGCCTAAGATTAATTCCACAATCCTAATTATACACAGAACACACTCCAGGAAGCTTCACATAAGAGGCATGTTTAATAATTTAAGTGCATCAGTTGCCAAATGATAGGCTCTTAATTTTTTTATACTCTAATTTTATAAGAAATCTCTCTAAATAGGTACTTTCGAAGAGTGGGCCCCATTTATTATTCAAAACCATTTTGTTTCATAAAAAAGAACTGGCTCAGGTACATTTTAGATGTGCTATCCAAAATTCTCTAATATTACTAAGAGTTTTGATTATAGGAGATTATTAAAGTGTACTTTAAGGGAGTACAATAAAGAAACTGGTAATATCTTGCTTCAGGTATTACTAAAATGACCTAATTTTTGAAAATTGAAATAAGTATATTTTAGACACAAATCATGACAATGTTTTAATGAAAATTTCCCTGTCTTTCTCATCATCTAGAAGGACAAAAATTTCTTTACCACAATTGTAACTATAGAGGCACACTATAACGGTGACATTAAGAATTTTCCCAAAAGGTAGTATTCTGATTGAAAACATTTCATGTGTCATTAATGTAGAAGGAATTTCTTTTATTTGGCAGAAATTTTTGAAAAGTTTTATAATTTTTATTTTTATAGTAATTACAGTTTATTCACTTTGTATCCCAGCTGTATCCCCATCCCTCATTCCCTCTCAATCCTTCTCTTCTTCCCTCATCTTCTTCCATGCCCCTCTCCAAGTCCACTGAGAGGGGAGGTCCTCCTCCACTTCCATTTGACCTTAGCCAATCAGTTGTCATCAGGACTGGCTGCATTGTTTTCCTCTGTGGCCTGATAAGGCTGCTCCTCCCGCTGGGGTAGGTGATCAAAGAGCCAGCCACTGAGTTCATGTCAGAGACAGTCTCTGTTCCCCTTACTATGAAACCCACTTAGATACTGAGCTGCCATGGGCTACATCTGTGCAGGGGTTCTAGGTTTTACTTTTAAGCTAATTATTTGGCTGTATTAGGTAATCATAGAGCAGGATTTATAAGACCGTTGTGGCCCAGCTATTGGACATGAAGAAATGCATTCTGGATATGGAGTGTGTTGTATTGGAGGCCTGTCTTGCAATCAAAGGGGTGGGTTACTGTTGCCATTGTCACTTGCATATTTCAAGAAGCAGCATGGCCACCTGTGTCTGGTTTTCCCTGCTATGGACAGGAAAATAATGCCTATGTTAATATCAGATCTGCTCTAAGTAATGAACAGGACAGCACACGTCACAAGCATGAAATAGTCACTTCTGCACTGTAGTAACATAGGGGCAGAGAACAATCTAGCATTTGTCTTATTATATCAATGCCATCCTAGTTCTCTGAGTCCTATTTCATTGTGAGAATGAGAAAATATTACAGGAAGAGACTTTTTATTATCACTTATTACAGTTTATTCAATTTGTATCCGGCTGTGGACCCCTCCCTCCACTCCTCCCATCCCACCGTCTGTTCCTCTTCTCCCCCTATGCTCCAACTGAAGTCCACTGATAGAGGAGGATCTCATCCCTTTCTATATAATTCTAGCCTCTCAAGTCTCATCAGGACTGATTGCAGTGACTTCCTCTGTGGTGCAGCAAGTCTGCACCTCTAGGGGGAGGTGATCAGAAAGCCTGCCACTGGGTTCATGCAAGAGAAAACCCCTGCTTCCTTACTAAGGACCCTGTTTGGAAACTGAGTCAACGGGGTACATCTGACCCAGGGTTTTAGGTCCTCTCCATGGGTATTAAGTCCTTGGTTAGGGTATTATTCCCTTCAAAGCCTCCAGGGCTCAGGTTTTTGGCTCTGTTAGTCTCCTTTTGGATCTCCTGTCCCCTCTAGGACTTTCTATCTCCCCCTTCATTCACAAAATTCCATGCATTCTGCTCAAAGTTTGGCTATGAGTCTCAGCCTCTGCTTCGATGCCTTGATCAATAGAGTCTTTCAGAGGCCTTCTGTGGTAGTCTCCTGCCCTGTTCCCTGTTTTCTGATCATGATGTCATTTGTGTTTGCCCTTTTGAATGAGGATTGAGCATCTTCCTTAGGGTCTTCCTTGTTGTTTAGTTTCTTTAGTAGTGTAGATCTTAGTATGTTTATCCTATATTATATGTTTAATAACCACTTTTGAGTGAATATAAACCATGTGTGCCATTCTGTTTCTAGGTTACCTCACTCAGGATGATCTTGTCTAGTTCCCACCATTTGCCTGCAAATTTCATGATTTCCTTGTTTTTAATTACTGAGTAATATTCCATTGTGTAAATGCACCACAATTTCTGTATCCATTCCTCTGTTGAGGGACATCTGTCCTTTATGAGTAGAGCTTCTATGAATATGTTTGAACAAATGTCCTTGTTGTATTGCAGAGTATAGTTTGGATATTTGCCTAGGAGTGGTATAGCTGGATCTTGAGGTAGCAATATTCCTAATGTTCTAAGAAAGTGCCAGCTTGATTTCCAAAGTAGTTATACATGTTTACATTTCCACCAGCAATGGAGGAGGGTTCCCCTTTCTCCACATCCTCTCCAGCATATGTTGTCACTTGGGTTTTTGATCTTAGCCATTCTGATGGGTGCAAGGTGAAATCTCAGGGTTGTTTTGATTTTCGTTTCCCTGATGACTAAGGAAGTTGAGCATTTCTTTAAGTGTTTCTCTGCCATTCAATATTTCTCTATTGAAAATTCTCTGTTTTGCTCTATACCTCATTTTTTATTTGGATTACTTAATTTTTGCTGTTTAACTTCTTCAGTTCTTTATATATTCCAGATATTAGCCCTCTGTCAGATATAGGGTTGGTGAAGATCCTTTCCCTTCTGAATGAGGATTGAACATCTTCTCTAGGGTCTTCCTTGTTGTTTATCTTCTTTAGGAGTATAGAGTTTAGTATGTAGACTATCATTTTGTTCTGATGACAGTGCCCTTTGTTTTACAGAAACTTTTGAGTTTCATGAGGTCCCATTCGTTGATTGTTGATCTTAGAGCCTGTGCTGTTGGTGTTGTGTTCAGGAAGTTGTCTCCTGTGCTGCTGAGGTCAAGGAGGAAGAGACTTTTTAAAATTATTATTAATGAAGCCACATTAGAAATAGATATTCCTGATAGTCTAACTATATAAAGCTGGGTGATCTGATAAAGGAATTATATTCTTCAATGATGAACTGCTTTCATTACTATCAGAAGCATTTTGTGCACTGTACAATTTATTTATGTATTTTATACTGACACAACAAACTGATCACTGTAGATATTAAAATCCCATTAAGAGCTTATTTTCTTTGATAGAGTTTCCTTCTAAACACTATGAATTTCATTATTGTGTTTGATGCTACTGGTTTGGAACAATGAAGGAGCTACAGTTTATATTTGCACTGAAGATGACAGGGAATGAGTGGCAGAAAACTAAAATAAAGTCTTAATTTGTACAATGGATTAAGATGAAAATAAAATGACTTCCATTATTCCTTATTTTGTCACAAAAGGGTATCAGTATTTACTTCTCACACTGGGTGGCACACAAATTAACTTGATAATGATTATAACATGCTGTGAAAATTTAAAGGGTTTTTATAGATTCCTCATAGATACAGCTCTGGAGTTATGAGCACGTGGTCCAGTTTAAAGACCTGCCAATACAAGAGCCCATTTACAGTCTACATTAAGATGTGCCCAGTTAAGAAGGACCAGTTTAACTGCTTTTAAAAAACATTTCTTTAAAACTTACCTTTTCACAAATTGTTTAATTAAATTTTTATTTTTATATTAATTACAGTTTGTTTTGTATTCCAGCTGTAGCTCCCCCCTTTATTCCCTCCCAATCCTGCCCTTTCTCCTTCTCTTCTCCCATGCCCCTTCCCTAGTCCAGTGATAGGGGAGGTCCTTCTCCCCTTCCATCTGACCCTAGCCTATCAGGTATTATCAGGGCTGGCTTCATTGTCTTCCTTTGTGGCCTGGCAAGGCTGTGTCTCCCCAGGGGGAGGTGATCAAAGAGCTGGCCACTGAGTTTGACATTCTAGAGAGGATGTGGAGAAAGGGAAATTCTCCTCTATTGCTTAATCAGGATGTAACCTTGTACAATCACTTTGGAAATCAATTTTGTACTTTTCTTGCTTCTCAGTTTCCAAGTGGGTTCCCTAGTAAGGAGATCAAGGGTTGTCTCTGACATGAATTCAGTGGCCAGATATTTGATCACCTTCAGGACTAGGGGAATGGCATAGTGGGAGAAGAGGGAGAGAGGGTGAAACTAGGAGAAGACGAGGGAGGGAGCTACAGTGGGGATGCAAAGTGAATAAATTGTAATTAATTAATTGATTAACTTAAAAAAGAAAATTATGAATAGTGCTTCCTCAAGATCCAACTATACCACTCCTAGGCATATATCCAAAATATGCTCAAGTATACAACATTTGCTCAACATGTTCATAGCAGCTTTATTCATATTAGCCAGAATCTGGAAACAATCTAGATGTCCCACAACAGAGGAATAGATACAGAAGTTGTGGTACATTTATATAATGGACTACTACTCAGCATTTAAAAACAAGGAAATCATGAAATTTGCAGACAAATGGATGGAACTAGAAAGTATCATTCTGAGTGAGCTAATTGAATATAATAATAAAACAAGTGCTAGCGATCTTCTCAGTGGATGGACATTGTGAGAGGTTGGGTGAGTAGAATGCCTAAGTATAATATAAAAGCTCCACAGCCTTTTCCACACTCACAATGACCCAATGGGTGTTCTTCACTAGCCTGCTCATTTGTGACTGGTCACACAGGGCTTCATTGAGTTTCATGTACTCTTACTACAACATTTGCCAAACCTTAGGTGTGAGGTGTTGAAGTCCATAAGTCAGAAACATGGAATATAACCATCTACCCAAATAAATCTGAATGCCAAGTGGTGTTTCCCAGTGCTATGGTTTGGATATTCTGTTTCTCCAAAGTCAAGGTGAATTTTTAACCCATTGGGAGGTTAAGCCTAATTGGTCCTGAGCATGATCATTTTTTAGGAAAGTGGCTTTCCTGACACATGATGATCAGTGAGGAGGCTCTCACCAGACACTGGAAGTTGACCCAGGACCTCCTAGACACAATGACTCTGGGAAAATAAATTTCTGTCCTTTAGTTAGTTGGTCCTAGTAACACCAAGTGTCTGAAGAAACCCAGGGGAACCTTTGCTATACAAAACAACCCATGTCTTCTCCAATTTCCCATGTCCTCACAGATGTTAGATGACTCAGTCCTTGCCAGACAGCCAGCACGTCTGGAATGTGCTGAACATGTGGTGGTCAAAGCCATTTAAACATCACAGCAGTCTGATTTGAGAATGGTGCATGTGCCCTGAAATGAAGATGTTTATTATGTTTGGGAATCTAGTGACAGTATAATATTGTCATTCAAAAATAGCACTGTCTTTGTTACAGCTTACAATGTTATTAAAATATTTCCCATTACCATCTTCCTACAGGGCAGAAATAAATAGACAAGGAAATAAGCTCTCTTAGGAATTCTCTTTTCTCATTTTCATGGAAGATTCACACTCCTTATATGAAATGTTTGTTTTGTTTTGTTTTTCTGTTCAGGTTACGTACTCCAGTTCACTGATAGCCATTCTACTGAGCTCATGCCCAACTGCATATCCTAAGGCCACGATAATTTACATATAATTTACACTGCAAAAAGAATGTTGAAAGTCAATTGTGCTTGTTGAAAGAAAAGAGTATTAGGACATGTCACTACCATACTAATTCTATGATCATGATCTATACCTGGCCATTGTTCTCATATATCATATTTGCCCTTCTGGAGAAAGCAAAGCATTCCTGAGAGTGCTGTAATGAGACCTAATGACAATGTGATCTGTATTAAGAAAATAGAGGGCAAGATGGTGTCTGTATACCCTGTCTATGCCTTCCCACCCATTTCTAATGTCTGCGTATAATAACTGTTTAAAACATTCAGGTGAATGACCATTGAAAAGAACAGCAAAGCATTTGATATTTGAGGGACATGACACTTTGTTGAATTCATATCCTTTTTATTACTTTATACCCATTTTCTGTTTGCCACCACAATGCATCTAATCCCTCCTTTACTTATGCAAACATATATTTAAGTTATTATTGATAGGAATAACTTTTTATTTACTGTCAAGGGCTTGGTAAATGGGAAAAGTTTGTTTGGAGCTCTTTGTAACCAGGCTTGAACTTGTGGTCCTCCTGCCTTGTCCTCTCAGCTTCTGGACTTACAAATCCGAAGCCCTATGCTTCACAATAATTATGTCCTAAATTTCATTATTTTTAAAGTCCTGTTTGATGTTGGCAACCATGCTATCTGCCTTGTAATATAAATATTTTTAAACAAAGCTTTTGTCTTATTTAGCTTTGTAAGATTACTGAGGAGATTATCTGACATTTTGGGCTGACGTTTGAACTACTGAATGAAATAAATTAAAAAAAGGAGAAAAGGAGAACTATTGAGTGGAATAAATTAAAAAAGGAGAAAAGGATGAATCATTTTTTCTGATGCATCTGGTCTTATATCTCCAGGGCTAGCTTGCTTTAAATTCAGTGTCAGGAACCTAAAAGAACTGAGATGCAGAATGTTACTTATGAGAGAAAATAAGTTAATAAATTATATTAAGTTCATTGATTTGAAAACTGAAGTAAAAAAAAAGAAGGTTAGAGGAGGAGAAAATAAATAAATTGAGTAAAGCTAAAGGTAAAAGGAATCAAAGCAGAGAAACTATAAACTTCCCAAAAGAAAGGGTAAATAGTACATGAGTGAAAGTATTTTATCCTGGAGAAATTGGAATTAGTACAATGAGTGGAAGTCTGGTCACAGAATAATGAGCAGCAAGATGTGACTGTTTCTAATGCTGTGTAATAAAAGGTCAATAACTCCACAAGTTATGTACCTAGGCATGGGACAACTTGATGGTCTACTCCAGATCTTATAAACTACCTTCAAGGAGTGAGCCAGGCAGGTTACCTTCCATAGTGCCATGCCACTGATATCCTTTGAGCACCTGAATCACCTTTGAGGCTGCCTGGGTTTGCAATCTTAGCATATTTCATGACATTCCAAATGTGACTGTAGGGCTTGCATGAGATTACCTGACACTATTTTCTTTAGGGAGCAGAACTGGAGAGTTCATGATTACACTGTTAATGTCCCTTTTGACTAAACCACAATAAAGTTAACAAAGTCGCTTGGTAATACCCAAGTGTGATGGCCATAACTCCAGATGTACCACACTAAAGGGGAGAAGACAGTGTAGAATTTGTGCTACAGGAGGCTGGAACCTTGTCAGCCAGGTGTGAATGCTTTCTATGATACATAATAAATAATTAATACTCAAGAAAGAAATAATGTATATAAAATGAAAGGAAAATGAGTAATGTTCAAATACCAGAGGAAGAACTAATGAGTCTCAAGGATTTAAGAAAGGAAATGTTATGTTGGGTGGGAGGATGTGCCTAGAAGCAATCTCTGAAGGAAGACAGTGGAGACAGAAACTTTATAATTACCCAAAGGATGATTGTGCCTTGTCAAGAAAGAATTAAAAGAAAGAAGTCAAATGTTTACCTGGTGCTCACATTGTGAGAACTATGATTATAAAATTACTGGGGATAACTCTGAAAGACATGTTGGCAGTCATTCAGCTTCCAAAGATTAAATAGAAATTTCAGAGGTGGGATAATGGAAGATATTTTGAAAGAAATACAGTTCACCTGGAAAAAAAAGTCTCCAAATTGATGGTTTGATCTTACAGAATTATAGTAATAAAAAACTGTATGAACCTTACTGAGAAAGGAAAAAAATAAAACTAGAAAAGGAAAAAGTAAGTGTCTAAACAGGCACTAGCAATGTCATGAGGGAGAAGGAGAGACAGTGAGAAGCAGGGCTGCAGGCGTCTAGACAAACTTCAGGTGTCACACACATACCTCAGTATCTGTGCTGTTGGTGCTGAACCTCTCTGGCCACATGGGAGACATCTGATGATGTCAGTGAGGCTGCCAGACACAGGGGCCATGGAGGGAAGCAAGAGGCACAGGGACTGAAACGTATCTTAAGCCAAATATGTGACAGTCAGAGTGGAGCACACTTAATCCAACCGCTCAGTTACGTCTGTGATGACTAAACAGACAACAAGATCATAAAGTAGATGGGATCAAGGACAAGAAAATACATGTTTTTCCCCCTCAGAGAATAAAGTTTGACTAGAAAGGCTGTTCCCCATATTACTTAAAATAAAGACTAGAGTTTAATCAGATCCAAGGGATGAGTTGGATAGCAGCACTCAGGCTGAGGCAGAAGCCAAGTGGTCCTAGAGCTGTGTGCATCACTCCTGCATTAAGTTTTAGATCTAGAAGGCGAATTTTATGAAAAACAGAAAACACTTGGAGGCTGGAACAAGAGTGATGCAGAAAGACAAAAAGAGAGGCCATCAGAGACATTCTTTAAAACATGCCCTTTCACAAGGGAAATGAGTGTCAAAAAAAGGCGAGGATACAGAGTGTCTGTAATTAACAAAATTTTTCAACAGGTCAGGAGTATCTGGAATAGGAATGTTATTTCTCAGAAAGAGAATGTTCCAGAAAGGAGCACATCTAACCCAGGCAAGTCATCTGGTCTTGGAGCACCAGCCTTCCCGTTCTATTCAAATCAAACCACACATAGAGATGCTTAGTGCCCTTACCTGTGTATGAGGCTTTCGGGACAGAAAGCTCACGTGTATGCCTACTTTGTCCCCACATGATATTAGTTGCAGTCATAGTACAAAGTCAATGCTGATGATACCGTCTAACCCCCATCTTTGTTTGAGAAGCCTATTTTAACATTTACTGAGGGATCTGCTGTGTGTACAGCAACACCTTGCTTTTACCACACTCTGTATTAAAGACATAAATAACTCAGCCACGTTTCCTGAATTATATAGCTCACAACTTTAGATTTCAACAAAGACGATAACTCTATGAATACATATTTACTTAATTCTGTTTTTGTTTATTTGTTTGTTTGTAATTCATTGGATTGAAGCCAAGGCAAACACTCTACCACTGAGCTACATCCTGACACACATTTTTTTAAGCATTCACTTTTTTTAAATTTTTTAACTTTTATTAATTACACTTTATTCACTTTGTATCCCCCATAAACCCCACTCTCCTCCCCTCTAATCACACCTTCCTTCCTCCTTCTTCACCCATGCCCTTCCCCAAGTCCACTGATAGGGGAGGTCTCCTTCTCCTTCCTTCTGATCCTAGTCTATCAGATCTCATCAGGACTGGCTGCATTGTTATCTTTTGTGGCCTGGTAAGGCTTCTCCCCCCTCAGGGGGAGGTGATCAAAGAGCAGGCCAATCAGTTTATGTCAGAGGCAGTCCCTGTTCCCATTACTATGGAACCCACTTGGACACTGAACTGCCATGGCTACATCTGTGCAGGGGTTCTAGGTTATCTCCATGCATGGTGCTTGGTTGGGGTATGAGTCTCTGGAACGACCCCTGTGTTCAAATTTTCTTGTTCTGTTGCTCTCCTTGTGGAGTTCCTGTCCTCTCCAGATCTTACTATTTCTTGCTTCTTTCATAAGAGACCGCAACATAAAACCAGACACATTAAATCTGTTAGAAGCAAAAGTAGAGAAGACCCTAGAACTCATTGGTACAGGAGACAACTTCCTTAACAGAACACCAACAGCACGGGCTCTAAGAGCAACAATCATGAATATCATGAAACAGAAAAGCCTCTGTAAAACAAAGGACACCGTCACCAAAACAAAACAAATGCCTACAGATTGGGAAAGAGTCTTCACCAACCCTATATCTGACAGAGGGCTAATATCCAGTACATATAAAGAACTCAAGAAGCTGGAAAGCAACAAACCAAGTAATCCAATTAAAAAATGGGGAACAGAGCTAAACAGAGAATTCTCTGTTGAGGAATTTCAAATGGCAGAGAAATCAACAACAACAACAACAAAATGTTCAACCTCATTAGCCATCAGGGAAATGCAAATCAAAACAACCCCTGAGATTTCACCTTACAGCCATCAGAATGGCCAAGATGAAAAACTCAAGTGACAATACCTGCTGGAGAGGTTGTGGAGAAAGAGGAACCCTCCTCCACTGCTGGTGGGAATTTAAACTTGTACAGCCACTCTGGAAATCAATCTGGTGCTTTCTCAGATAACTAGGAATAGTGCTTCCTCAAGATCCCGACATACCACTCATAAGCACATATCTAAAAAAGGCTCAAGTACACAATAAGGATATTTGCTCAACTATGTTTGTAGCAGCTTTATTTGTAATAGCCAGAAGCTGGAAACATTTTTTTTTTTTTAATTTCAAACATACCCTTTCTTTATACTCAATTATCTCTGAGACCAAGATAACTTCCTGGCTGGGTGTGGTAATTCATGTCCATAATTCCAGCACTTTGCAAACTAATACAAGATGATTGCAGCAAATCCGAGACCAATGTGAGCTACAGTGAGACCATATGATCTGAGAGCACCAGAAACTAAATACTAAAAAATAATAGTAGCTAATGATTAGGAGCACTGGCTGTTCACGAAGTGGTCCTGCCTTCAATTCCCAGCACCCACAAGGTAGCTCACAACCATCTGTAACTCTATTTTCAGGGCATCTGATGTTTTCTTCTGGCTTCTTGAGGTACTACACTTAGACAGACTCAGATACATCCTTAAAATTAACAAACTTTAAATACAAAAAACTTTAAATATAGTTTAAAAAATAAAAATAAAATTGAAAACATCAATCATTGTTTAATATGATGTTTTTATTCATAGTGGCATACAAAATAAAGATATAATTGGTACAATCTTAAATTTGAAGGTATAATTGGTACAATCTTAAATTTGAGACAATAACTAATTAAAGTCTATGAAGTTTCAACAATAAACTAAGATCTATAAGCAACTGAGGAGAGCTGAGAATGAGAGAGTTGACCTTTCCTAGGGAATACAACACTAATTGATTGTCCCATGCAAAATAGTCAGTCCAGAAAACTTACATACAAATAAAATCATATGAATTGAAGAGGTTTTATTTAGGAATAGATAGATAGATAGATAGATAGATAGATAGATAGATAGATAGATAGTACCTGCATATATATATATATATATATATATATATATACATATGCACCATATATATGTATTTATATATACATGCCATAGCAATTAGTGAAAAATGGGCCATGAATTTGAAGGAGAATGGAGAGAGTTATATGGCGGGGGGAGTTAGAGCGAGAAAAGGGAAGGGAGAAATGTTTTAGATGAAATTATAATCTCAAAATAATAAAAATAAAAAGAGAAATATGAGCTACATGAATCTTGCTAAAGAATGAAGGAGCAAGTGGAAGAAAGCAGAGCTGAGATTTACCAAGCAGTTGCTTGATGAAGTTTCCAAAGAATATCACCAAGCAGAGACACAGAGGAAGAGAGATGCCTCTATCATAAGGAAGAGCAAAACAACTTAGAATGATTCTGTAATCAAATGTGGTAATTTATAGTGGACTTTGAGAAAAGATCTAAGATGAGCGTGGGAAGCTAAGGTGGACAGGTTCATTCAAACAGCTTTTATCCTGAAGGATTTTATGCACTATTGTGTACCCAGTTGCTTGATACACTGAGGTCTGACACACTTTCTTCAGGTCCCAGTGACAATGAGGCTGTACATCTTCCTGACTGCCTGCAGTCTTAACTAGCTTACAGGGTCTTGTGGGGGCATTAGTCGTACTTAAGGTTACAATGTCTTGTGAGAAGAGTATTGATATGCTTCCTAACTGGATGACTTCTGACTCTTGTGAGTCATAGAAAAAATACGCAAAGGTAGAAAATCACAGTGATTTTTTTTAAAAAAAGTGATTCTAGGAAAATGAAGCTTAAATTTGTATTTCCCTTTTGTGAGTTATCCTCACATTAGCTGATTTTTTTGATGTCTGGTTTTAATTCTTTTCCTTAAGACTTACAGGTGTATGCATCACCTCTCCAAGTCTATGAAAGGATGATTACCCAGCAAGTGGAGGAGGAGGTTAGTGGGAGCTAAGGGCTACTCAGGCAGGCACTCTACATAGTTGGGTTTAACAACTCTGGAGGATGGGAAAAATATTTATTCTGGTACCCATGTGTTTTTTGCCAACTATCCTCAAAGAATGTATGTTAGTTGTTACATTATTAACTTTCGATCTGAAAGAAAAACATCCTTTTCTAACTGTTGGGGACTCTTAAAAACATTTTGCTTGGTATCTGGCATTCTATTAGGTATAGCCAATGGTGGGTAATAGAGAGGGAGGCAAGGATGGAGGAGATAGGAGAGGGGTACTTCCTGCCTACTCCTGTCTGCCTGTCCTTCCTTGCCATTACTGTCATGTCAACAGTACTCCTTCATCCTAGCTGTTAGCAGTCCCACCATGCACCAAGGACACACCAAGAGCTCTAGGCTCCAGTCCTGTCAGCTCCCTTCTCTGACTTTCTAAATTCTGTATCACTCCCTAGCCTTCTTTCTAATCCTGAAGCCTTGATGATTTGTTCCCTAATAATGTGCATTTTTGTTTATTTTAGCTTGCTAGCTCCCTCATAAGTTACCTACTGAATTGTTTTGTTCATAGTTAATTCTCTATTGAATACACTGTTGTGATTTTTATCACCTGCTTGGACTTTGCTGCCAAATCACTGATAGACCTCTAGCTTCTATACGCAAATTTAGTCATTTATAATCAAGGCTGGGATGTCAACTTTTAGCAGAAGTATGATTGATTGGGTTGGTGGAGTTGACCAGGAAAGCATGTGGTTTAACTGCAATCTTTATCTTTCTATCTCTCTCTCTTCTCTTCCAATCGATTCCCTTTATCTCATCCCCCAGCGCTTCTCTTCCTGGCCCCATCTCCAGTGGATCATACAAGTATTTCTTTCCAAGCTTCATTTTTCCCACTTATATTGCCTTCAATTGCAGCAAGCATCGCTGGAAACCTTCAGGCCTCTCCAGCCAGGTAGCCTAACTTCAGATCTTCACCTCTCTCCCCTTTCTCTAAATCTAGCCAGCAAATCTTGGCTCAGTCTGTAGTGGATCACATGCTGAGGCTTCCCCCTCCTCTTTGCTTCCATCTCTAGTACATCATACAGATCTTCTCCAACTTTCCTCCTTACTCATCTTGTGATCCTGAAAGACCCCTGCCTCACCCTAAGTTAAACATAGCTATGAGAAACTCTATAGGCTAGGTGGGGAACTGGAAAATTACTGAGAAACCTAGCTGTGTCACCCACTTGGGATATCTGCGGTCGGGCGCCTGAAACACTCTGGGCACCCAAGATAAGAACCTAGTACGTGACTCAGCTCACATCTGCCTTCCCGCCTTCCCTGTTCCGGGTACATGACTCCGCTCACTGCCTTCCCGCCTTCCCTGTTCCGGGTACATGACCTAACTATGGCTTTGTTCAAACCGCCCAATCAGATCCCTGTAACTATGCTTCTTGCTTCTGTAATCGCGCTTCTTGCTCCCAAGCCCTATAAAAACCCGTCACCCCAACCGAGAGGCGCGCAAAGTCCCCCGAATGACTTTCCGCCCCGGGTACCCGAGTATCCAATAAAACCTCTTGCTGTTTGCATCCGAACGCCTGGACTCGTTGATCCTTGGGCAGGGGTCTCTCAGACGGAAGATACCCTCCGGGGATCTTTCAATCCAAGTCCTTAACAGGAACATTCATTCATCTGCCAGAGAAGCAAGTAGGCCAGCTAACTAGCTAGGCCGACTAGGGAGGTAGGCCACTCTTGCTTCTGTCTTTCAAATGCGAATTCCTCAGTCTCCTGCCCAGCTCTGTAGCTGCCTACCTGCTGTGGCCTGTCATTCCCTGCCCCCTGTTCCCAAGGCACTATACCATCCCCGTGAAACTCCTGCTTTCCACCCACCAATGGATTCTTACAGATCTCAATCACTACCCACCCCCATTCCTCAGTGTCAGCTCCAAATACTTGCAAATATGTTTACCAGGAGCCTCCAGTGGCCAGACCTAGTGGGATCCCTGAATTTCCTGCCAGGCAAGGAACAAAACACCCACCCAACAAAGATAAGAAATCAGCACCCACAATCACAATCTTTCCAAACTCAGATGCCTCAATGCCAGGGTGAAAACACAGTAACAACCCAGAGAAAACACCTCCACCAGAGCCCATCAGCCCTATCACAGCACACCCTGAGTAGTTCAACCATAGCTGAAGCAGAACACAAAGGCCTTAAAATGGCATTTATGCATATAATTGAGATCCTTAAAGAAGAAATTAGTAAATTCCTTAAAGAAATCTATGAAAACACAAACAATATAAGAAAATGGATAAAACAATTCGAGATCTGAAAGTAGAAATGATATCAATACAAAAAACCCAAACTGAAGGAGATCTGGAAATGAGAAATTTAGATAGTGAAAGAGAACCCTAACAGGCAAGTCTCACCAACCGAATACAAGAGATGGAAGAGAGACTCTCAGAGATGGAAGAGAGACTCTCAGACATTGGAGACAGAGAAGAAATGAACACATGTGTCAAAGAAAATGATAAATAAATCTGCTGTCAAAAAGCATCCAGGAAATATGGGCCACTATAAAAAACTAAATCTAAGAATAATAGATATGGAGATATGACAACAAAACAAAAAACCCCAAAAACCGGCAGCCGAAGTCGAATGCACAGAAAATATTTTCAATAAAACCACACCGGAAACATACAGAATACCAAACAGACTCAAAAAGAAATTCCCCTCAGCAAGTATGAATCAATACACTAAATGTACAGAATAACAACAGCAAAAAATTATTAAAAGCTGCAAGGGGGGGAAAAAAACAACAAGTAACACATAAAGGCAAATCTACTAGAATAACAAGTGATATCTCAATGGAGATTCTAAAAGCCAGAAGAATCTGGACAGATGCTCCTCAAACTCCAGATGGTGGATTTTCCCTTTGATAAGTATGTGATTTGCTTCCTTATCTCTTCCAACTAGTTTTGGTTTGAAGTCTATTTTTTTCAGATATTAAAGCAGGTTGATTCTTAAGTTCATTTGCTTTGAACATATTTTCTTTCTTTCTTTTTTTTTTTTTTTTTTTTTTTTTTACCCTGAGGTAAAGTCTAACCTAGGAGTTAAGATCTGTTTCTTGAATGCAGTAAGATTGGTCCTGTCTTTGCGTCCATTCAGTTTGTCCATGTCTTTACATTCAGGAAATTGAGACCAGTGATGTTGAGAGATATCAATGAACACTTTTTGTAGATTTCTGTTATTTTATTGTTGTGGCTGTGTGTTTGTGTGGGGGATTATTTTTTCTTTGTGTTTTCTTGAATATAATTTACCTCTTTATATTGGTGTTTTCTTCTAGCACCCACTGTAGGGCTGAAATTAGAGCTTGGCATTGCTTAAAATGTTGTTTATTTATTTGTTTGATTTGGTTTTTAGAGACAAGGTTTCTCTGTGCATCCTTGACTGTACTGGACTTGCTTTGTAGACCAAGCTGGCCTCAAACTCACAAAGATCTACCTGCCCCTTCCTCCTGAGTGCTGGGATTACAGAAATATACCATGGCTCCCATCTCCTTAAATTTGGTTTTATTATCAAAGTTCTTATTTTCTCCATCTACTGAGATCAAAAGGTTTGGTAGGTATAGTTGTCTGAACATCTGAGTTTTAACAATGGCAGAAAGCACATAAAGCCTACAAACTCATTGAAATGGAACAGCTCTAAATGAGTCCTGGGTTAAGACCAAAATAAAGAAATAAATTAAAGACTTCTTATAAGACAATGAAAATGTATGCATGATATAGCCAAACTTATAGAACACAATGAAAGCAGTGCTAAGAGGAAAGTTCATAGCACTAAGTGGCCTATGTAAAGTACTTAGGGAGATCTTGTACTAGTAAATTACTAGCATGCATGAAAACTCAAAAGAAAGAAAGAAAGAAAGAAAGAAAGAAAGAAAGAAAGAAAGAAAGAAAGAAAGAA
>NW_026585644.1:53005908-53073175 GCF_907164565.1 Psammomys obesus
GAAAGAAAGAAAGAAAGAAAGAAAGAAAGAAAGAAAGAAAGAAAGAAGAAAGAAAGAAAAAAGAAAGAAAGAAAAGAAGAAAGAAAGAAAAAGAAGAAGTCACATCCAAAAGAAATAGATGTCAAGAAATAATCAAACTGAGGGCTGAAATAAATAAAATAGTATCAAACAAACAAAAATACAAAAAATAATGAAATGAAAGAGTTTGGTTTTTGTTTTGGTAACATTGACAAACCCTTATGCAAATTAACTAAAAGTGGTGAGAGTGGATCCAAATAACAAATATAGAAATGAAAAGGGAAACATAACAACAGATACTGAAGAAATTGAGAAAAATCATAAGGAGATATTTTAAAAACATATATTCCACCAACTTATAAAATCTAAAAGAAATAAATAATTTTTGATACATACCAACTATCAACATTAAATCAAGATCAAATAAACAATTTAGCAGACTAATTAGCCCAGTAATAAAGAAGCAGTAATTAGAATTTTACCAACCAAAAAACAAAACAAAACAAAAAACAACTAAACAAATAAATAAAAAGGCCCCAAAACTTACAACCAGATAGTTTTAACACAGAAGTCTACCAGACTTACAAAGAATTATTAATGACAACAGCCTTCAAATTATTCTCCAAAATAAATACATTTATCAAAGTAGCTAGATATAAAATTAACTAACAAAAACCAGTAGCCTTCCTACATACTGATGACAAATGAACAGAGAAAGAAAACCTGAAATAAAACCTTTCATTATAGCTTCAAATAATATAAAACATCTTGCAAAAACTCTAACCCAAGCAAGTGAAAGACTTAAATAATAAAAACCTTAAGATATTGAAGAAAGAAATTGAAGAAGATATTAGAAGATAGAAAAATCTCCTATGTTCATTGATCTGCAGGACTAACATAGTAGAAATGGCCATACTACCAAAAGCAATTTATAAATTCAATGCAGTCCTTATCAAATTCCCAACATAAATCTTCACAGAACTTGACAGGGCATTTTTTAGCTTGATATGGAAACAACAACAAATCCCAAGATAGCGCAAACAATCCCAAATAATAAAGAATAATGGAATTGAATTGAAGAATCAGACATAAATCCACATACCTCTGAACATCTGATTTTGATAAGGAAGCCAGGGATACACACTGGAAAAACAAAAAACATCATTGACACACTGATCACACCAAATGCCTGAATGCAGAATAATTCAAATAGATCCATACTTAACCACCCTTTTCAAATTCAACTCCGAATGGATGAAAGAGCTCAACGTAATACCAGATACAATGAATATGATAGAAGAGAAAGTGGAACTTTCTTGAACTCATTGGTACAGGAAGAAAAAGGGATTGTTAACACAGATCAACAAGTAATAAATGAGACCTATGAAAATGAAAAGCTTCTGCATCACAAAGGATGCCATTATATGAACAAAACAGCAGAGGGACAAGAGAGAATATAAGAGAGAGCTAAAATTAAGGACCACATGAGGGTAGTAGTCACTAATACAGTAGAAATTTCATAAAATATACAGATGTATGAAGGCAATCTAAGTAAAATTTCCAAATAATGAGGGGTCAGAGCCCCAACTGGACATCTCTTGTCACCTAATGAAGCTTTTAGTACTGGAGTTGGGTTGCATGGATTTTTTGGCCAAAGTTGTCCCATGGGAATCTGTAAACAACACTATAAGCTGTTTGCCACAAACTGATGGGAAGACTCCACTGCTGAAGATAACAGTGGCATATGTCATTGAGCATGGAGAAGACAAGCTGACACTTATATAGAGTCTCCACTTCTGCATTCACACACCAGTCTTTGATACTCTGCAAGATACCAAAAGAGAAAAAATAAACAGCATGCCCTCTACAAACCTTTTATCTACAATGATGTGCTGCCCGTGAGATAGGCTAGGGCAATTGTGACATAGAGCACACAGAAATAACCAACCAACCTGATTGACTGAAGGACCACGTCAGGAGATGAAACCCATTCCTGGCACTGCTTGGGAGACAAAGATCCTGAGACTAGATACCTCAGTGACCAGGATAAAACCAAATGTTATTGTTCTATAAACAAATAAATAAGCAATATAGTAACTCCTAATGATATTGTGCTATACTCATAGATCAGTGCTTGCTCAGCCATTATCAGAGAAGATTCCTTCTGCAGAAGAGAATAAATACAGTGATCTGTAGCCAAACATTATACTGAGAATGAGATACCTTAGAACACTCAGACCTAAATGATTTGTCTCAACCAAATCCCCCCCCCCCGCCAGAGCTCAGAGAACCCAAGGGAAGAGAAGGTCAAAAGAGTATGAGAAGTAGAGGGTGTTAAGAACACCAAGAAAACAAAGCTCTCTAAATCAACATGATCAAAACACAAACAGACTCTCAGAGAGAGAGGCAGCATGCACAGGCCCTGCACAGGTCTCCACCAGATGGGGTCCTAGAGCTGGAAGGAGCAGTGGAAGCATGCTCCATACTTAACCCAAAAGCTATCTCCAACTGATGACCACTTGCAAACAAAAAATAATCTTCCCAAGAGAGTCTCACTAGGGAAACAAAATACTCTTTTTAAAATTTAATTTTATGTATATATTTATTTATTACTATTTATTCACTTTGTATTTCTGCTGAGCCCCCTCCCTCCTGTCCTCCCAGTCTCAGCCACTCTCCCTCTTCTTCCTTTATGCCCTTTCTCTAGGCAACTGATATTATTAACGCTGTCTGCATGCCTAGGAGTAGATGGCCAAAAGAAAACAAACTTAAGGTCATTTTTGGAAGTTCCTTGTCTCATAATGTCATCTCAAAACTTTATTTCATTTTATTTTATATAACTTTTTCTCTTTTACGCTACAGATCCTTTGCTTATACATTGTGACTTTAAGTTTAATGTTTTTATGGGATTCCTGAGTGTGTGAAAGAGTGGATCTCTGGGTTTACACCTGTTTCATGTGCCCTTTCTTGGGTTTTTCTCTTTTCTCTTTTTGCTTGCTTGCTTGATTTGCTCCTATTCTGATATATTAGATTGTGCTTTATATTGTTATATTATATTTTGCTTTACTATTATCCCTTAGGAGCCCTTTGTTTGCTTGTTTCTTTTCCTATTGAGGGACAGAAATGGGTTACATCCTGATGGTGAGGCAGGGAGGAACTGGAAAAAGTAGGGGGAGAGGAAATTGCGATCAGGATAAACTATTTTAGAGAAAAATGCTATTTTCAACAAAAGAGAAAAGGAGGTTGTTGAAAAATTCCATGCAAGTCTCCTTCATATTATTTATTATCAATCAATGTAGGCATTAGTGTCATCCATTTCCTTCTGTGTAGCTTCTGATTTACTTCTTTTTTCTATTGGGGGAAATGCTTTGGAATTTTTATGTTGTTTATGTTGATTTCTGAGATCTTCCTGGAATATAGCTCATAATAAGATTTCATGAATATCCTAATATCTCATATGCATTCTAGGTTTGAAATTGTATCTTTCCAAGCCTAACATATTCAGCTTTATTAAAGATACTTTCCCAAAACAATCATGGTATTTCAGGCAGGACATGGGCAGACAATCATTAACAGAATACAAGAACTTCCAAACTCCCTACTTGTATAGACTATCAAAATCAGAAAACCACTATAAAACCTAACGAAGTCTTCATTCAATGCTTTGAAAAAGGGGAAGTAGCTGAGAGTGAGACTTGACATTTCACATTAAGGATATTTTTTAACAACTTTTCACAAGCCAAACCTGACTTTCAGGAAATGAAATGAAAATGGCAGAATTATCAGTCTGAAGATCCACAATCTTTTGTAAAAGGAACCACTACTCTTCTGAGGACACTCAATGATGTCTGTCACTGTAAAGTCCAGATTACCCAATAGGCTGGAAAACCAATTTTGGGGGTCAGGTTCCAATAGGTCCCTGGTTTTATTTTATTTTTTCAATAAAGGAATTTATTTTTTAATTAATTTTTTACGTGACTTACATTTTATTCACTGTGCACCCCAGCAGTAGCCCCCTCTTCATTCCTTTCTACTCCTACCCTCCCTCTCTCATCTTCTCCCATGCCCTTCTCCAAGTCCAGCAATAGGGGAGGTCTGACTCCCCTTCCATCCGACCCTAGCTTATCCGGTCTCATCAGGACTGGCTCCAGTGTCCTCTTCTGTGTCCTGGAAAGGCTGTTCCTCCCTCAAGGTGAGTGGTCAAAGAGCCAGCCACTGAGTTCATGTCAGAGACAGTCCCTCTTCCCCTTACTAGGGAACCCACTTGGATACTGAGCTGCCATGGGCTACATCTGAGCAGGGGTTCTAGGTTATCTCTATGAATGGTCCTTGGTTGGAGTATCAGTCTCAGAAGAGACCCCTGGGCCCAGATATTTTGGTTCTGTTGCTCTCCTTGTGGAGCTCCTGTACTCTCCAGGTCTTACTAACTACCTCTTCTTATATATGATTCCCTGTACTCTGCACAAAATTTGATTATGAGTCTCAGCATCTGCTTCGATACACTGCTTGGTAGAGTTTCAGAGGCCCTCAATGGTAGACTCCTGTTCTGTTAGGTCTCTGGTTTTAAGGTGGTTAAGTCCATGTTGATGTACAGGGGGAGGAGATAAAAACATGAATTTAGTTTTCCCATACCACAAGGCATTTTGTGCCATGGTGACCACATATGTCAACACTGCAACGTCCCTTCTGAGAGCAGACAGGATCTTTCAAAATTATCAGGGAAAAATGTTTTCCATCATCAATCCAGCTTGGGAGACATTTGTTAGTTTTCTTTCTCCCATACAACGTGTGCTAGAAACATAGCTTAAAAAAAAAAAGAAGTAAAACCAAATTCTGCAATTTTTAAAACTTCACAAAAAACAGTATTTCAAACTGTACAGTCACCAGAAGTGCAGAGTTATCAAAAATGCACCCATCACTTGGCATCTCCAGCATATTCAGCTTTGTGTGCCTGGTCCGTTTTTGCCTTTCCATTTTCCTCAGGAACGTTTGCGTCCTTGCTAGCAGCAGCTTTCCCCTTCTGCCCCTTGGGTACCTTCTCTCCCTTCTTTGCAGGGGCCTTTTTAGGCTTGGGTTGTGGCTTTGGAGGTGTAGGTCTAGCAGACAATCTTGCAGATCGTCTCTGTGACTCGTCCTTCAGCTTGGCTTTATCTGCTGTAGCATCCCCTTCCACCTTTCTTTTGGGCATGGCAATGGTGGGGGACATCTGTGCTGGAAGTGGAGGGTTGAAAATCATATTTTTATTTGAGCTCATTAAATTGAATAAGCTTGTCAGAATTAATAGATGGCATATATGTTAAAAATCAAAATTTTAGCTAAACTGAAGATCACTATAAAAAAAACTAGGTTTAACAAATACACAGCTTCCCCAAATACATTACACATGAAGAACTATCTATTTTAAAACAGAAGAAAAAAAATAATTTGGGATAATGACATGTATTCTGAATTTTCATTAGTTTGTGTGTTTCTGTTGAATACTTGTGCTAAAGATCTGCTGTATTGTAGGTGTTGTCCTGAATTCTCAAAACAATCCCTTTTCGCATCTACTCCTTATTTATTCCATTGTTTTTCAGACTCAAGAGCACTTTAAGGGTGTTTTTCTTCTTCCCATAAGTATGAATCATTCAACTCAAACCAATTTAAAATAAGGAAATGTAACAGAGCACAGGGAAAAGCACAACATACCAAGAGCAAAGGTGCAAGGGACAGGAGCATGTGCCTGGTGTGGCAGATGCTCGAAGTTGGTAATTCCCTGGCACAGGGCTTTGTTGAGTCATCTTCTTCACTGACATCTATGTGCACCTACACTGGGCTGCCTCTGACTCTGTTGCCTGCCTATGGATCCAGTTCTCCTCACTGGACAGCTTTGTCTAGCCTCTATAGACAAAGATGTGTCCAGTCCTACAACCACTTGAAATGCCAAGGTATACCAGAGAAGGTCTCCCCTTCTCTGAGGAGAAAGGAAGGGGGCATAAGGGGTGAGCAAGTGCGAAGGGGTGACTAGGAGAGAGAAGGGAGTGGAAACTCCAATTGGGATGTAAAGTAAATTATTATTATTATTATTATGTAATTATAATAATTATTATTATTTTAAAATAAACAAAAGAAAAACATCAACCTAAGAATCATACAACCTCATGAGCTACCAAGCTGCACCTACCTTCCAGAAACATTATTTTCTAATCTTAAAGATAAATGCCTAATGGACTTGTGAGTAAAGTCAAATATAATTTATTGACTTGAGTGTGACAGTTAGATCCAGGATTAGAGGAGAGAAGAAGGTCAAATGAGTCATAAAATAATGAGGAAAAGGCACATTTAAAAGACACAGTGTGTGACAAGGCCTGGAGAACTGTGTGCATTAAAATCTGAGCAGAATTGACCAGTTGAAGAAGGTATGAGTCCTAGCAGTAGGAGCTAAGGCTAGACACGACCCGAGGGAGCTTCACGTCATTTAAGTTAAAGGTTAGGTCTAAGATGATGAGGATCAAGGAAGAACTCCAGTCATGAGGAAATGTGTTTGGTGTGTTGGCACTCTGTCAGTCTCTGAAGACTGCATGAGTAAGAAAAACTGAGTAATGAGACTAGTTAGGTTATTGTCTTACGAAGCTCTCAGAAAAAACAAAGCCCCTATCCCACCAATTTCATGAATTTTCCTGCTCTTATTATCTTAATTTTTATTTTTAGATTTGTTTCAAATAAGTGAGATGTTGACTTCTGTCCTATTAAGTGGAAGTGCTGACACTGGACATTGTTGAATGTCCACTATGTATCTCTATGTGGGTTTTTAGTCAACATACATATTGATTAAAGATAAGTGAAGAAAACAGGGCAGTGAAGTAGAGGGGGGGTTGGGAACTGTTTAGCAATTATCAGAAGCACAGCTGGGCTTGGAGACTACTTCCATCACAGCATTTCTGCTCAAACTGGGCAGCTGGAGAACTCAAGATGTCAAATGGAGAAAAAGAAAGAAAAGATGCTTAAAAGGCTTAGAAACAATCATCTCAGCTTTGCTGCTCAAGCCTCATTTTCCTTCTCAGCCATGCACAAAGCCTCAGTGCATGGATAGGCAGCTACTCTGGTATAAAGTCATGATGCCACTTCCTGTTTTGTTACAGACACAAGCACATAGCTTTCCTGGAGAATTCCTTTTACCTAAGCTAACTCTGTCAATAAAATATTGGTGTCTCCATCCTTATTGATCAAGTTGTCACTGGACTCCTAATAAAATAATATTTGTCATACCATCTACCTGCTTCATTTTCTTTTTCATTATTTGAAATATCTGGCATGTCTGTTAGGATTTCAACCAACCTACCAACTTTATGGAACGTTCGTCTCCTCAAGTCCCTCATAAACATCCATGTTGCAAGTCTTATTTAGAGAGGAATTCTTAACCTGTTTTTCACAAATCTACTGGAGAATATTCACTGCACCGTGGGCTGCTGCTGCTTCCATGTGACAGCAATACAAATTCTGTTAGCCAAAGATCAGAGAGCAGGAGACACAGTTTGGCCCCATCAGATTAAAGACAATGCAAATTTGGAGTTCAGATATCTAATTCTAGAAATGAAGCTATTTATTAACATAGAGACACCATGAAAACAACTCTTTCTTATTGAGAGCTATCAACTGGAGTAGACATTGAAAAAATAACGCAACTTAAATGTCATTAATACACAAAGGACAATTGCTTAATGAAATCTGAAAAAGAAAACTCGGTTGAATGATTGGGTTTAGCATTCAGTTTTGTGTTTTAAAAAACAGTTTCAGCATTAGCGGGCACAAGCTTAAATTAACGGCTGTAGCATCGCAGTATTCTTTTTAATCCACATGATAAATATAATCACCAGTGTGCCCTCTCACTCCAAGACAGTTCCTACTTAATCTTGGTAGTTTTCCTCTTCTGACTAGCCAGATAAGGGTGTTAGTTTCTCCGAATGCTACTTTGAGGCCTGACTTTTGTCATTTTTTAAAATATTTATTTGATTTTCAGTTGTGTGGGTGTGTGCAAGCCCGTGTGAGAGTGTGCATGTGTGTGTTAGTTTATGCGTGTTCACGTTTGAGTGGGTTTACTCATTTTTAAAAATATTTATTTCATTTTCAATTGTGTGTGTGTGTGTGTGTGTGTGTGTGTGTGTGTGTGTTAAATACAGGTGACAGGGAGGTCAAAGTTGTTACACCTCCTTGAGCTAAAGTGACAGAAGATTGTGAGTTGGCCCAAATGAATGCTGGAAAAAAACGTCGGTCCTCTGAAAAACGAGAGTGCTTCTAACTGCTGAGCCATTCTTCTAGCCCTTTGCTCGTTTTTTATGGCCTCCGATCATTAACTTTAAAAATCCACCATTTTCTGCTCCTAGGATATCTCACTCAGGATGATTTTTTTCTAGATCCTGCCATTTGCCTGCAAAATTCATGATTACCTTGTTTTTAATTGCTGAATAGTATTACATTGTGTAAAAGTACCACAATTTCTGTACCCATTCCTCCGTTGATAGACATCTGGGTTGTTTCCAGGTTCTGGCTATTATGAATAAAACTGCTACAAACATGGTTGAGCAAATGTCCTTGTTGTGTACTTGAACATCTTTTGGATATATGAGTGGTATACCTAGGAGTGGTATAGGTGGATCTTGAGGTAGCAGTATACCTGATTATCTGATAAAGCGCCAGATTGATTTCCATAATGTTTGTACAAGTTTACATTCCCACCAGCAATGAAGGAGGGTTCCCCTTTCTCCACAACCTCTCAAGCATGCGTTGTCTCTTGAGTTTTTGATCTTAGCTATTCTGATGGGTGTACTCACTTATAAGTGGGTACTAGACCCATGAGATAGGATGAACATACTAAAATATGTACACCTAAAGAAGATAAACAAGAAAGAGGACCAGGGGTAAGATGATTAATCCTCACCTAGAAAGACAAAGGAGATGGACAGTGGAAGTAGGAGAAAACAAGTAACAGGGCAGTAGCCTATCATAAAATGCACCGAAAGACTCTACCTAGCAGTGTATCAAAGCAGATGCTGAGACCCATAACCAAGACTTCAGCAGAATGTAGGGAATCATATGAAGGAAGCGGAGTTAGTATGAGCTAGAGGGGACAGGAGCCCCATAAGGTCCAAATATATTTGGGCACAGGGGTCTTCTTTGAGACTGTTTTTCCAACC
Source organism: Psammomys obesus (assembly GCF_907164565.1). Lineage (NCBI taxonomy): Eukaryota > Metazoa > Chordata > Mammalia > Rodentia > Muridae > Psammomys > Psammomys obesus. The sequence goes on from NW_026585644.1 coordinate 53,015,100, forward strand.
AAGGACCATGCATGGAAATAACATATAATCCCTGCTCAGACATAGCCCATGGTAGCTCAGTATCCAAGTGGGTTCCCTAGTAAGAGGGACAGGAATTATTTCTGACAATTGTTTCTTAATGTCTGGCTCATTGAATTTCCCCTCCCCCCATCCCGAGGGAGGAGCAACCTTGCTCCTCCACAGATAAGGACATTGCAACCATCCTGAAGATACCTGATAAGCTAGGACCAGAAGGAAGGAAAGGAGGACATCCCCTCTCAGTGGACTCAGAAGGGAGCAGGGAGGAGATGAGAGAGGGAGGGGAAGATTGGGAGGGAAAGAGGGAGAGGACTACATCTGGGATACAAGTGAATGTATAAATTTATTTAAAAATAAAAAATATTAAAAAATATTGTATGATCAGCACTAAAAAATAAATCCACCATTTTATGTCCTTTCTGACTGCCATCAGTCTCAGAGATGACTCGCTATTTTAATAATCGCTCATTTTGAAAGAACAATCTTATTTAAAAGCCATCCCAACTCATTATACTATTTTTCTAGACATTAGAAATAGGTTATAAATATAAGCAAATTGCATACTATTAATAGAAACTGATGGCCCCATGGCACTCTGTACTTTGCAAAGCTTCTTCAATTTCCATTTTATATCCAGCTAAAAACTGCAGGGGAGAGAAAGGACTGAGCCAGAAAAGTCAAGTCAAGAAGCAATTACAAATCTCAGGTTTTCAAAACAAATGTGGGTTGAAGAAAATGAAGCTGACAGTGGCACAGAGTACCAACACAGGTTTCACAAGACTCCATCCAACCATGTTGGCTGTTTTACCCCCCTAGATGTGGATAGAGATGCTTTTATTTATTGAGCTCCAGGCTTTGAAGGACCTAAAATTATAAGTGTGGTTTTAGATAACATTTCTACAGAACATGGGGGCTTGGACAATGGAGATCTTGTGCCCTTGGCTACCAAAACAAAATTTATCATCCCAAACATTAATTTCTACAAGTAGCATCATTCAGAGAAGAAAAGACAACTGTGACCGAATGTCGGGAGGTTTGATATGCTGCAGTACTATCTACCTGGAAGCATGAAAGTGTTTACCTTATGAAAAAAATTAATTAACCTGTCAATTGTGTCATCTTAGGCTGCACAAATGTAATAGATTCTGGCTAAATAAAATATTACTTCCCAGAAGTGCTTAATATCATTGCTTTTCTGCTTGGCTTAAGGCATCATTATAGGTGATTCTGGATACTCAGGCATTGGAGTTCTATATTCCTGGTACTTACATGGGAGGGTGAGAACTAATTTTCAGTATTTAGTAAGTTATATTGTTCTAAAAAATTATCCAATGCCACATAGAAGTAGCTCTTGAATTTCTGGCTAAAGCTTATCCTCTGGCCTTTGCTCTACCCATTTGAACAACAAATGTCAGACACCTGGCCATTATCACCCCCAAATGAAACACCTTCCCAATGAAGAGCATATAGCAAATCCTTTAATTTTACAATCATGACTGCCCCCTTATTTCCCTGCAGTCCTTTGGATTTCCAGGCTATTCACTTGTTTTTGTGATTTTTTGTGTTTTTTTTTTTTTTGTCCTCAATTCTCTGACATTTATACAATTCTCTTTTGCAGCATTTATGACCAACTTTAACTGTTTATGGATTTCCCTTCCTTGATAGCCGGTAGATTCCTGGGAAAAAGACATGGACACTACTTGATTCATTTTTATGTGCCTAGCAACTGGAAAAGCCTCCAACACATATAGGCTCAATAAATGTCTGGGAAATTGAATCAACTCTTCTAGGGGGCATATTGGCTTAAAATCACACCAAGGGAGATGTTACTAATACTAGTCTTTCCTGGGGGCAGAATGTTATTAATTTTTATTTTAGAGGAGAGTGTAGGAAGTGCTTGAAGGTACCAGAGGTAAGAAAAATATATAAGATAATTTATGCCATTTCCTCTCAGTACACATTTCTAGTTTAGAAGGGAATTTTTTTTTTTTTTTATTTCACTGCTGATGTAGTAGTTGGCCAGCAGAGGGAGAAAACATAATACCACACACAAACAGAAAGGTTTAGGTCTCTCCATCATGTGATTTCTGTAGTTTTAAATTATAGATTATAATGTGTATGACTTGATTCAAGATTATAGAGATTTCTGAGTCCACTCTTCCAACTCCCTAACTTTTGATGTCATAGCCTCATTTTGATTTAGGTTGAAATAACTCAGTGGTATACTTCTCATCAGAGTTAGTAAGTTCTCATCTGAAATTAATGGGAAATTATTGCTTTCAGAGAGAGCTGCAATTTTCAGACATTCATTCTCTCATTGCACACTAATGAAAGTAACTGGGAAGTGTAGGCACTACATATTTGGTTGCATGAGTTTGAGGGCTGTTGTTCAAAATTTGATGTGGTGCCAAATAGAATTGCTTTCCTCTCTGCAAAGCAGAATGTAATTAAGAGATCAAAGGGGGTGGGTTGGTTGGTAAGGTATGTTGGCTGGGGTTGTATTAAATATGTTATGCATATGTATGCACATGCTTCTTCAGTCTTCTAAATTAGTACTGTTTACCTCATTAAAGCAAAATGTATACACACACAGCATAAAATTCATACTAACAAAACACTTGAGATGAGGCTGATGGCTCACATCTCAACTTGATTTTTATAATATAATTAACAGCATTCATTAATGCATGTCAAATAAAATTAGATCATTGCTGCAATGAGGTGTCAAAATGTTTTCACACCCATTGAAAAGTTCTAATGTAGGACAACTTTTAATGAAAACAGACTAATCTGAAAAAAAAAATACCAGCAGCAGCTATTGATGATGATAAATGTACATACTCTCACTATTTGGGGTGTTCTGTTGCTCTTTTGCTTGTGGGTGACAAGCACTTACCATGTAGTCCAGGCTAGCCTCAAACTTGGAAACCTTCTGCTTCTGCCTTGACAATGATGAGACTATTGGGACGTACCACTGAGCCTAGCTGATTCTTTCATTATTAAACTAGTCCTTTTCTTTCAGACCATATTTTATTCTAAGCTTCTTCTACTTAAAACATATCTCACACTATAACCAATGTTATACTATTTTAGTGATTTCTGAACATTTCATGGCTGTAAATATTTAATTTTCAGATTTTATTTAATTATAAGAAATAATACAAAGAAAGAAACATTGTATAATACTATACTGAATTTCTCCCCACAGTAACAGCTGAAAAAACTATGATGTGTATTGACAATCAGCATACCATCATTGACAAAACAAGTAAGTATGTCCCTGAGCATGGGTCACTGTTATTTTGCCTGAAATTTTCATACCATCCAATGTTTTCCTGCCACCCTAATCTTAGCTCCTTGTCTACAATCGTTTCATTCAAAAATTTATGACATTGATTTGTTTTATGTGAAAAAAAGTGTATTTGTGTGAGGAAGTACAAAGTGCAATTATGGAGGTCAGAGGGAGACATAAGGAAGTAGATTTTCTCCTCCACTCAAGGGGAGGAGCCTTGATCTCATAGGCATAGGAGACAACTTCCTAAACAGAACACCAACAGCACAGGCTCTAAGAGCAACAATAAATAAAAGTGACCTCATGAAACTGAAAAGCTTCTGTAAAGCAAAGAACACTGGCATCAGAATGAAACGACAGCCTACAGATTAGGAAAGGATCTGTACTAACCCTATATCTGACAGAGAGCTAATATCCAGTATATATAAAAAACTCATGAAGTTAAACAGCAACAAATCAAGTAATCCAATTAAAAAAAATGAGGAACAAAGCTAAAGAGAGAAATCTCAGTAGAGGACTATCAAATGGAAGCGAAACACTTAAAAAAATGCTCAACATCCTTAGTCATCAGGGAAATACAATCAAAACAACCCTGAGATTTCACCTTACACCCATCAGAATGGTTAAGATCAAAATCTAAAGTGACAACACATGCTGGAGAGTATGTGGAGAAAGAGAAACCCTATTCCTTTGTTGGTGAGAATGTAAACTTGTACAAATCACTTTGGAAATTAATATGGCGCTTTCTCAGACTATTAGGAATAGTGCTACCTCAAAATCCTGCTATACCACTTCTAGGCATATATTCAAAACACGCTCAAGTATACAACAAGGACATTTGCTCAACCATGTTCATAAGAGCTTTATTAATAATAGCCAGAATCTGAAAACAACCCAGATGTCCCTCAACTGAGGAATGGATACAGAAATCATGGTCCATTTACACAATGGAATATACCCAGCAATTAAAAACAAGGAAATCATGAAAATTGCAGGCAAATGGTGGAATCTAGAAAAGATCATCCCGAGTGAGGCATCCCAGAAGCAGAAAGACACACATGGTATATACTCACTTATATAAGGTATAGACCTTATAGGTCTAGTATTCACATAAGTGAATACTAGACCTATAAGGTAGGATAAACATACTAAAATCTATACTCTTAAAGAAGTTGAGCAAGAAGATGCTCAGTTCTCACTCAGAAAGACAAATGGGATGGACAGAGGGAGATAAAAAAGAACAGAACAGAAACCTACCACAGAAGGCCTCCGACTCTATGCAGCCGGGTATCAAAGCAGATGCTGAGTCTCATAGCCAAACTTTGGGCAGCATTCAAGGAATCTTATGAAAGAAAGGGGAAGATAGAAAGACCTGGAGGGAACAGGAGCTCCACAAGGAGAGTAACAGGACCATGAAATCTGGGCCCAGGGGTCTTTTGTGAGATTGGTACTCCAACCAAAGATGATGCATGGAAATAACCTAGATTGAACAGATGTAGCCCATGACAGCTCATTCTCCAAGTGAGTTCACTAGTAAGGGGAAGAGGGACTGTCTCTGACATGAACTCAGCCAGTCCTGATGAGACCTGATAGGCTAGGGTCAGATGGAAGAGGATGAGGACCTCCCCTATCTGTGGACTGGGGGAGGGGCATGGGAGAAGAAGAGAGAGGGAGGTCAGGATTGGGAGGGGCTGAGGGAGGAAGCTACAGCTGGGATACAAAGTGAATAAATTATAATAAATAAAAAATACATTTAAAAAATGAACCTTGAGAGAAGTAGAGGATAAAATTAATAAAAAATTTGGAAAGGTTTTTGGGCTGCAAAGTATAAAATAATAAATAATATTTTAATCAATAGAGACAGAAAGAAATGGCAGTGATGCTGAAGGAGTGTGCAAAAGACGGGCAGCTCAGCTTCCCTGCTTAGCTGTTGACACTTTAAGCACTACCATATCTCCTTAAAATGCTACCCTCTGTGGGAAGTCTAATCACCCACACACACACAAGCACAGAGAGACAGAGAAACACAGAGGGAATACACACATACACAGAGACACACACTCACACAGAGATAGAAAGACAAAAAGACAGGCAGAGAGATACAGAAAGAGACACATAGCAACACACAGATAGACACACAGATGCGCACACAGAAATACACACACAGAAAAGCATGCACACTTACACACAGAGACACACACTGAGACAGGGATAGACAGACTCACACATTTTTTTATGTCATGAATAACAAGTTTGCATAAAAAACCTTTCTGGTCAATATCAGAGTTGACTAACATGCCCACTTATTACCTTGTTTCTCATCGTAAAAAATAATTAGAAATATTGAGCAAAATCTAAAAGCACAACTTTCAGTCCTGAATTCAAGGGCAAACATACAGTTTAATGCAAAAGAATTTTAGATGTCCAATTGTCAAGAAAATTAGAAGAAGTATCTAAGCCTTGAAATGATGATATAAATTTATGCTGGCTGAGCAAGATTTGGGAATTATCATCAAAAGTGGGGCCTCATTTTCCTGACTGAAGAACAAGGTGAATAAGATAGTTCTTTGATGATATTTACCCCAACTGTCTCTACACTGCTCTCACATCCCATTGCAAATGCTACATTATCTCATACTAACTTGGCTTTTCTTAATTTGTGTGGGTTTTTTTTTGTTGTTGTTGTTTGTTCAATTTCTTTTTTTTTTTTAGACAGGCTCTACACTCTTTATCTCAGAATGACAGTAAGACAATTGGGTTGCCGAGGCTAGCCTCATAATCAAGACAATTCTTTCTCACTTTAGTCTTCTTTATGCTGGGACTGATGAGCATTATAACTAGCTAAATTAATTTTCTGACATTTACAGAGATTCCTGCCTATAATGAAGATCTCAAAAATATCTATAGATGTCTAATTATTTAAACTGAGATTTTTCATTGCTATAAGACAAATTCATCTCCCATGTCGGTGAGTATTCTTTATCATAAAGAATATAATGATATACATTGATATGCCATTACTATGTGATATTACCTGCCTGGCTAACTTGTTAATAACAGATTACACACTGGGAATTAACACATAAACACGTACACATATACAGCATGTGAGTTGTACTAGTGGATTGTCTTGCTCTGCAAAAAAAAAAAAAAAAAATTAATTACATTTATTTAACTGTTCATTTAACCTGGCAAAAGTGTAAGAAAAAGATATTCCCTCCAGGTTCTGTTTTCAGCTGTAATATTCTTGGAGAGATAGTTATATCTTTATATAGCTGTTTTCATATGGTCTATTCTGAAGACTGAGTGTGCCATATTGCTATGTCACTCATAATTGACTGTGATCATGGTTTGTATTTGTCTTGTATCTTCTTCCTGAATTGTTTTCAAAATGGTATGGTTGAATTTTGGGAGGAAAAGGAAGACAATATATTAAAGTAGTATTATATGAGAAAAAAAAATCTGGGCACATGGGTTTTCCCTGAGACTGATAGTCCAACCAAGTACCATGCATGGAGATAACCTGGAACCCCTGCACAGATGTAGCCCATGACAGTTCAGTCTCCTAGTGAGTTCCATAGTAATAGGAACAGGGACTGTCTCTGACATGAACTGATTAGTCTGCTCTTTGATCACCTCCCCCTGAGGGGGGAGCAACCTTACCAGGCCACAGAGGAAGACAATGCAGCAACTCTTGATGAGACCTAACCGACTAGGATCAGAAGGAAGGAAAAGAAGACCTCCCCTACCAGTGGACTTGGGGAGGGACATGCGTGGAGAAGAAGGAAGGGAGGGATTGGAAGGGGAGAAGGGGGGAACTACAGGTGGAATACAAAGTAAATAAAATGTAATTAATTTTAAAAAATTAAAATAAAAAATAAGAAAAAAATTGGAATAGACTATCTCAAGATAATATAGGCTCATTAAAAGAAAAGAACTAAAAGAAAAATAGGAGATAGAGGTTTATAGAAAGAAGGTTCCAGTGCAAGAAAGCCTTGTAAAATATAATAGTCTGTTCATTGTTCTGAGGACAAGAGTAATAGAACAGCTTTTAAGATAGTCAGATAATTTTACTTATTTATGAGCTTGAAATAATCTAGGCATTTCAAAATCATTTACCGAATGGTCATATACATATATTTTTATCATTCCTCAAAAAAGTAGAGATATATACATAGATAAATAGAAGATAAATAGATAATAGATTAGAGAGATAGATAGATAGAAAGATAGATAGATAGATAGATAGATAGATAGATAGATAGATAGATAGATAGATAGATGCTAGGTAATGGATGATGATATATAAAAGAAAGAAAGAAAGAAAGGAAGAAAGAAAGAAAGAAAGAAAGAAAGAAAGAAAGAAAGAAAGACACATAGATAGGGACACAGAGAGATAAATATTTAGTAAGATGATCAAAGGATGTTAGATTTCAAAATACATGGAAAGCCAACACCAACATTTTGGTTTCATTATATATTTTTGAGCACTTGGATGTTTATATGTTTTAAGTGGAAAAAAATGTCTTGATTGCACATTATGAATGATTTGCATTTTGTAATAATCTGTATTCATGAACACCCACTAGGATAAATATGTAGATGGTATTCTAAAATTACATGGTTTTGCTTAGTTCTCATTTTCTTAAACTCTTTTCATCCCTTTTGGGCTAATGGAAAGGAAATGTTCATTTTGGTCTATGACACGGTATGATATCCAATAAAATTTAGAGTTGTTACTGAAATAATCCTGATAAGAAACTAAGGTTATCCAAAAATATTTTTTCTTCCATCAATATACTAGATTGCATGTTTCCTGCTCCCATGCTTGCTATATCAGTGAATTCTTAAGAACACAAAGATGAATCAATATAAGATCCGCAATATAACTTTTAAAAATGTTCTCAGTGGAGCTGGAAAGATTGCTCAGTGGTAAAAGGCACTGGCTGCTCTCAACGGAGAACCTGTGCTCAATTTCCAACATGCACATTGAAGCTCAGAGCTGTCTGCTTCTTCTGGCCTCTACAGTCACTGCACAAGCTCATGTGAGTTGATCATTAACACTCTTCAGTGGCCTAACATAGACTCTGCATTGCTGTAGAGCCACATAGGATCAGCCCACCTCAGCTGTATTTAAACAGAGCTTTAATGCATGACTAGTGATTTTTTGAAAGAGAAAATCAAGAAACTATTACTCCAAACGTTGCTATTCAAACTCTGCAAGAAAAGAAAAATAAGCTAGAATGTGACTTCACATAGGTAAGCATCTTCAAAGGAATGTCTTATAAACCTCTTCATTGACCATATTTCTCCTTCCAGTGACATTAATGCTTTATAACTTGCCATTTTGCCCTACCTTATATTTGAATGGGACTAGAATCAGCATAAGTATATAACAGAGGTGAAAAGTATCTATCTTTTTTCTTCCCCTTTGTGCAACGGAAAGCTATTATTTAGCTTTATTTTTTCCATCTAAGAAAAATATGGGTCCTAAACATTTCAAAGGTTGAAAATGGAATGGATGGGAGATAAATTTGGTAGTTTCCCTGTAGGACAACTTATAAATTTGTGGCTTAATGACAGAAGCTTAGAAGTGTGGATTAACCCCTGTCCATAACTTCTGTGTATACCTTTATTTAAGGAGAATTACTTTCCTGACTCTTTAGGATACTCATGTTCTTCTCTCAGTGGCCACCAATGAGTCTAAATAGCTTATGTAATCCCTAAGGCCAGTAAAAGGAGAGAAGTCAGGGTTATGTAGAGAAGACACACCTCAGACTAGCCTCTTTGTGCTTATGAGCTTCACCAATATCTGAGTAGGGATTGTATGCAGTTAGTGAATGTACATTTCCTGACATACATGAGATTGTGTGCCTTTCCTCAGAATACACTCCAGTCAATCACAACACTTTGCTCTTAAATCTTTCAAGGTCCACACATTTAAACAAGCCTAAAGCTTGGCAAAATTGTGTGAGTACTTAATATTCCCCGATAACCAGTGATAAACTCTAAAGCTGGTGTTCAACTTTGCTTAAAGACAGAACCTGAATGACAGCACTGTGCCCCTGTGGAGATGCATGCTAACAGATCAGAAGAAAAGCATTAAAATGTATAATGAAACACTGAAATTATGCGGCAAATTATGACATAAAATTTGAGAAATCACAAGCCACAGTGGCATTCATAATCCTTAGGGCCACTACTTTGCCAGGCGCTTTCCCTGGTACTGACAAAGGCATGTGCTGAAAGGCTCAGGTGGCTGGCAGTTTGAAATCCTCTTGAGGAAAAGTAACTAGAGCTTGGGTTCTGGCTGTGGCCAGACTCTTCATTTATTCTCTACAATAGACCTTCTAGGGATAAAACAAACTAAGAACTTATCCTAGGTTAAAAAACAATTTAAAAGCAGAGTGCCAGAATCATTATGGAAAAAGAGGGAGCTAGTAAGACCTGGAGGAGACAGGAACTCCACAAGGAGAACAACAGGGGCAAAATACCTGGGCCCAGGGGGAGCTTCAGAGAATGATACTCCAACCAAGGACCATGCAGGGAGAGGACCTAGAACCCCTGCTCAAATGAAGCCTACAGGCTGCTCAGTCTCCAAGTGGGTTCTCTAGTATGGGGATCAGGGGTTGTCTCTGAAATAAACTCAGTGGCTGGCTTTTTGATCACCTTCCCCTAGGGGGTGGAAGCAAACTTGCTGGGCCACAGAGGAAGATGATGCAGTCAGCCTTGATGAGACCTGATAAGCTAAGGTCAGATAGAAGAGGAGGAGGACCTCCCCTATCAGGTGACTAGGGAAAGGACATAGGGGAAGAAGAGGGAGGATGGGTGTGACTGGAAGGAGAGGAAGGAGGTGACTGCAGAGCGGATAAAAATCAAATAAATTGAAACAATTAATTAATTAAAAAATTTAAAAACAAAACAAAAAAAAATACCATTCTAAAACTTATTCACTTGTCGGGTACTGAGATGAGATGTCAAAAGCAGTTAAGTGTAATCCCACGCATTTACTTAACATTCATTCATTCACTCAGTTTTCCTATCTATCCTTGTAACCCTCCAGACATCTACTTTTGCCCTTCCCCCATGTGGCAGGTTCAAAGCGGCTTCCACAGAGACATCCCCTCCCCTTCCCTTAGTGATGACATGGTGAGGAGTCGAAGTGGTGTTTTCTACAAAGCCTCAGGAGACCATTTAACCCTGCTTCATCTGCCAAGCCGGTCTCCACGAACAGCATATACGTAGAGGAAGGGAATTATAATCCTTCTCAACAATGCTTGAGTCTTTGGTACTTTCAGAAAAGTGTCTATTGAACAAAAAGGCCCCACAATGAGAGGAAGATGTTTTACATTTGTCCCTTTCACGTACTTTGTTTGGTAAAGGCACACTCATTCTTTTTCTTCTTTATTATTTTCTAATTAAAAATGATAAAAATGGTGGTGTCTTGTCTTTTCCCTACCAGAAATAGAGAAAATACAAAAGATAAAGAGAATGACAGCATGTTAAACATGTTACTCAAATAAGTATTCAAAGCAGAATATGTTACTGCAGGAGAAAAAACAGCATTATGGTTGCCTTTGGCTTAAGATAGAGAAGTGACTAACACAACACTGCACTTGTTCTCTTGAGGCTACAGGCAGAGAACATAAGAGCTCCAAACAGTGGTTTCCACATTTTCCATCCAGACAAGAAGCACAGTCAAGGCAACTTCAGTGTGTACTGTGTTTAAGGTGTTGAATACATATCTCCCCATACAGCAAGCACAATAGACACTATCCCTGCTCAATACAGTCTTCTGAAATATGCACTCATGAAGTGAGTATCTATTGAAGATTCTAGCTCCAACTAGATATGTGCCAAAAAAATGCCAGGTTCTGTTCAAAGGTCAAAGATATCACTTTGCAAAGCAGTATTAAAAGGATTGTTTTCTCACCTTTTTATTTTTCCCCGTCAGTACCCAGTACCCTTCTTTTTAGCAAAAGCTGTGAATAGGGAGGCTCAATTTAATTAAAAGATTGATCTTCTGAAAACAATACTTAATAACAGGCATGAAAAAGGAGAGTAATTCTGCATTTCCAAACATTGTCCTCAAGTTAATTTAACCTGAGCTATGTGTGAACCATCAAGAAAGTCTGAGATCGATATGTTCAGACTGAAATCAATGGAGTAGAGAGAAGAAACAAACTCCAATTGACTAGTTCATTCAAACCAGCAAGAGCCTTGTGGGAAGAAGTATTTGTGGAGCCCCTTGACAGGCGGCCTTCAAGGGCAGCTGTTTGGGTTTTTGCTTATTTGCTGAAGGAGAAAAGAATTTTGTAGATATTTGTTTCTCTGTAGGATAGGTCATGGAAATAGTGTCCTGAGTTCAAAGTTACTGAACAATCAAACAACAATATCTGTGTCCATTTTTAAATTATTACAGCTAAGGATGGAATACCACGTTATTCTTATGTTTTATCAACCTCTAGTTGCTGAACATTTTTCTTCAGACACCATTTCAACATTATTAAAAGCTATGCATAAGCAAACCCTGGAACAAAATGTGTGTGTACGTATGCAAACGTGCACACACACACAGACACACACACACACACGCGCGCGTGCGCACACACACACATACTCACAAAAACACACACACATGCACTCACACAAACACACACACGCTTTTTATCCTACATTAAAACTGGTTGGACTTTTATTTCATTTTTTCTCTTTAATAAAAATTTTCTAAAAAACACGAAATTGTTTATATAGTTTTTCTAGACTATGGATTAGTTACTTCAAATACTAATATCAATGTAAGTCAAAAGAATCTAAAGTATAGAGGGCAAAGGAATTCCCCACATGTTCATCTGACTCAGTTTGCAGAAAAATGTATACTTTTCACATCCGTATGTTATTATTTAACCTGGACAAAAATCATACAAAACTTCTGGACCTAAGTAGTTTATTTACTTTCACTAGATCTTCAAAACTGCATGAACGTGAATAATAATGTTGTGTGTAATGTTTTACTTTAAAATACGCAGCATAATTTGATTCCTTAAGTAGTGTGTGCCAATTTATTTGTTTCATGCATGTTTTATATTCACACATCTTGAAGCAAAGAAAAAAGAATCATTGGATTGTTTGTGATCCCAACCACACTTCAAAATACTTTATAGTAAATAATGATGCATTTGGAAATTCTCTCTCTGTGTGTGTCTCTATATCTCTGTCTGTCTGTCTGTCTGTCTCTCTCTCTCATCTCTTTCACATACTTTCTAAGCTTCCAGTTGGCATCAAAGTAGTGAGCAAGCCCAATTACAGACTAGGACCAGTGAGCCATTCACAGAATGGTCTTTAAGAAGATAAGCAGATGCAAGCAGAAGCAAAAAGAATAACATGGGAGAATTTTAAGTCCAGTTCCTTAATTAATTTATTCTTTGGAAAATGCAAGCATAACTTCTTCTATGTCTATATTTTTCAGTAAAATTGGCACACAGATAACTACCTAGGACACAAAGGTCTCTACATGGAAAGTAGCTGAATGATTATTCAATTTCACACTAACCGTTCAACCTCTGAGAACATTTGTTCTAGTTTCCTTCCCTGTTGCTGTGATAAAATACTAATCAAAAATAACGTAGAGGAGGAAAGGACTTATTTGGCTGCGTTGTAGTCCATCACTGAGAGAAGTCAATGCAGGAGATTAAAGCAGAAGGGCCATAGATGCAGAGACTGAAGCAGAGTCCATGGAGGACCCTGCTTACAGCCTTGCTTTTCCTGGATTGTACAGCTGCTGTTAAGCATGCAATAACCATTAGAAAAAAAGAGGCCATGAATATAAAAGAGAGATGGGAGGAATATATAAGAGAGTTTGGAGAAAAGGTATAGGAGAAAGAAATGTCTTAATTAAATTATGATCTCAAAGCTACACAAAAGAAAAGATATCTATCTCAGGATTATTAGATATCAGATATTTGAGTTTATCATCAGAATGGCTCCATGCACATTTATTTATGAGACTTCACTGTCCTTCCCATTTTCAAAGTAATGGATCTAATGTATGTAGAAATTATATTTTATGCTTTTTCACTGAAGGAAAATTATAGGGAAATTTGAGCAACATAGTATGAGTCCTAAAGCATTTTACAGAATCATGTATTTCACTTAACTTCTCTTGGGTCTTTAGTAATGTATAGCTTTTGTTGCTTCTGCCGCTGTTATTTGTTTGTTTGTGATATAGTCTCACTATGTAATCCTGGGTGTCCTGGAACTCTCACCCTTTGCCTCCTGGTTTAAAGGCATGTGCCACCACACTCAGCTTTAATATATAGCTTTGAGTTGTGATAATCATCACAACTAAAAAAACCAAGGGTTTTTCTCTGATATCCTCTATATATCTAATGAAATGGGACATGCTGAAAAGTGACTAACACTGATGTGAAATTATATTATTACTAATCACTCATTGTACTTCTGGTTTGTGACTCTAGTATTTTCCTCAACATAATTCAGCTTTATAATTTTAGTGCTTTCCTTACTCAGGAAGCAGAGTCACAAAGTTAGAGTGTCTGTGTTCTACAGAATAATCTACCCACTAGATGCCTCTAGTGAGCACTTGCAATTATGGCAGCACTGAGAAGGAAGACCCATGAGATAATAACTAGAGGTCCCAGATAGAGACGTCCCCACACAGGCCATGAGTAGAAGTAACATTACCCTAAGCATTGACATTCAACCCTTCTCTCTTCTCAGCTTTTTGTTGTTGTTCTCTGCAGCATCTTTCTTTATTAGGCCTTCCCTACTTACTACAGCCAAACCATTCCTTTAAATGTGTCCAAGCAAGAAATGTTGAAGATTATCAAGTTAGTATGACAAAGTTTTGAGAGTTATAGAATTTTCATGCTTCTCATTGTGGTTTCTGTTTTTAGGAATCGCATTTTCCACTTGGGTGACAGACCCCCCCTCCTTGCTTTCACCACAGAATACTAAGTCAAACACACTCTTTAGCCATCTTCTTGGATGTAAGGAACTTCAGATAATTTTACATATGGGCCTTCAGATTATTTTCTGCTTTTCTTGTTTTAATGGCTGAGGTAAATTTCACTCGACATAAGATATATAGATCACACATGTGGAATTCAACATTGTATAATGCATGATATTCTGATAATGGAGAGAAAACTTCCTGGGAGTTTCCAGTTGCTTTTGGAGAAAGTGATGCTTTGTCTCCACGGCATTAATATAGAGCTTTGTACTTTTAGAAAGATTACAAATGCATTATGCTATTTGATCCTCATAAAAGTCCTCCGAGATAGGTGAGACACTTTAAAAACAAAGAAATCAGCTCAAAGAGATTTTCCAACAAAGCTGGTTAGTTAGCAGGAGCCAGCACTCCTGATGCCTTCTCTGCATACTTTCTTCTACCGTGAGGGCCAGCTGAAAGCGTTAGAAACAAATTCAGCCAAAGTCTGCAGCAATCCTTTCAAAAGCTTTATTCATTCTTATTTCTGAAAACATTTATTCTATTTTAGTGATGTTGGGAAATCTTGAAGACATAAGTAAATACAAACCACTCACTGATAAGGATGTTGCCTTAAGGAGCAAACATCCACACACAGTGGATGACATCACATGAATATTATAACTCAATTTATTACTAAGTCAGTTTCTAATTATAAAGAAAACATTTTTCATATCTTTGACCATTTTAAATAAAATTAGAAGCATTTATATTGCCTAGATATACCACCATAATTTTTATAATCTTCCTATTATCAGACAATTGTGGCCTACTAGTCATTTGAAGCATAAAACATCATAATGGCCTTGTAATCATATCCATTTTAGGCTGAAGCCTAAGAATTTCTAGCCATAGAATGGGAAGTTTAAAAAAATATTTGGTAAATGCTACTAGATGTTTTTCTAAAGTGCTTTAAAAAACAATTTATACTCCACTGGTGATGGAAAAAAATGCCTAGCATTTTATTTAGTTTTTGACATTTTAACCAACATGCCACTTTCTTTTCATATACATTTCTTTGGATTTAGTACTTTTATTTTAAATTTTATGAAGACTTAGAACTTATTTTTAGCTTAAATTATTCTCTTCCCTTCTGTGTTTTTTGCTTAGTGGTCTTATTAAATTGAGAAAACTCCTCATGAGATGTTTCTAGATCATAACTGGTTCTTCAATGATCACCTCATGAATATATAATAATTTTCAGGTTATCTCTGGATGAATTAACACCATCTGTATTTTTAGAATTGGAAGGAATAAAAACTTACTGAGAATGGGCTATGCCAATTCACTATGACAAATTGAAAACTCATAAAATTTACTTCAATTCCACCCTTTTTCCTCTACAATATTTTATGTAATCCCATTTTTCTGGTAAATATCATTTGAGAAAAATAAAAGCTATCTAGGTATTATCTTACTTGCATTGGAGAAATTAAAAATGGCATCATTTTTCACATTTTCTTCTGGAATTACTATTAAAATTACCAATGTACTGCTATCTTCATTTATATTGATGCCTTTATCTATAGTATACTAGTCTACTGTATGAAAACACAAGTTATTGATTCTACTAAATGTAAATTTTGGGCTTGTTTTCAGCTATCTGTTATTAAGTGTGGGTAGTTTTGTACAACTTTCCTGGTCGAGATTGCCAATTATTTTTAAAAGATAAGTGCATCATGGAATTATTTGGCTGTAGCCTATTATTTTGGGGAAATTTCACAAAACAAGCATAAAATAATTATATTCTTATTCATACCACATAGTGCTAGAATTTGGGGGAGGAATTAAGCTTGGGTAAGATAACAAGGTATTACGTTCAAAAGACTTGTTTAAAAAGAAAGAAAACATTAAATAAACAAGCAACAAAGCCATCCTCACCTTTAAACTAGTTCAATTTTTGTTTTGTTATTCTGTACCAAATTGTATTTTGTGTCATCAGAGTTATGTTTTAATGCATGCATTCTGGACAGTGGCATTAAAACAAACCTCAGGGTTCCATCTAGCACAGCCGTGGAAGGAAGACTCAAGGAGAGACATGCTCAGCTGCAAGCTGCCTGAGTACTTTCTAAAGCAGAAAGCGCTGCAGGAACCTATCACTGCTTATAAATATTTATTGAATATTGTCGTGGCATCAAAAGTTAGATTTTGGGAGCAATTAGTAGAAAAAAACAAGACTATTCACTAGGAAAGACAACAACCACATCTTTGGACATAAAGTTTGTGACGGAGGGAGCTCATAGGCGTTTAAAGATAGAGAAGAGTTCTATAAAGGGGCACAAGGAGAATGACCATTAGAAAGCCTAGAAAGAATTCTCACAAGTGTCACTAGGGATGTGGGAGATGTCTTTTAGGAACTTTGCTACATTTGCTTGAAGGGCAAACAGTGACAATTGTCATCCTTGGGAAAAAATTCAGACACAAGGCAAGTAGAGAACACAGTTTTAGAAAAAGTGATAAATACAGTTGCACACAAAATCATACATCTTCTTTTCTGAGAGAGACAACAAAAAAAAATGGTTGAAGACATTGGAATTAGAAAAGGATGAAAGATAACAGACAAGGACCAATTAAATTTGTACCCATAACTTTCGGCAAACACATAGAAATTGTGGAGTGTATGCATACTTCGGAATTTTCAAATTAATTCCTGTGAACTAACAAATATGTGTGAGTTGATGGTAGAGGCAGTGACGAGGAAGTAAGTAGCAAGGGTTTTTCCAGGATGTCTGTCCCAGTCACTCCCACAAGCCTGAGACCCTCACCTTCTCTATTTTCATGAGCGTCTTCTTGTTGAGGAGAATTTATTTCTCCATTATGGCAGCTCATCAAAAAAAAAAAAAAAAAAAAAAAAAAAAAAAAAAAAAAAAACGGTCCAGTACTCAAAATCAAGACTAAGTTCTCTATATTAATTACTTTTCTTGTTGCTATGTCAAAAGGAAGTTAAGGAAAGAAGAGTTTCTTTAGGCTCAGGGCAAGGAAGGCTGGTGACAAGAGCTCGAGGTGGCCAGTCGACTGCATTCATACTAGATAGCAAGCCGAGAGAGATAAGTGCTAGTACTCAGCTCACTATCTACTTTTTATGCATCTTGAATGGACCCCCAAAATGGTGCAGCCCACACTAACCTTTGCTAGACAGCCCCTCAGAGAGGCACAAAGGTTTGTCTTTTTTTCAATCAAATAGTTAATCAATACTAACCATCAATTCTCTTTCTGCCTAGAAAATAATCTTAACCTAATCCCTCCCTCTCAAGATGATTCAGCCTCTTTGCTCCCTATAATATGAGTACTTGCTAAGAATTGATGAAAATTTTCACAGTATATACATGTGAGCACCCACTATATATTCTAGACAGGCATTTTAGGGGTGACATAATATCCTATAATGTGGCCAAGTATAAGATGAGAGATTAAACAGCCTAAATACATTTCAGCAATAATCAGAAAAAATAAAACATACTACTTATGTGAGCCTCTTAAATCTGTACCTCGTTTCATTATCATTTATTTCAGTATTCTTTAAAGAATAAGCTACACCAAATCTACCTGGAGGTGT
Organism: Psammomys obesus; assembly: GCF_907164565.1. Lineage (NCBI taxonomy): Eukaryota > Metazoa > Chordata > Mammalia > Rodentia > Muridae > Psammomys > Psammomys obesus. The sequence goes on from NW_026585644.1 coordinate 53,032,974, forward strand.
TTAGTAAAAATGAAATTTTCTAGTCATGTGCTACTTGAGAAGGATCTGAAACCCACATCTTTAATAATTTCCCCAGGTGTTTCTCAAGGATGATGCAATTTGCAAAATAGCACCTCTATAGCTCATAGTGCCTCTTTTATTACCTCCATTATTGTATGTATTAAATTCAGTGGTGGACTAGTTTCTCCAGGGCCAGAATCATGTCTTATTTCCAAGTGTATGTGCTACAGTTCACAGCACTGTGACTTACATATAATATATACTCAATAAATTTTGGTTGAATTATTGCCCATTTCTGTGTTTCATCATGGTGAAAATTATTATGAGACTGTTAAGAGCCAGTAATGTATTTTCTTTATGTGGCAGGTCATGGAAAATCTATTTGAAGATTCAAATATATACACACATACATATACTCAATAGACACAAACATACTAATTGAAAAACATTCGGAAGAATTAAAAAATGAGTAAGTAAAGAAAGGAAATGTCTTTTGTCGCAATCTTTATGAAGTCATCCTATGTATATAGTAAATTCACATATCTAAATATTATATACAATATGTATGAAGATATACATATAAATTTATTTATAAATATGAAAATATGAATATATACATATATATTTATTTATAAATATGAAAACCATAATGTTTTGTCAATTTTCATTTTATGTCAGAATCTACCACTGCTATGATTTAAGTACAAACTATCTCTGTGCTAAACTTTTCTTGGAAAACTTGTCTGCAGATTTTAATATAGCTTTGAAAGTGTTTCCATGCTCAAGAATTGTAGGCACAAAAAGTACAGGATAACCATGCTAAAAACCCAAGTCCACAAACCCAAAATAACTAAGTAATGAGAAACGTTCAAAAGGGGGAACTTTTGAATCTTTCTGAGAAGGGATAAATGTAATAGACATGGGGAGGGACGGAGGAAGGAAACCAGCTGGGAGCCTGAGAAGGGAAGCAAAAGAGATCAAGTGGGAGGAGGGCAAATGGAGGCAGAACTGGAGTCCCTGGAGGATGGCTCATCTCTGGGACAAGCTAGAAACCTAAGGCAATGGAAACTCTAGGAATCTGTGAGCGTGGCTCTAACTGTGACTCCTAACGATGCGGGATTTGGAGCCATCTTCTGTAACCAGAAAAAACTTCCAATGGAGAGATTGGGACACGAATCCAGACACAGAACCTTAGACTCACAATTTCCCCTGCCAACCAAATATTCAGGGATAACTATGGAGCAGAAATTGAGGGAATGGCCAACTAATGACTGGGACAGCTTGAGACCCATGCTATGAGAACGAACCTACCCTCACACTATTATTGATCTTCTGTTATACTTTTAGATAGCCTAATGGCATAAGTATAATCTGAAAGGCTTCACCCAGATGCAGAAATCCACAGCCTAACTTAGGTAGAGTTTGAGCAGTTCCATGAAAGAGGGGGAGGAAGGAATATAGGAGCCAGAGAGGTCAAGGCCACCACCAGAAACAGAGAACCAACTCACATGCAAACATAGGAGCCCACGGAGACTGAACCACCAGAGAGCATACATGGGAAGAACCTAGGCCCTCAACACCTTTGTGACAGTTGTGCAGTTCAGTCTTCATGTGGGACTCCTAAGAACAGACACTGGAACTCTACCTGACACTGTTGCCTGCCTTTGGATCATTTCCCCCTAACTGGGCTGACTTGCCGAGCACAATAAAAGATGTGCTTAGTCCTACTACAATGTGATATGCCATGGAGGCCTCCCTTTTTTCTGAGCCTCCTCTGAGAAGAGAGGGCAGGGAGGATAGGAGGGAGGTGGGGTGGGGATGGAAGGAGTATGAGGAGAGGAGGAAGGGGAAGCAGTCATCAATCTGGAGTAAAATTAATTAACTGATCATTAAAGAAATGAAAACAAATAATTTTTAAAAAACAAACAAAAGGAGGGAAAAAAGAATTGTAGGCACTCAGAGCTGAAGTGTACTAAATAGATTAATTAAGTTAAAGGCGAAGGATAAAGTTTTTATCAGTTTGCTGCTTATTTGTTGATTGGACAAAGCTTCCTGTGACCAGCAATTGAAGGGAATTTCTCATAAAACAGCCCAGATTAACTCAGTAAGTCCCCATGATGCTGTGAGACGGGAAGCAGCATCTAAATCCAGCACATGTCCATATATCGTGTGCCTCAAGAATCTCAGCTGCTAGCAAACTACAAGTTCTAGGGCAGGAAATATGGATCATCTGTGAAGCAATGACTCTATGATTGAAATTCACTGTTTTCTTTACATGTGTAAGTAGAATTATACTTTCATAAAGAATTTGACTACATACTAATGGTGAAAAAGATCCATTGTCTTAGTGACAACAAATTCGAGGCATAAGGTTATTGTATAATTCATATACTGATTTCTGTATGGCCACCCATGTCTGGCTGCAATCCTCATTCCGAAAATCTCCTGTTTGGATGCTGTGGGAACACGATGCCCCAATTTTGCCTTGATAGGCTAATAAAGCAGCTTGCAATCAATCGCTGAGCAGAGGAGAGAAAGGGCTGGACATGTGCCAGGAGAGGAGGAGGAATTAGAGGAGGAAGCAGGGGATTCAGCTGCAGGCCAAGGTCTAAGTAACACCAGGAGAGAACAGAATGATTCAGCTAGAGCAGCAGAGCAGTGGATGCTACAATGTGCAAGTATCTCTGGGATATACACTGGGAAGGAACCAAATTAGCTTAGAGGGTTAAGAACAGAGTTGTAACTGCTCAGTTATTGTATTGTGAAGCTTATTATTAAACAAATATAAAGGAATTTCAATTATTTGTGTGATAGCTGGGTTAGGAGAAAAACAGACACAAACAGTTTGATAAAAAATAACTAGAAACAAATAGAGTTTTAAAGTAAAAGATAAAAGATGCAATAATTAAAATATTCTCTTCTCCCTCTCCCCTAAAACCTCCTTTTAGGACAGTGAAAGTGTTAAGAGACAGAATGAAAAGAAATAAAAATGATAGAAAATGGAATGGTACTAAAGCTTTCTGAATCTAGCAGAAGAGAACAATAAATGATGATCTCTTAGCACTTACAAATAGCCATGTCCCAGGCTGGCTGGGAAAAATTAAGAGGCATGCTAAACTCTATACTAGAAGGTGCCTAATGTTCAGATAATATTTCAAATTCTTTTAGAAGTAATAAAAATATATAATGTAGAACACAAATGGGTTGATTGAAGCGTGAGAAGACAGAACTTTAAATCTCTTCTGAGCTGGGGTTTTAGGTCCTCTCCATGCATTGTCCTTGGTTGAGGTGTCAGTCTCTGCAGGGCCGCCAAGGCTCAGACTTTTTGGTTCTGTTTGTCTTCTTTTGGAGCTCATGTCTCCTCAAGATATTTCTATCTCTCCCTTCTTCCATAAGATTTCCTGCACTCTACCAGTATCCAAAGTTCATCCCATTTGCCTTTCTGAATGAGAATCTTCCCTAGGGTCTTCCTTGTTGTTTAGCTTCTTTAGGAGTATAGATTTTAGTATGTTTATCTTACATTATGTGGCTAATATCTACATATGAGTGTGAATATGCCATGTGTGTCTTTCTGCTTCTGGGTTAACTCACTCAAGATGATCTGTTCTAGTTCCCACCATTTGCTTGCAAATTTCATGATTTCCTTATTTTTAATAACTGAGTAGCATTCCATTGTGTAAATGTACCACAATTTCCGTATCAGTTCCTCCATTGAGGGACATCAGGGTTGTTTCCAGCTTCTGGCTGCTGCTACGAACATTGTTGTATACTTGAGCATATTTTGGAAATATGCCTAGGAGTGATATAGCTCTATCTTAGGTAGCACTAGTCCTTATTTTCTGAGAAAGCGCCAGATTGATTTCCAGAGTGGTTGTACAAGTTTACATTCATTCCCACCAGCAACGGAGGTGGGTTCCCCTTTCTCCACAACCTCTCCAGCATGTGGTGTCACTTGAGTTTCTGATCTTAGCCATTCTTATGGTATAAGGTGAAATCTCAGGTTCCTTTTAATTTACATTTCCTTGATGACTAAGGACACTGAGCATTTCTTTAAGTGTTTCTCTGCCATTTGCTATTCCTCTACTGAGAATTCTCTGTTTAGCTCTGTACTCCATTTTTAATTGGATTACTTGTTTTTTGTTTTGTTTTGTTTGGTTGGTTTTTTTTTTTTTTTTGGTGTTTAACTTCTTAAGTTCTTTATTTATTCTGGATATTAGCCCTGTGTCTCATATAGGGTTGGTAATGACCTTTTCCCAATCTGTAGGCTGATGTTTTGTTCTGACAACAGTGTCCTTTGCTTTACAAAAGCTTTTCCGTTTTATGGGGTCCCATTTGTTGCTTGTTGATCTTAGAGCCTGTCAGCAACTTTTTAAAATTCTTTTTTAAAAAAGATTAAAATCTTGCCAGGACAGCAAAAAATGTTCAAGTCTCCTTATCTTGTTCACCATTGGACAGAAGGGGAATTCCATTTTATTAGAGCTACAGCTTCTGACAGGGATTCCCTTCCCTGGCCCAGGCAGCTTTTCTACACTTTTCGGGGAATTATGGATGTTTATTTTTCCAATTGTACACATCCCTGATTGAAAAGAAGACCTAAAACTTCAAAGAGGGAGGATTGGAACATTTTCTTTCTCCTTCCCCAGGGTGGAACTGGCCACCTAGAGCAGCAGGGAAGGAAACATGGGGAGTGTGCCGCTCAGGGAACTATTTCTCCCTCCCTCTTTTCGTTCTGCATAGACAGCAAAGAACCCCTAAAAGAGGCTGGCCGTCTCCCTGTCTCCATACAGGTAACAGAACTGGAACTTTGGGACCACAAGTGGGAATCAAACTGGGGTTCCTGTCTGAAGGCCTGAGAAAAGATTGTGAAAGGCAAGACAAGTTTTCTTTCACTTTTCTGTTTTAATTGGGTCTTTGGCAGTTTGTATGATGCCTTTCCATACTGCTAAATGTGAGCTTGGCACAGCCTAGTGACTCAAGATCCCTGGACACAAAAAGCCTAGATAAAACATTTTGTCTATTATGGATATTTCTTACTCCAGTCAAATGCATACAGAAAATAAACAATTTAACATTCAACATTTTGATGCACAGACGCGCGCACGCGCGTACAAACACACACCTTCACTATGTCACATAAGATGGCCTAAAGGTAATGATACCCATTAGCAGTGAACAAATATAGCACCCAGACCTAGGTTTCTAACACCATATACCCATGAAAGGAACCAAGGCTCAGTGGAAAGGTCACATATTCCAATATTAAGACAAAGAATGCAGGAGATTGTTGCAGAACACACTACAGTGACAAAAGTAAGTTATTAAAAAATCAGAACGAATAATAACAGGATATATGTGTAGGGGAAAAGAGAATCAGTTGAAAAGGCTATTGATAAAGCTGAAAGAGTTTGAAAATAAGGGAAAACAATAAGCACTTTAGAGTCATAAACACAAAATAAAAACTGAATACACATGAGTGTGTCATACTAAATGTGTATGATTTAATAAACAAAAGACATAGTTTATTGCTAGATGAATACCCATATCAACAATGGAGATCTTACTTTCCACCATCACTTCATACTTCATTCTAATCACAATCCTCTTTCTTTCAAGTTCCGGTAAAATCACTTTAATTTTATTTATATATTTATTTATTACTATTTATTCCCTGATAGGGAGGACCTCCTTTTTAAGGTAGCTAAACATGTGTTGAAAATCCATTATACAAGGGCAGGCTGTTTGACACCCCCCCCCCCCCGGGGAGGAGCAGTCTGTTAGGCCACAGAGGAGGACTTTGCAGCCAGCCCTGAAGATACCTGATAAAACAGGGTCAGATGAAAGGGGAGGAGGTCCTCCCCTATCAGTGGACTTGGAAAGGGGCAGGGAGGAGACCAGGGAGGGAGTGTGGGGTTGGGGAGGGAATGAGGGAGCGGGATACAGCTGGGACACAGAGTTAACAAAATGTAACTAAAAAGAAAATAATAATAATAATAAAAAGACCATAATACAAAATCAAACAAACAAACAAAAAAAAAAAAAAACAAAAAAAATCCATTATATATTCACAGGACAGAAGCCTACTGCAGAGGCTTCTGAAAGACTCTAACTAGTAGTGTATCAAAGCAGATGCGGAGACTTATAACCAAACCTTGGGCAGAGTGCAGAGAACCATATGAAAGAAGGGGGACTTAGTAAGATCTGGTGAGGACAGGAGCTCCACAAGGACAAAATATATCAGGGCACAGGAGCCCTCTATGAGACTTTTTCTCCAACCAAGGACCATGTCGGGATATAACCTAGAACCCCTGCTTGGATGTAGCCCATTGTAGCTCAGTAACCAAGTGGGTTCTCCAGTAAGGGGAACAGGAACTATTTATGACATGAACTCAATAGCTGGCTCCTTTACCTCCACCCCCCCTTCCTTGATGGAGGAACAGTCTTGCTAAGCCACAGAGGAGGACATGGCAGCCAGGCCTGGAGATACCTAATAAGCTAGGGTCAGATGGAAGGGGAGGAGGACTTCCCCTAGCAATGGACTGGGAAAGGGGCAGGAAGGAGATGAGGGAGGAAAGGTGGCATTGGGAGGGAATGAGGAAGGGGGCTACAACTGGCATACAAAGTAAACAACCTGTGATTAATATAAAAAAATAAAATTAAAAAACCTAATATACAGTCAGCTTCAGAAATTGAGTATCTGTCAATTCTTGTTTTCCTTTTTTGAGAGTGTTGCTTTTTTTGAGAGCTTTATATTTTCTGCATAAATACTTTTTGTGAAGAATCAAGTTATTTTCCTTCAATATAATTCTTAATATAATATATAATTCAATATAATTCTCAATATAATTTCTTAAGTAGCGGCTAAAGCCGCTGGCCATTGTTGTCCTTTTGCTGAGAGTACATTGTAGGTCCCAGAGAGCTAATGCCTTTCTTCCCTCTCACATGGTCCTGGACAACCAGCATTCATATGATTAGGTAAGTAGGCTTTTAAAAGAGAGAAATGTGAGGGAGGGAGCTACATTTGGGATACAAAGTGAATAAACTGTAACTAATTAAAAAAAATGAAAGAAAGAGAAATGTATTTGAGGTAGAGGAAGATACTATTTTGATATCAAATTTTTGGAATCATGAAGAGTGAAGAAAAAAATCACCTAGATTGGAGTAGAGGTTTAATTTGTTCGCTCTGCCTCCATACCCTCTCTCAAAATAACAGGCAATACCCTATCTCTCAAAAAAGGAGCTGATACTTTCTATGTACTGACATCCATACATGACAATGAAGAAAGTTTTTTATTAACCTTGCTGTAATAAATATTGAGTAGGGAAGCTTAACAAATGTGTGTGCATGTAGGTGTGTGTGTGTGTGTGTGTGTGTGTGTGTGTGTGTGTGTTTGTGGGGGTGGTGAGAAGATCTTGCAGTGTATCCCGCATGGCTGCAAGTCAAGATCCTCCTGCCTTTGTTTCACAGGTTCTGACATCAGGCGTGTTCCCTCATTCCTGGCCGTCTGTTAAATCTACTATATTCACCCAGAAACATGCTCTCCATGTTTCTTCAAAGTCTTGTTAAAGCAACATATTTCCTTTCAAAGGTAATTTTTATTGTTTCAAGTGATTCATGGAACTAATAATGCTCAAGTCCCAGAGAAGAAAGTAAAATAGTAAGCCAAACCCCCCAATCCTCAAGAAAATTAAGATGTTGGCTTTCCATTCTGGTCAATGAAGACATATGCATTCAGAGCATATGCTCTTTCTAATGAAATTATCAGGTTTCTGACTGATGGCATTACATAGCAAGTATCATCTGGTTTTGGAGGGAAGCATGTAAGGCTAGTCACTGACTTTTTTTTTTTATTTGAATGAATCCAACTAGCTTGAGAGTTTGGATGTGAGTTGCATGTTCTGGCTTACAGTTTTAAGTTTCCTCTGATTTCTTTACAGAACGTGGAGGGAGCTAAGGGTAGCAGGAATAAGAGTGAGGCATGCAAGATACTAAAATAATCAATGTGATAAATATAGGCAATATTTCTGAAATTATCTTAATCAAGAAATGATTTCTTGAGAACCACTGATTTTTTTTTTTTTTTTTTTAACAAGGATCATCTTGTGATCCAAACTAAGTTTGAAATTCTCTGTTGAAATCTGATGGACTCCTAAGTGGTCAGTTTTATTTTTATTTTATTTTATTTTATTAATGTAATTTTTATTTATTACAGTTTATTCACATTGGATCCCAGCTGTAGCCCCACCTTTGTTCCTTCCCAATCCTGCCTGCCCTCCCTCCCTCATCTCCTCTCATGCCCCTTCCCCAATCCACTAATAGTGGATTACATCCTCCCCTTCTATCTGTCCCTAGATTATCGGATCTCATCAAGGCTAGCTGCATCCTCTTCCTCTGTGGCCTGGCAAGGCTGCACACCAAGAGGCAGTTAAAGAAGGCATGGGTACTACTGAATTCTTTCGTGTTTGAAGAGGTTTTCCTCTTAATATCTATGTGAACTATTCACGTGGTATACAATATTTAAATTACACATTTTACTCCATAAAATAAATAGATGGTTCTCTGCTGTAGTCTGCCACCAAATGCTGTGAAACTATCCTAGTTCTTTCCTGTCTGACTTTACTTCTATTCCTACGACCAGTTATAAAATATTCATCCCAATAATGTAACTAGAGTGTACATCGTTAATCATTTCTTTGGGTTCTTTTCCTAAGCTAGACTTGGCCCCTTCCATATTAAATTCTCAGCTGTTTTACTATAAAGAAATCTCATGTAATATTTTAAAGTATTATTTTCCTAGTATGTTTATATTCACACCAATTTGTTTCTTGGTTACCTAATTTGGCATTTTTGCAAAATCTTAACTGAAAACTCATGTATGCACTACTTATTAACACATTTCAGTCCTCTCTATCCTATTTGTTTTTGTTTATATATTAGGTCGACTTTTCATTTTCTCTCTCTGCTTCTCAGTTTCTTTTATAATTTTATTCTGAGGTGATTTTCTCACTTTAGCAGATTAATAACTATAAAATCTTACTCAATTCTATGGAACATCATCAGAGTGATAGCTCAAGTATCTGAGAAATATTTGATATTGTGTCCTTTTTCCCATTTAAAAATGCTTAACTCTAATTAATTTTAAATTATCATCCAGAGCAATAGGTTTTGTTATATAATTTTCTGACATATATGCCATACTTTGCTCTTAACGTCCTGAAATTTTTCTAATATTTTTGTTCGTCTCTTGAAAATTGGCAGGTGTTTCCCGTTGTTCCTTTTCCCACACTGTGTAATGGTAGAATCTTGCTTAAAATTTAGAAGCGTGGTTGCTTGGAAGAATGCTTACTTTTACAGCCTTCTTTGCAGGTAGGCATGGTCTGAGGGTATCCCTAACAATCTTGATGAATATACTAGGCATTTTGTCTTCTCTTTTCCTGGTGCTTGATATATGGATACGAGGCTGGAAACGTGGTGTTTATTTGAGCCTGTAACCATATCTTGAAACCAGGATCTCTGACTGTCCTGGTGTATCATTCCTGGAATAGCAGATTACCTATCTGTTTTAGTACATGAATTCAATGACTTTTAAATTTTCTATTGAGCCACTGTTATTATGAATTTGTTCGACTGCTGTTGAAAGAGACTCTGAGAGTCTTCTATGTATTTTCTTTTTTTTTCTATTTTTTATCTTTCTGGCTTTCCTGATCACAGAATGAGTAATTCCGTAGTTTCTTGGTGTTTTTCTTCATTTAATCCACACTCAGGCAGACCCTCCTGTTTAGGAGAGACTCGTCTCTTATTTTCTTCGGAGACTTCTGGTTTCCTCTCTAAGCTGTGGTCTACTAGAAAAATTTTGTTCATCTCACTACAACACAAAAAATGGAGCATGGATTCAGGGTGGGAGCACCTGGGGTGATCAAAGTGTTAGAATTGGGGAGATTGGCTACGGCTTTAAATGCTTTTTCCACCTCTTGCTAGCACTGTAGTCATAGGCTAATTGTTTAATTGTGTTATTATTCAGTCCCTCATTCATGAAGGATCAAAAAACTGATACTGTCTTACCTGAGTTTTGAAGATTAAACATGGCAAAAATGTCAAAGAATTAGAATTTCTCCTAGTACATCCAGAGTGCTGTAGTTGAATGTAGGCACTGGATCATCATCATCATCATCACTATCTACATCACCACCACTTGAACTCAGTTTTACCTGGTCTTTGCTAAGTGCAGGGTGATGGTTATTCACCTTCTATTCAAGGATGCATTGTAATACAGGGAAGCAGCCACAATGCTAAAGATCAACCAAGCTTGGCAGAGAAGGTTGGTTCTATTCAGTAACAAATTTAACAGGGAGAAAGAGTGCAATGTAAATTGAACTCAGATTCCCAAAGGAAAAGTTTAATGATTCTTTAAAACATTGAGAGCATTAACAGGAGTTCCTCCATGTGACCATTCCATTTTCATTTCATGTGTTCAATCAGAAGAGAATTCAGTCCTTATCTTTGGATGTACAGCAGTAAGACAAACTGTTGTCAGACTATTGGGAGGGTCCTCTCCTCTCATAGGACTGGGAGTGAAGGTAAAAGGTATGCTCCTGCAAGCCTGCATTCAAGGCAATTCTCAGGTTCTTGCGGAAACACTTCTGTGTTATACATATACAGTTCTTGGGGAAAGAGAATTTGTAATTTGAATCTTTCTAAAATCACCACTGAAAGAGAAGGGTAAGAGGACTAGGCATCTCCACTAGGTCTTACTGGGAGCACTGGATTTTCCTTCCAGGACTGAATGTTCTCAGCAAGGTGTTTTGAGGAACCTAGAATCATCCAAGCGACACCATGGTTTCATCTAGTCTCTTGCAGATGTTCAACTGACCTCATTTCATGCAAACTTGTGCAACTGTTAACACCCATGGCTGTGGTCTGGTTCCAGAAGCCACTGGCCACTCTTGGGATCTGTAACTTCTTGTACAGTTACATGAACATTTTGTACTTTGAACTGGGACCATTTCCTCTCTCCTTGTCATTAAGCAAAGTCAAGAAGAGTACTTGCTGCATATATAGTAGACTGGAAACTACAATATTTCAGTTGTGCTACTTGCAAAATACATAATTTGGGCAATTTTCCCCAGTGGGTCACTTAGACACTTGCTCTAATATCACCTGTATGCCTACATCATGCAATTTATTTGATATTTTTTTGGTAATATCAATTATAACCCAACAAATGTCAGTGTTTATCATTTTCTTTTACTCCTATTGATTAATCTTTTCTTTGTGCTCTACACCTTTAGTCTCATCTAGATATAGATAGCATTTGTTTATTTTATGTAATCTTACTGGATTTTGACAGCAGAGAACTTGGTACTTAATTATACAAAGTTGATCCAGCCAGTTTTTCTGTACTTAATACAATCATTAGCTTCAAGGAAAAAGTCACTAAATTCTCATTAGTTTTATCACACTTTCAGAACAACCATAGAGCTTTTACAAAATTGTATTTATAAACTATTCACTGAATGTGCAAGGAAATCCATTTAGTAACTGTTGGTGCAGGTTCCTGTAGGTTTACAGACTTAAAAAGTAGATTATCATCTGAGTCACCCTAAGTATTCAGAGTGAGACAATTTTGTAATTTTGTAATTTTTTTATAAACTAGGCATGGATATTAAATTAATTTTAAGCATTGTAGCTTATTTCGAACATTTTACAAACCATATTAAAGAACCTAAGTGTGGATTTGTTTCATTTCTTCTCTCTTAAGTCTCTAGTCTTTCTCTTTCCATCTCAAGATAATTAATCTCACTTGGACATCAAAGACTTGAGAGTTGTAGGTGTCATGACAGTTTGTGAACAGTCTGTGATCTGGGTCCAAATACCTTAATCCCTGCTAGAGCCTGTTTGCTGTTTAATGTTTCATAGATTCTCTCTGAGGCAGGCCACATCTGTTTGGCAGCTGCTGAACCTGAAACAAGGTAATAAATGTAAGCATAAAATAATGATACCAAAATCTTTATTACAAATTTTAATATTTAACAATTTTACCTGTTCTATTATGTCTCTCAATTAGTTAGATATAATATATTTTTTTGATAAGGAAGGAATTTTTCTCCCTTAACAGAAATTCTACAGCAAAACTTGAATGATGCAAGAACAATTGACATAGATTTGAAGAAACATTTACAGGGTAGTATTTTTAAGTTGTATGTAAACCTTCTCTGCACTCTGCTTTTCTCTTTTCCCTGACCTATAGAATGTGAACTCCTCTGTCTTACATATTAAGTTGTCAGCTTTGACATTATTTTATAACTGGATGTGGGATGTTGTGTTACCATTATTTCTCCACTTATTTTTAACCATAAAATGAATTCCTTTATTTAAAAAACCTAGTTATTTATGAAAACATATTAAGTATCATCTATTTTAACATCAGCTGTAGAAAAGCATGAATGCTATTGTTTGTCTATTCTGATAAATATAGAACAGCTAGGGTAAGGTACCCAGCTGTACCATTTTCTTTCTTTTCCCATCAGTTCCTTTCAGGTAGTCATAAGAAGAAACTGCAAGGGACATGTGAAATAGGAAGTACAGTTCTCTCTACCTGTACAGCCTACATCATAATAATCGAGAGGAAACAATGGAAAGAGGCAGAAATGGCAATGTCTGAAATTCTGACATTGTCTCCAACACCTTTCTGCACCTTAGGCTCAGGGATCACTGCAGATGAGGGGTAAGAAGACTGTAGGAGCCAAAAATACAGCAACTTTGCTGTGCGATTGTGTCTCCTAGAAACGTGTGAGAAGGTACACCCGGAATGTCTCCCTCACATTGCTGCCCAAACAGGACATCACCAAGGATGACATCATTAAACATACATATGAAAGAGCGATAGCCCACTGGGCCTCAACCCTAGACAAAAAACTATCAGACACTAAATAATGCTGAGGCTATGAAATATTCTTCCCTGAGAAGAACACACCAATACCAACAGCAAATACTTATCCAACAGCAAATGGTCAACCCTAGAAATATGTACGTAAAAATAACATTATATAAGGGTAAGTCGTATTTTTATATTTATAAATATACATGTGTATAAATATATACATAACAACAACTGAAAAAAAGGGCTGTGAATTTGCAGAGCAGTGGTGGCATACACCGTTATTCCCAGCTCTCAGAAGTCAGAGGCAGGAAAATCTCTGTGAGTTAAAAGCCAGCCTGCTCTACAGACAGAGTTCCCAGACAACCAGGTGTACACAGAGAAACCCTGTCTCAAAAAAACAAAAGAAAGAAAGACAAGACAAAAGGTTGTGAATCTGATTGACAGTAAGGAGGGTACATGTGAAGAGTTGGATCTGGGAATAAAATGAAGGGGAAATATGCAATAATATTATAAATTTAAAAAATAATATAACTATTTAAAATAAACAATAGTCTGCCTGTGTCCCAGAATAACATGGAAATAAAAGAGGGGTTATATGATTCAGATAACTGACTATTGTAACTTTTGTAACTATTTCAAAGTCTGAATTCCAATTCTGACCTGGCATGGTGACACACTGATCTGTCTTAATGATTAGAACACTGAATACTGTTGTTCTCTGCTCCAAGACATAATCATGCTGGGCCTGACAGTAACCTGGCCAGGAGACTGCCTCTCAGGAAAGATAGTGCATCTGAAGAAATGCTAAGATGATGGGAGGCATGAAGAGCTTTCCATGAGATAATATTTCTGACTCCACAGAAGCTCCTCCTCAGGGCAGTTCCTTGCATTTTTTTTCTCTATACTCTTTTTTTTTTTTAATTTTATTTTTCTTTTTAGTTACATTTTGTTAACTCTGTGTCCCAGCTGTATCCCGCTCCCTCATTCCCTCCCCAACCCCGCACTCCCTCCCTGGTCTCCTCCCTGCCCCTTTCCAAGTCCACTGATAGGGGAGGACCTCCTCTCCTTTCATTTGACCCTGTTTTATCAGGTATCTTCAGGGCTGGCTGCAAAGTCCTCCTCTGTGGCCTAACAGACTGCTCCTCCCCTGGGGGGTGGGAGTCAAACAGCCTGCCCTTGAGATCCTGTTAGAAATAGTCCGTGTTACCCTTACTTTGGAAAACTACTTGGTTACTGAGTTACCACGGGCCACATCCGAGCAGAAGTTCTAGGTTATATCCATAGATGGTCCTTGGTTGAGTGTCAGTCTCAGAAAAGACCCTGTGCCCGGATATATTTGGTCCTTGTAGAGCTCCTATCCTTTCCATATCATACTAACTTCCCTTCTTTCATATGATTCCCTGCACTCTGCCAAGGGTTTGGTTATGAGTCTTAGTGTCTGCTTTGAAACACTGCTAGGTAGAGTCTTTCAGATGCCTTTTGTGGTAGACTCCTGTCATAAGTTCAATGCACATCCCATTTGTCTTTTTAAATGAGGATTAATCACCTTCGCCTGTGTCCACTTTCTTGATTATCTTCTTTAGGTGTGTAGATTTCATTATGTTTATCATATCTTGTAGGTCTATATAAGCGAGTATATACCAAGTTTGTCTTTCTCCTTCTGGGATACTTCACTCAGAATGATCTTTTCTAGATCCCACCACTTGCCTGCAAATTTCATGATTTCCTCCTTTTTGATTGCTGAGTAGTATTCCATTGTGTAAAAATACCACAATTTCTGTATCCATTCCTCTGTTGATGGACATCTGGGTTGTTTCCAGGTTCTGGCTATTACAAATAAAGCTGCTACGAACATGGTTGAACAAATGTCCTTGTTGCATGCCTACTTTACTGAGTTCTAACTCAAACAGGGAAATTTCCTTTCCCCATTTTCTTTTTTTTTTAAATTAATTTATTTTAATGATTAGAGTTTACTCACTTTGAATCCAAGCTATAGCCCCCTCCCTCAGCCCTTCCCAATCCCACCCTCCTTTATCTCCTCCCAGACCCCTCCCCAAGTCCACTGGTTGGGAAGGTCCTCCTCTCTTTCCTTCTGACCTTAGCCTATCAGGTCTCATCAGGAGTAGCTGCACTGACTTCTTCAGTGGCCTGGTAAGGCTGCTCTATCCTCAGGGGTAGGTGATCAAAGAGCCAATCACTGAGTTCATGTCAGAGACACTCCCTGTTTCCCTTACTAGGGTACCCACTTAGGGACTGAGCTGCCATGGGCTACATCCATACAGAGGTTCTAGGTTATCTCCATGCATGGTCCTTGTTTGGAGTACCTGTCTCAGAAAAGACCCCTGTGCCCAGATTTTTGGTTCTGTTGCTCTCCTTCTGGAGCTCCTGTCTCCTCCAGGTTTTTCTGTCTCCCCTTTATTTCATAAGATTCCCTGCACTCTGCCCAGTTTGGCTATGAGTCTCAGCATCTGCGTTGTAGAGTCGCATCTGCTGGGTAGAGTCATTCAGAAGCCCTCTGTACTCCCTCTTCTGATGTCCATCCTGTTTCCTTTCTGAGTGAAGACTTATCTTACCCAAGTTCTTCCTTCTGACTTAGCTTCTTTAGGTGTACAGATTTTAGTATGTTTATCCAATATTAAATTTTTACTATCCACTTATAAGTGAGTATATACCATGTGTCTTTCTGCTTCCAAGACATCTCACTCAGGATGATCTTTTCTAGTTCCCACCATTTGCCTGAAATTTTATGATTTCCTTGTTTTTAATTGCTGACTAGTATTCCATTATGTAAATGTACCACAATTTCTTTATCCATTCCTCCATTGAAGGACATCTCAGTTGTTTCAAGGTTCTTGCTATTACAAATAAAGCTGCTCCATACATGATTGAGCAAATGTCCTTTTTGTATACTTGAGCATATTTTGGATATTTGCCTAGGAGTGGTATAGCTGGATCTTGAGGAAGCACTATTCTTAATTGTCTGAGAAAGCTCCAGATTGATTTCCAAAATGGTTATACAAGTTTTAATACCCACCAGCAATGGAGGAGGGTTCCCCATTCTCTACATCCTCTCCAGAATGTGTTGTCACTTGAGGTTTTGATCTTAGCTATTCTGATAGGTGTAACTTTCCCCCTTTTCTATCTCTGCTTTAGAGGCAGACTAAATTCCTAATCTTTTTTTCTATCATTCTGGGCTTTCTTACTTTTTTTTTTTTTAAAGATCCAACCCACCTTCATTTTTTTTCCACAACTTCTTGAAGAACTCCATTGTTTAAACTAACATATGTTTCGTCTACCTCTTCATAGTCTGATTCCTGGCACCTGGCAAGATGTAGTTTGCCTGCTTTGTTTTATCCTCTCAAACTCTGATAAAAATACACCTCAAGATTCTGAATAAACAACAAAACAAAACCTATTTCCACACATTTTCTTCCCTACCTCCCTCTCTTCAGTTCTCCTTCCCTTTGACATTATTCTCCTTGACATTACTCTCTTGTACTTTTTCTCTTTTTCCTTTTCTTCTTTTACTAGACAACTAATCCTGTAAACATAAAGAAAAAACAGCTTTAAAGGTGATCACTTAAATTCTCTGAAAGCTTATCCTTGACAACCACAAAGATAAAACAAGACAGAAAATTGCCATTCCATAGGCCCATACAATGTATGTAGCTATGAATACCATCCTTGAAACATTTAATTATCAATCTGAAAATATGCGAAGTGACGTAGATGAGATACAGTAGACACAGTGGGAGTAGAATGTAATCTAGGAGCTCTTGTTTCAAACTCTCTCAAATCTTGCTAATAAATATTTATATTTTTGGAAAATGTGAGCATCTTAGAAGTCGATTCAAACACACATACAAACACACACTTGGGGGGCCAAGATGGCAGAGCCTGGAGAACACTGTGTCTGAGAAGCTGGACAACACTCTCTGTGCAGTGACCAGGAGACTAAACTCTGGGCCCTAAAACTACAGCGATCTTGTTTCCCAGGTGAGGGGAGGCTCCCACAGCCTGGGAATCGGTCGGGTCCACTCTCGGCTGCCCAGCCAGAACCCTGAAAAGATCCTTGCTAACGCGGGCTTTGGGTCTCCGGGCTGGAGCCACAAGCTTGCGTGTCCCAATCACTTTCCCAGGCTGATTGGTGGGCACAAGGGTGCCTGAGGCTGGGAGTCCCAGTCGCAAGAAAACCCCACGAATAAGGAAAGTTGCGAGACTGATCACGGGTCACCCAGTCTTTTCCTGGAAGGTCTTGCTGACCGCGGGTACCTGCCGCCATCACAATTGAGCTATCACCACGCACGGAGAGCAGCTGCATGCCCAGCACAAAATCCCTACTCCCTCTTCGGAGGAGACAGGAGGCGGCCAGCAGAATCTGCCACAGACCACATTGTCTGTACCCCAACCCGAGATAGGGGCTGAAAAAACCCAATCCTTTCGGGCACTCCCCCAAATGCTGAAATAACCCTGCCGCGGCAGAGCAGAAAAATAAAGAGGCTCACAGCAGCTTCACAGTGCCAGGACCCCAGTGCTGCCAGCTGCTCCTAGCAAACAAACTTCAGCTCGGGATCTGGGACTGTGGTCATTCAACACATCCTGAGAGTCTCCTGGGTCCAGTGCAATAAGGTCTAGCACCAAGTCCTATCACCGGCATCCCCCCCCCCCCCCCGCCCCCTGGCAGAGAAACCCCGGCTCAGGATTGGACTGAGAAGTCCCAATCCCTTCTGGCACTCCCCTGAGAACACCACCATAAGCTTGCCCTAGCAGAGGGGAAGGTCAGAGGGGAAGGACAGAGAGGCAGCCTGCCACAGGACACAGCACCCCTCTCCAGCACACCCAGAGGCCCCTAGCAGAGAAACCCAAGCTCTGGATGTGAGGACACTCAACCCTATCTGGTACTCTCTCGGAATCAGCAAACATAGGTTCTTCTTCTGCCAGGCTGCTTCTGGCAGAAAGATCTGGGCCCGGGATCTGGGATTGAGTACACTCAATCTAACTCTTTCCCGCACTACCCCGGGACCAGTCAACATAACCCCTCCTGGCAGAGGGAAAGGACAGAGAGGCAGCACACAGGAAAGATGGACACCGAGTCCTGCGGCCACAGTGTCACAGAGCTGACTGTTAGCCTACCCGCATATTTCCACAGCAGGACTAAATCAGAAAGTAGAGAGCAAGGGGAACCCCTGTGCATATCAACTGGTTCTGCAAGAGAGTGAGTGAGCCTTTTAGAGAGAGTTTGCCCCAGATCCAGGGCCTCTCCACAGAAGCAACCAGATGAGATCCCTGCCACCCACACCCCTAGTGTGGGCATCATAGGGATTCTTGGGATAGTGACCCCCCAACATTGAAGCCTCTGCCTTGTGGGTCCACCAGTGCAATCCAGGCAAACAATCCCTGGATTTCAGACAGAACTGCATAACAGAGAACTGCAGGCCATTGCAATAGTCAGAGAATCCGGGCATGCACACTGCGCCCCCTAAAAGCACATGCCAATAGCGCCAGCGTCACATTCCTTACTTAGGCAAAACTGAAACCACAACGCATACTCCCAAACCATTGAACCTCTCTCATCTTCCTGAAAAAACAGTCCAGAAAACAGAAAGAGACGATCATAGCACAAACTACAAACTTGAGAAACATACAGTGAGGGTTATAAATAACCAGATGGGTAGAGGCAGACTTAAGAACACTCCCAACAAAAATCAGGACATAATGACCTCACCAGCAACACCACAAAACAATGGACACTTCAATTCACTAGATATACAAGAAAACGACCTCAAAACTATGTTTCTCCAGGTATTAGAGGCCCATAGAGATGAAATGAACAAGGCCCTCAGAAAAATAGCCAAAGAAATCGAGACGAACCAAGAGGAAACAAATCAAGCTCTCAGAGAAATGACCACGAGAACTGAGGCAAACAAAGAAGAAATGCACAAAGCTCTCAATGAAATGTCCACACAAATGAAGGCAAATAAAGAAGAAATAAACAAAGCTCTCATAGAAATACAGGCAATTATAGCCAAAGAAGTTGAGGCACAATTAGTGATACATAGAGAGGAAACGGACAAAAAAATAGAAGCTATCATTGAAAATCAGGACTCCACATTCAAACACATGAAGGAAATGGTGCAAGACATGAAAACAGAATTAGAGTCAATAAAGAAAACACAAATAGAGAAAAACCAGGAGCTGGAGAACATAGAGAAAAATCAGGAACTACAAAGGTAAGCATCACCAACAGAATACAAGAGATGGAAGAAAGAATCTCAGGAGCCGAAGATACACTTGCTGAAATTGACACGTCTCTAAAAGAAAAAAATAAAATCAGAAAAGTTCCAAACACAAAACATCCAAGAAATCAAGGATACCATGAAAAGACAAAATCTAAGAATAATAGGACTAGGAGAAAAAGAAGACATCAGGCTCAAAGGATCGGAAGATATTTTCAAGAAAATTATAGAAGAAAACTTTCCCAACTTAAAGAAGGAGATGTACATAAACATACAAGAGGCCTACAGAACACCAAGTAGACTAGACCAGAAAAGATATTCTTCACGTCACATCATAGTGAAAACACTGAACCTACAGAACAAAGAAAAAATTCTAAAAGCAGCAAGGGAAGAAGGCAAAGTAACATATGAATGTAGACCTATCAGAATCACACCAGATTTCTCAACAGAAATTATGAAAGCCAGAAGGGCCTGGACAGAAATCATGCAGTCCTTAAAGAACCACAGATTCCAACCCAGACTACTCTACCTAGCAAAACTTTCAATCAACATAGACAGAGATTTCAAAATATTCCATGACAAAACAAAATTTAAACAATATCTACATAGTAACCCAGCTCTACAGAAGTTACTAGAAGGGAAACTCCAAACGAAAGAAAACAAGTACATCTAAGGAAACAGAGAAGATAGATAACTACACAACAAAAAAACCAAAAGAATACAAGCAATGAAACTCAGTGACACCACCATCCCCACATCAAAAGTAAGTAAGAATTGTTGGTCACTAGTATCTATCAACATCAATGGACTCAACTCCCCAATAAAAAGACACAGACTAACAGAATGGTTGCAGAAACAGGATCCAACATTCTGTTGCATCCAAGAAACACACCTATGCAACAAAGATAAACACTACCTCAGAGTAAAGGGCTGGAAAAATGTTTTTCAAGCAAATGGTTCCATAAAACAAGCTGGAGTAGCCATCCTAATATCTAATAAAATAGACTTTCAACCCAGGTTAACCAAAAGAGATAAGGAGAGCCCCTATATTCTCATCAAAAAAAAATCCACCAAGAGGACATCACAATTTTGAATATCTATGCCCCAAATACAAGAGCACCTACATTCGTAAATGAAACAATATTAAAGCTTAAATCACACATTGATCCTAATACCTTAATAGTGGGAGACTTCAACACTCCACTCTCACCAAGGGACAGATCAACTAGACAGAAAACAAATAGGGAAATAAAAACACTTACACAGTCGCTAAATCAAATGGACCTAATAGACGTCTACAGATCTTTTCATCCAAACTCAAGAGTATACCTTCTTTTCAGCACCGCATGGAACCTTCTCCAAAATGGACCATATAGTTGGTCATAAAGCAAGCCTCAACAGATACAAAAAGATTGAAATAATCCCTTGTAACTTATCTGACCACTATGGTCTAAAGCTGGACCTCAACAACAAGGGAAATAACAAAAAGCCGACAGGCACATGGAAACTGAACAACTTGTTACTCAATGGCAGCTGGGTTAAAAAAGAAATAAAGAAAGAAATTAAAGACTTCCTACAATTCAATGAAAATGAAGGCACAACATACCCAAATTTGTGGGACACATTGAAAGCAGTGCTCAGAGGAAAATTTATAGCACTAAGTGCCTGCAAGAAGAAATTCATAATATCATATACAAACAACTTAATGGCCCAACTGAAAACCCTAGAAAAAAAAGAAGCAGATACACAAGAGAAGCAGACAGCTGGAAATAATCAAACTCAGGGCTGAAATCAATCAGTTAGAAACAAATAAAACTATTCAAAGAATCAATGAAACAAAAAGCTGGTTCTTTGAGAAAATCAACAAGATAGACAAACCCTTAGTCAAACTAACTAAAAAGCAGAAAGAATCTATCAAAATCAGCAAAATCAGAAATGAAAAGTATGACATAACTACAGTCATTGTGGAAATTCAAACAATCATTAGGTCATACTACAAAAGCCTATATGCCACAAAATTTGAAAACCTAAATGAAATGGACAATTTTCTTGATAGATTCCATCTTCCAACATTAAGTCAAGATCAGGTAGAATGACTGAATAGCCCTATATCCCCCAAGGAAATTGAAGCAGTCATTAACATTCTCCCCAACAAAAAAGCCCTGGGACTGATGGTTTCAGCGCAGAATTCTACCAGACTTTCAAAGAAGTGCTAACACCAATTCTCCTCAAACTATTCCACAAAATAGAAACAGAAGGAACATTACCAAACTTATTCTATGAAGTGACAGTCACCCTGATACCTAAACCACACAAAGACCCAACAAAAAAAGAAAACTTCAGACATATATCTCTTATGAACATTGACACAAAAATACTCAAAAACACTTGCAAACCGAATCCAAGAACACATCAAAGATATCATCCACCATGACCAAGTAGGTTTCATCCCAGGCATGCAAGGGTGGTTCAACATATGGAAATCCATCAATGTAATCCACCACATAAACAAACTGAAGGAGAAAAATCACATAATCATCTCCTTAGATGCTGAAAAAGCATTTGACAAAGTCCAACACCCATTCATGTTTAAAGTCTTGGAGAGATCAGGGATATAAGGCACATATCTAAACATAGTAAAGGCAATATACAGCAAGCCTATAGCCAACATCAAACTCAATGGAGAGAAACTTAAATCAATCCCACTGAAATCAGGGACAAGACAAGGCTGCCCACTCTCTCCATACCTCTTCAACATAGTTCTTGAAGTCCTAGCCAGAGAAATAAGACAACTAAAGGAGATCAAGAGGATACAAATCAGAAAGGAAGAGGTCAAAGTGTCACTATTTGCAGATGATATGATAGTATACATGAGCGACCCCAAAGATTCAACCAGAGAACTTCTTCAGCTGATAAACACCTTCAGCAAAGTGGCAGGATACAAAATCAACTCAAAAAAGTCAGTAGCCCTCCTCTATTCCAAAGACAAAAGGGCCGAGAAAGAAACACCCGTCACAATAGCCACTAATAACATAAAGTACCTTGGGATGACACTAACCAAGCAAGTGAAAGATCTGTTGGAGAAAAACTTCAAGTCTCTGAAGAAAGAAATTGATGAAGATATCAGAAGATGGAAAAATCTCGCGTGCTCATGGATTGGTAGGATTAACATTGTGAAAATTGCGATCCTGCCAAAAGCCATCTACAGATTCAATGCAATTCCCATCAAAATACCAACTCAATTCTTTACAGACCTTGAAAAAAAGGTTCTCAGCTTCATATGGAGAAACAAAAAACCCAGAATCTCCAAAACAATCCTGTACAACAACAGAACATCTGGAGGTAGCTCCATCCCTGATCTCAAGTTGTACTAGAGAGCAATAGTAATAAAAACTGCATGGTATTGGCATAAAAACAGAAAGGAGGATCAATGGAACCTCATAAAAACCCCAGAAATAAACCCACACACCTATGAATACTCAATTTTTGACAAAGCAGCCAAAACCATTCAATGGAAAAAAGACAGCATCTTCAACAAATGGTGCTGGTCCAACTGGATGTCTACATGCGGAAAACTGAAAATAGATCCATATTTATCACCCTGCACAAAACTGTAGTCCAAGTGGATCAAAGACCTCAACATAAAACCAGATACTCTAAATCTGTTAGAAGAAAAAGTGGGAAATAGCCTAGAACTCATTGGCACAGGAGACAACTTCCTGAACAGAACACCAACAGCATAGGCTCTAAGAGCAACAATCAATAAATGGGACCTCATGAAACTGAAAAGCTTCTGTAAAGCAAAGGACACCGTCATTAAAACAAAATGACTACCTACAGATTGGGAAAGAATCTTCACTAACCCTTTATCTGACAGAGGACTAATATCGAGTATATACAAAGAACTAAAGAAGCTGAAAAGCAGCAAACCACGTAATCCAATTAAAAAATGGGGAACAGAGCTAAACAGAGAATTCTCTGTAGAGGAATATCGAATGGCAGAGAAACACTTAAAGAAATGCTCATCCTCAGTGACATCAGGGAAATGCAAATCAAAATGACCCTGAGATATCACCTTACAC
The DNA here is from genome assembly GCF_907164565.1 of Psammomys obesus. Classification (NCBI taxonomy): domain Eukaryota; kingdom Metazoa; phylum Chordata; class Mammalia; order Rodentia; family Muridae; genus Psammomys; species Psammomys obesus. The sequence continues at coordinate 53,056,170 of NW_026585644.1, forward strand.
CCATTAGAATGGCCAAAATGAAAAACTCAAGGGACAACACATGCTGGAGAGGTTGTGGAGAAAGGGGAACCCTCCTCCACTGCTGGTGGGAATGTAAACTGGTTCAACCACTCTGGAAATCTATCTGGCACTTTCTAAGACAATTAGGAATAGTGCTTCCTCAAGACCCACCACTGCTAGGTATATACCCAAAGTTTGCTCAAGTACACAAAAGAGATATTTGCTCAAGCATGTTTATAGCAGCTTTATTTGTAATAGCCAGAACCTGGAAACAACCCAGATGTCCATCAATGGAGGAATGGGTACAGAAATTGTGGTATTTTCACACAATGGAATACTACTCAGCAATCAAAAAGGAGGAAATCATGAAATTTGCAGGCAAATGGTGGGACCTAGAAAAGATCATCCTGAGTGAAATATCACAGAAGGAGAAAGACAAACACGGTATATACTCACTTATATAGACCTATAAGATATGATAAACATAATGAGATCTATACACCTAAAAAAGGTAATCAAGAGAGCGGACATGGGGTAAGATTATCAATCCTCGTTTTGAAAGACAGATGGGATGTGCATTAAACATTGACAAGAGTCTACTGAGCACATTTGAAAAACTCTAACTAGCAGTGTTTTCAAAGCAAAGACTCATGACCAAACCTTTGGCAGAGTACAGGGAATCATAAGAAAGAAGGGGAGTTAGTCTGATGAGGAAAGGATAGGAGCTCCACAAGGACCAAACATATCTGGGCACAGGGTCTTTTCTGAGACTGACATGCAACCAAGGACCATGTATGAATGTAACCTAGATCCTCTGCTCAGATGTAGCCTGTGGTAGCTCAGTAACCAATTGGTTTCCCATAGTGAGGGGAACAAGGACTATTTCTAACAGGAACTCAATGACTGGCTCTTTGACCTCCCCACCCCCCAAGGGAGGAGTAGTCCTGTTAGGCCACAGAGGAGGACTTTGCAGCCAGTCCTGAAGATACCTGATAAAACACGATCAGATGAATGGGGTTGAGGTCCCCCCTATCAGTGGACTTGGAAAGGGGCATGGTGGAGATAAGGGAGGGAGGGTGGGATTGGGAGGGAATGAGGGATAGGGACACGGCTGGGATACAGAGTTAATAAAATGTAACTGATAAGAAAAAAATAAAATTAAATAAAAAAAGAACAAAAAAAACCCAAACAAACCAAAAAACAAACAAACACACGCATGTACACATACTCACACACAAACATTTTTTCTGCTTTCCTACCAGATATTTATTGCAGAAAGGGTAATAGTTTTCCTCCTTGTCATTTTTTCTTTTTCTTCTTTTTTTTTTTAACAGTTCATCAAAACTCAACAAAGTTAAGAGCTACCTAAGACTCAGGAAAATATATAGATAAAAATAAGTCCAAAGAACAATTATAGATGACTTTAAGTTGTGCCCCACTACGTAGGTTCTATTTAGGTAGATAGCAATTATTGACATAATACCACATCCACCTAGTAATTAATAATTTTTATTTAGGCTTTGACCACATAGGAAATTTTATAAACCATGGAAACAGAAATTTCAAGTCTGCACTTACAGTAATTAATCTGTAGCTCATATTCATATTAAAATAAGTCTGATATTACCTACTCACTTCCTGAGCAAGCTTCCTGCTTGTTCTTTTTCAGTCTTGTTTCCTTCATGGGTAAGATACATATAAATTATAGTTATGAAGGTCTCTAGAGACCTTCCACAATATGTCTAAAATCTATCATTATTTCAATGTGCATTTTCAATGGTTTCCACTCTACACTATGTAAGTGCTTTCCCATCAGTAAGTTAAAGACCTGAATCTAAAGCATGTCTCCAGATATGCATTGCATTATGTGACATTATTTCATTGTATTTCCCGAATTATGACATCACAAAATTGAGGATATTTTCACCTCAAGGTAAATAATGTCTCGCTCAGATAATCATGTAATTAGTTGGTTCACATCATAAAATGCAGCTAGAGCTGTGGTTTGGGTTTGTTGTTGGAGAAACTCGGCAATAAATGTCCAGGCCTATGTCATTAGTCCCCACTGTTAAGTGCCCAGGATTTTCAATGCAAGATATTCTCCGCAAATAGCTGCAAAATAGCTATGATTAAGAGAAAGTCTTAAAGAGTGGTATTACATGAGAAGGATTAGACAGATTAAGAGGTGTGGCCTTGTTAGAGTAGGTAGTCTTTTTGGAAGAAGCATGTCATTGGGGTTGGGTAGCCTTTGAGTATTCAAAAGGCCTCCATCTCTCTGCCTTCAGACCATTCAGCCACTGCTCCAGCACTTTGTGTGCTACTATGCTCCCCACCATAATGTTAATGAAATAAACCTCTGAAACTGTAACAGAGTGAAAGCGATTTGCACAGTGTATTTGTATTCATAAGGATATGCATACTGTTTTAATTGCAAAGTGGTTGCAATTGAACGTAGTAGCTATTGTGAAAGGGATTGTTTCCCTAATTTCAGGGAAAAGGAAAGGAGCCTTTCACAGAGGGCCTCTGAAAAACTCTACCCAGTAGGGTATCAAAGCAGATGCTGACACTTATAGACAAACTTTGGGTAAAGTGCAGGGATTCTTATGGAAGAAAGAGGATATAGTAACACCTGGGGGGAGAAGGAGGACCAGAGCTCCACAAGGAGAGCAACAGAGCCAAAAGACCTGGGGCTTATGGAGAGCCTGCAGAGACTGAAGAATAAACCAAGGGCCATGTATAGAGAAGACCTAGACTCCCTGCTCAGATGTAACCCATGGGCAGCTCAGTCTCCATGTGCATTCCCTAGTAAAGGGAGCAGGGACAGTCACAGGCATGAACTTGATTGCCTGCTCTTTGATCACCTCCCTCTGGCTAGGTGGACTTAGTAGGTCACAAAGAAAGAAGAGCCAGACAGTCCTGTTGATAGCTGCTAGTGTCAGATACTAGGGGAGGAGGACTTCCCCTATCACTAGACTGGGGGAGGGGCATAAGGGGAGAAGAAAGATGGAGGGTGGGTCCAGGAGGAGATTTATTTAATTACAAGTGAATAACTTGTAAAATAATAATAATGACAATAATAATAATGAAAATAATTAAAAAGAAAGTGATGGCAATATCTTCTAGAATCCCATGGAATGGCCTTGTACCACACAGTCATTTCTGAATTATTCTAAGCAGAAGAATATACTGTTCCTATTTTAATGTCAGGTAATACTTTTTAAATTTGTGTATATTTATCCTGTAATTTTTATTGCTTTTGGGTTCAATTTTAATATGTGTATCATATATCAACATTTTAGGATGACAATCTCAAATATGATACTCTACAAGCTACCTAATAACTAACAGAAAGGCTGATTTACAGGGCTGGTTCTTTGTTAAAATAAAAACAATATTGACAAAATTAAGTTCAAATTGTAAGCTTGCAGAAGTTAAAATATGAGCTCACAAAACTGCTGATGACTTAAACGTTACTATGTAATGGAAATGAGTGTGGTAAACATACTGTCATGAATAACTGAAAAATTTAAAAATGCCAGTACTAAGGTTGTTGGCCTGATTCTTAACTGAATAAATTAAAGACAAATAATTGATATTTTCTCTTACAGCTCTGACAAAAAAAAAATCAAACGTAAAAATGTACTGTCTAAAACGTGATAATTGTTCTACCTGTTTTTTTGTCAGCTTGACTAAAAGTATAGTCATCAAAGAGGAGGAAACATCGAAAGTTAAATGACTCTATAAGATCTGACTATAGGCAAGCCTCTAGGGTATTTTCTTATTTAGTGATTAATTGGGGAGGGCCCAGCCCATCATGGGGAGGGCCACTGCCACGCAGGGCTGGTGATCCTGTGATCTAGAAGATAGCAGACTGGGCAAGCCATGAGTGAGCAAGCCAATAAGTAGCAATCCTTCACTGTTTTGGGCTCTGCTCCTGCCTCCAGTTTCCTGCCCTGTTTGAGTTCCTGCCCTGACTTCTGTCAATGATGCACTGTTGCTTGGAAGTGTGAGCTGAAATAAACTCTTTCTTCCCCAGATTGCTTTGGTCCCAGTGTTTTATCATAGCAATAGCAACACTGATTAAGACAGTGACAGACTATGAATGATAGAGATCAACAAGCACAGGTTGCTTTCACCACGGAGAAGCTTACATATGCAATGTAAAAAGCTGAAGGATGTAGAAAAGTAAAAGCAATAAAAGAATCAATGATTGAATCCAGTAAATAAATAGATGTCTTATAATTAAATATGTTAAAAGTTGTTGACTGAATTATATACCAAGGATAATACCTATCAAAGTGACAAGTAAAGATCAGTAAAGGTTATTACAGATCAAAACATAAGGTATTTTTATTTTCATTGCTAGAGAAGAAATAATACATATCTGCTATAAACTTAAAAGTATAAAAGGCTGAGAAACTATGCTATAAAGTTTGTTTACCTTTCATACAGAAATTGGACTAAGATAATACATAAAAATGCAAACAAATAATATTTCACTAGAACAGAGGTTCAAATATCTTTAAAAAAAGAAGCCAATCTAAACAGATACTTCAAAAACATAACATGAGTAACTGGACTTATTTAAGTAATACAGTTGTTTTAGCAGTTGAAAAATAAATCAGCACAATATTGCTACCTTAAAATAATAAAATAAAATGGCGACAGATACAAAAAAAGCTTCTACTAAAATCCATACACATGTGATTTGGAGATACACTTAAGGGTAGAGAACTTACCTAGATCCCAAATCAGGCTCTGGCTTTGATTTGCATCACACACACACAAATTCATGTTTTTGTAAATGTATCATTAAATAGAAACAGAATTATCATTTTCCTGGAAAATTTCTATATATTTTTCTTTAAATTAGAAAAAAGAAAAAAGAAGTATTCCTTCAACTTTTATTCCACATTGGAGTGCTGGTTTCAGGAGGAACATTAAGGCAAAAAACTTTGATCAAGAAAGAAGAAATATGCCAGTGTCACGCATGGTGCTGGCATAGAACCAGACTGGTAGATCAATGGACTTGGATAGAAGACCTAGAATTAAACACACACACACACACACACACACACACACACACACACACACACACACACAATTATGGACACCTGATTTTTGACAAAGATGCCAAAACCATACAATGGACAAAAGATAGCATCTTCAACAAATGGTGCTGGTCTAATTGGATATCTACATGTAGGGAGAGGCAAACAGATCCATATTTATCACCCTGCACAAAACTAAAGTGGATCAAAGACCTCAACATAAAACTAGACACACTAACCCTGTTTGAAGAAAAAGTGGGAAAGAGCCTTGAACTCCTTGGCATATGAGACAACTTCCTGAACAGAACACCAATAGCACAGGCTCTAAGATCAACAATCAATAAATGGGAACTTATGAAATGGAAAAGCTCTATAAAGCAAAGGACACTGTCATCAGAACAAAACACCAGGCTACAGACTGGGAAAAGATCTTCATGGACCTTATGTCTGGCAGAGGGCTAATATCCAGAATATATAAAGAACTCAAGAAGTTAAATACCAACAAACCAAGTAACCCAATCAAAAAATGGGGTACAGAGCTAAACAGAGAATTCTCAATAGAGGATTATCGAATGGCAGAGAAACACTTAAAGAAATGCTCAACATTCTTAATTATCAGGGAAATGCCAATCAAAACTACCCTGAAATTTCACCTTACACCCATCAGAATGGCTAAAATCAAAAACTCAAGTGACAACACATGCTGGAGAGGATGTGGAGAAATGGGAACCCTTCTCCATTGCTGATGGGAATGTAAATTTGTACAACCACTTTGGAAATCAATCTGGCACTTTCTTAGAAAATTAGGAATAGTGTTGCCTCAAGATCCAGCTATACCATTCCTTGGCAAATATCCAAAATATGCTCAACTATACAACAAAGACATTTGCTCAACCATGTTCATAGAATCTCTATTCATAATAGCCAGAAGTTGGAAACAATCCAGATGTCCCTCAGTTGAGGAATGGATACAGAAATTGTGGTACATTTACACAATGGAATACTACTCAGCAATTAAAAACAAAGAAATCATGAACCCTGCAGGCAAATGTTGGGAACTGGAAAAGATCATCTTGAGTGAGGTAACCCAGAATCAGAAAGACACACATGGTGTATACTCACTTATAAGTGGCTATTAGACATATAACAGAACCATCATACTAAAGTCTGTACACCTAAAGAAGGTAAAGCAAGAAGGAGGTCCCTGTGTAAGATTCTCAATCATCATTTAGAAAGGCAAGTGGGATAAACATCAGAAGAGGAAGAAAACAGGGAACAGAACAGGAGCCTACCACAGAGGGCTCAAACCCAGAATCTTTAGAAATAAAGTTCACTACAAAGCTTCAATTTCCCTTCATTTTCAGATTCTGAGAACATTTTTCAGTACCTAGATAATTAGAAACATATGCAATAATTATCAATTTGAAATTTTAATATTGTTAATATTTCTTTTGATTTAGTGATTTAATGTAATACAATTAATATCCCAGCTATCATTTTTGTCAGAATATGTATGCTGAGTGTAAAACATATATGGAAATGTACCATGGAATTGTCTGAGTATCTTGAACATGATGAATGAATTTTTCAGTCTTCAAACGCTTGGCTTCATGACCAGCAACAAAGCTACATTAACCAAGGCAGTGTGGGTCAGTGACAAAAAAGGCATGAGTGGAACAAACCAGAGAGTCCAGAAATAGATTCCAACAGAGAGAGAGGATTCACACCAGGGCACAATTATGAGGAAAGAAATTTATTTCCACCAATAACACGAGCTAAGAGCACAGAGAAAGCAAGAGCGCCTCAGCTTGAGGCACATACTGCACAGCATTATAGAAGTGAGAGGATCCATATGCCCAGGAAGAAACAAGGGAAGGAGGCAGGACAAACAAGGGACAAAGGAGGGAGAGAGAGAAAGAAGAAACAAAGTATGCAAAGATTTATTAAATTTAAATTTTTATCATTTTTTTTAACCACAGAATTGGAAAACCCATTTTTAAAACAGATTTCATGAGTTCCTGTAAGTCTACATAGTGGGCTCTGTAATATATACAGTGGGCTCAATAATATCCAAAATTTTAAGATTGCTTTAAAATTGTAATGAATGATTTTATTTATTAAAAAGAAAATACAAATACGACGGAGGAGTTGGCTCAGTGGGTAAAAAGACTTGATACCAAGTCTGGTGACCAGAGTTTGATCTCGAAGAACAATGCAGTGGAAAGACAGAAGCAGCTCCAGGAACTTGTCTTCTAATCAGCAAAACTTCAAAACTTCGCTGTGCCAAATGCCCCTCCACACACCCTCTCTTCTACATTCACATATACAGGCTGTTCTACGTGAAAATTCGTGCACACGCATTCAAGCTCACACGTGCACACACACTGTTCTGCATCACACACACACACAATTCTACATACCCATGCAAGTATACACACTGTACGACATGCCCGGGCATGAACACTCACACTGTACTACATCCTATGCATGCACACCTACACTGTGCTACATGCTGAAGCATGCACACATACAAACACACACACACACTGTGATACATGCCATTTATGTGCAGGCACATAGAAATAAATAAATAAATCTAATGACTTTCAAATAATAGAACTGACTAACAGTTCTTATGGAAAATGCTCACTATCATTAGTCACAGGAAAAGTGGTTTGACATCTATCAAAATGTCTTAAAGACTAGTAAGGCTACAAAATCATGAAAACACCTGACACTCTCATACCTCACAGGTGGAGTACTGCATGAATGCTTAGTTTATGAAGCTTTTTGAAAATATCTTACTAAGGTAAATGTACACCCTTTCTGTAACCCAGCAGTTCTGCTGATTGCTTCTAAAAGAGGTGGGAAGACAGGAGAGACCAAGAAAATATAACAAATCTAAATAACTGTGTGGCTGTTGCTTTCCAAACTATCTACTAATTATATGTAAATTTCATTATTTGATGATTATATTTCAAAAAATGCAGTTTGTGTGTAAAAAACCTACCCAATACAAAGAAAAGTCACAGAAGATAACTCTCCAGTTTTCAACAGAACATGATGCCTGGTCAGTCACAGCACAAAACTGCTTTATGAATGAAGGTTCCAATAATGGTCATGACCTACGTAAGTGCAAAAGAGCTGTGCCCTCTTGTGATGTTTGTTGTTTGCGTGTGCAAAATTAGCATCATCAGACACAGTTAGGTTTGAGTCTACAAAGTAAATTTATCTATAAACACAAAACATAGGAAACAACGTGTTGTCCTAATTGAAGTGTGTTGGCTTAGAGCAAAACTTACATAAGCCTTACAGTCCATACTGCATGATCTTAAAGCCCCTCCCTTCAGCCATGTGATTTTAAGGTAGACAAGTCAAAGTTTTGTATGTGGAAGGTTAATAAAAATGATAGTCTTCAATTCATATGTCATGTGTCTTCATTATTGATCTGTTGCTCTTAGCTTGATAAATCTGTATTATTTCAAGATGTCATGACATTAAATTTTTCAGAGCTACAAAGACAAAATGCATTGAATTATTAGCCCTGGAACTATTTGTTATCCTTTTTGCACCTTCTGTAAGGAAACAAAGGGAACAGGAAAGTCCATATTCCAGTTGATTTTCTCTTTTTTTTTTTTATTTTATAGTTGGGCTTCAAAAGTTTGAGATATTTTCAGAAGGCTGTAAATGTCTCCACATTCTTCTTAAATTGTGGGACAATTAATGCTATGACAAAAAAAATAAGCTAACTAAATGAAAGGTGAAGTGTGTTACCTGAAATTAGAACAGCTTCGATAAAACCTGAAAGATAGCCACTGCATTACGGAAATAGGTTAGTGTCAAACACAATTAAGAGCTAAAGTACTATGAATCACTTTCATTGTTTCTTAAACCTGGGATAAATAACAGGTGAGTTTTTTTTTTTCTTTTTCCTTTCCTACAAAGAAAATGGACATGGAATGGATTTAACATACATTGTGGTATATATATATATATATATATATATATATATATATATATATATATATATATATATATATCAAACCGGTTGACAGATCTTTATTGTTTTGCTGGTTGCCAGAAAAATAGCAATACCTTTTCAAGTTTGTGGACAGACAGTGAGCTTCATGTGTTATCAAAAAGCACTACCTGAGTTAATTTGCCACTTAGTACTATGTATGAAAAAAATCCTCACAGTAAACAAAGTATGCTCCACAGTAAACACACTTATCCTCAAGCTGAGTGATGGAGTCAGCTCGATAAATAAAACCCTGGCAGTAATACCTTACTACTACAATTAAAAACTAATTATTGGTTGAAAATAAACAGCATGCTAATTTCATTCATTATGTGTTGCAAAGTCCTGTGGAGCTCCTGTATTTGAGAACTTGTTTAGCTATTGAACATTAATACATGTGTTGTGTGTTATATACATTTTAATGCCTTTGTCGGCCATTTCACAGCAATCATTGCAGCTGAGGTGCATGAAGAATCTTAGAAAATACAGTTGACTAACATGTGTGCACAGAAAACTACCATTTTCCCAACAAGGCCACCTGACACATCTGAGGCCCAATGGTAAAATAAAAATGAGTTCTCTGTTGCTGGGGCATTGAGAAAATATAAAATTCAATCTCTTTCACAAAATGGAAACAAAAGGAATCAGTGATGTGATTAGTTTGAAAGTGTTCTAATAATGACTAATAGTCACCAAAACACCAGAACACATCAAGAGGGCTTGTGACCGGGTGAAAAAAGTCATTCATTGTTACTGTGATTGCTCATCGCAGCACATCTAACATCAAGCAAAAAACAAAACAACAACAGGAAAAAACTCCATGCTGTTATAAATAATACATGTGTGTGTGTTCCCATTTCTTTTAAAATTCCCATTGCTTTATTAACCCATTTTGTTTATGATTGAAGTAGTGAATGATATTCTCAATGAGGCAATAAAATAACAGATAATGATGCACCAACACCAGCCATTCAAAAGATTCAGGTCAATGAAACAGAACAGAAAGCTTGGAAGGAATTATGCATTTCAACACACAGCTGATTTTAGAGAGAAGTGCCAAGAACACACAATGAAGAAAGGACCAACTTTTTAGTAAATGTGCTGGGAAACTGGGTTTCCACACTCAGGAAAGGAAGCTATGTATCTGCATTTCACCTCTTTCAAAGGTAAATTAAAAATTGATTAGATATTGGACTCTAAGACCTGAAACTATGAAAACTTTATAACAAAACATGAGGGGACAATTTAAGGACATATAAATCAAAATATTTTTTTTTTGGAAAACACTTCAAAAGTATAAGATATTAAAGCCAAAAATAGTCAAATGAAAGTATATCAAAATAAAAAGCTTTTATAAAATGTGGGAAATAACCAACAGAGAAAAAGATAACATATAGAATACAAGAAGAAGTTGAGACCTATTTGACAAGAAGTTAAATATATTAGTATTATGTATATTCATATATATTAATATCAGACTATATCGATCCCTTCAGAAACTCAATAACAAAAAAAGTCTAATTTTAACATTAGTGATGAAATTAAATAAACTTTTCTCAGGAGGAGATTTGTACATAGTCAATAATATATTTCATAACACTAATCATGTGAGAAATGCAGACAAAACCATATTTAGATATAACATTACTTAACTGTGATTTGCTAGAACTAAAAAAAAGAAAGATAACAAGTGTTGGGAAGGAGGTTAATGAATGGAATACTTGCACTTTCTTCATGAGAATAGAAATACACATACACATTGTGGATCATACTATAAATCGCTTCTAAAAGTTAGAAATTAAATAAACTTATGATAGAGCCATCTCATTGCTTGTTATTTATGCAAAGAATATAAAACCAGTATGTCAAAAAGAGACACCTATATCCCATGTTACAGGAACACTATACACAAAAGGCAAGAAGTCAACAAAGGATTTTATTCATCAACTGATAAACAAATTGGAAATTGTAGTTAAATACACAGCAAATATTAATTAGTCATAAAATGAAAGCAATCCTGACAATGTAGATGAAAATGTATATCATCGTGTTACATGAAATAAGCCAATGAGGTCCTTTGCGTAGGTGTAATTAACAATGTTGATCTGGGCACAGTGGTTTTTATCATAGCTGGAGAGACTATGGGAGGTGGATGATGAAATGACTCCCAAGTTAAGAACAGTGAGAAGTAAGACATTCTGCCATGCAATTGCAGGCTAGACTGACCATAGTTAACAATCACATCCTCCTTTCCAGTTCTCACAACAATCATATGAAACAGGATTTGTCCATTTTTTTATTCTTGAGAATTTTTATTTTTCATAGTCTTCAATATTCATTTTGACAGTGTTTTGGTATGTTCAGTTGATAGAAGTTTTGTTATTGTTATTTTTGTTTAATTTGCTTCAAAATTATTACAATACTATCACCTCATATGGGATTATTTCCCCATGATTTGGCTTATATAGGTGTAACTTAGCATTTAACTAACTCATTACTTTCTTAGCAAGGCAACTACAGTCGTAAAAACCTTTGGTGTATTTGTCCTTTGGGATCAAATGGAGATTACAAAGGAAAATATTTCTTCTTTTGTTTCAGTGTTTTTTGTTGTTGTTGTTTTTCTTATTTAACCTAACTGTGAATTCATGGCTACTCCAAATACAGCATTTAACACATGACTATATGTTTTTTTATTACATGCATGTTTTTTAAATTTTAAATTTTATTTTTTCACAATTTTTCAATATATTGCAATTGAAGCCCCCTCCATGAACTCCCTCCATTCCCACCCTCCAATGGTGGAGAACTCCCCCCTTTCAGTGGACTAGGGGAAGAGAATAGGAGGGAAGAGGGATTTGTTCATTTTTACTATGATATATTCCATTCTTAGGTATTTAAGTAATGAGCAATTTAAGACTTGGAGGGTGTTCTTCCATGAAATGAAAGCCTTCAAAAGGTAACAAAAACAATTCAGTTCTGGAAGCTTAACTTGATAAATTATCTCAAACTAACTTTCAGGTGACACAAGAGAAGTAAATAAGTAAGGAAATTGAGAATAAGTAAAAATAGAACAGTCAGAGAAACAGGTAAATTTACAACACAAAGAAGTACTATGTGTACTTGCTATAATTGAATCACAAATTAGATTTTAACAGAGTACACACAGGATCTAAAGTACATAACACTAGTGGGCTCAGTGAGGCCCACCCAACATTAAGAAATGAGGAAAATCTCTCCCGCAGTGCCTAGGGACTGCTACTCCATTATGAACAGGAAATACTCTTCTACTGTGTGCTTACTACTCATACTTTAGTTCAAATCCAAAATGATAATTAATGGCATAGTTCGGGGAATCAGTTCCACAGGGATAATAAATTCTATAATTCATGGTAAAAATATGAGCCTCTTTTTATAGTCTTGTTTTAATCTTAACATGCACAGGTGAATGAATAAATAAGCATGTAAATTAGTGCACTTAAAACTGTTGAGAGGATGAGACTGAGAGCTAACTGGATGTCTACATTTGGAAAAATGCAAGTAGATCTACTTGTACCACCTACACAAAACTCAAGTCCAAGTGGATCGAAGAAAAGAAAAACTAATATACTAAAGCTAAGAGAAGAGAAATTGGAGAATAGCCTTGAACACATTGGCACAGAATAGATGTTTCTGAACAGAACCCAATAGCTCAGGCAATAAAGTCAACAATTAATAAATGGCACCTCATGAAACTGAAAAGCTTCTATAAAGCAAAAGACACTGTCAAAAGGACAAAATGGCAGCCTACAGAATGGAAAAAAGATTTTTACTAATACTACATCCAACAGAGGGCTAATATCCAAAATATTTAAACAACTCAAGATATCAAACACCAACAAATCAAATAATCCAATTTAAAAATGAGATATAGATCTAAACAGAGCATTTTCAACAAAGGAATCTCCAATGATCAAGAAGCACTTAAAAAAATGCTCAAAGCCCTTAGTCATTGGAGAAATGCACATCAAAATAGCTTTGATATTTCATCTTACACACATCAGAATGGCTAAGATAAAAAAAAAACTCAGTGACAGCACGTGCTGGTGAGGATGTGAAGAAAGAGGAAAACTCTTCCATTGCTGGTGGGAGTGCAAACTTCTCCAAGCTCTTTGGAAATCAATTTGATGGCTTCTCAGAAAATTAGGAATAGTTCTACCTCAAGACCCAACTATACCACTCCTGGGCAAATACCCAAAAGATGCTCCCCAGTGCAAGGACATTTGCTCTACTATGTTCATACCAGCTTTATTCATAACAGCCAGAAACTAGAACAACCTATATGTCCTTCAACCAAAAAATGGATAAAGAAATTGTGGTACATTTACACAATGGAGTATTACTCAGGTATCAAAAAAATGACATCATGAAATTTATAGTCATCTGGATGGAACTAGAAAAGATCATTCTGAATGAGGTAACCCAGACCCAGAAAGATAAACACAGTATGTACTTACTCATAAGTGGATATTAGCCATAAAGTAAAGGATACAATCCACAAATTCAAATAAACTAAGTGAAACAGAGGGCTCAAAAGGGAACACTTGAGTCTCACTAAGAATGGAAATAGAATAGACATCATGGTTGGATTAGGGAAAGTGACTGAGTAGATTGGGGGCTAGGATAGAAAAGTAGTAGAAGGACAAATGAAGAGAGTACTGAGAGAGAGAATGGTTTGGGGGAGGTGCATTTCTGGGACTAGCTAGAAATCTAGAACAGTGGAAACTCCCAGGAATCTTTGAGGGTGAGCCTCCCCAAGACACCTAGTAATGGGGAATAAAGAACTTGAACTAGCCATCTCCTGTAACCAACCAAGACTGACAATGGAGGAACTGAGACACCAATCCAGTCACAAAACCTTCAACTTAACAATTTGTCCTGCTTACAAGATTGACAGGGTAAAGATGGAGCAGAAATTGAGGGAATGACTAACCAATAACTGGTCCAGGTTGAAACCCATTCATGAAAGAAAGGCAAACCTGGACACATTAATGATATTTTGGTATACAAACAGACAGGAACCTTGCATAACTGTCATCAGAGGGGCTTCACCCAGCAACTGATGGAGACAAATTCAGAGACCGTAACCCTGCAGAAGAAAGGGAGGAAGGATTTTAGGAGCCAGAGGAGTCAAAGGTGCCACAAGAAAACCTACCGAATCAACTATCCTGGCTCACAGAGACTGGACTACCAACTGAAAAGCATGCATAAGATTGACCTAGGCCCTCTACACATATGTACAAGCTGTGGAGCTTTGTCTTCATGAGAGACTCTTAACAGCAGGAGCAGGGGCTGTCTCTGACTCTGTTTGTGGCCTGTCTTTGGGAGCCTTTCCCCTAACTGGGCTGCCTCATCAAGCCTGAACAGATGTCCCTAGTTTTATTGGAACTTGATATGCAAAGACTGTTTACATCCATGGGAGGTCTCTGCTTTTCTGAAGAGAAAAGGGAGGAAGAGTGGTTGTTGGGAGGAGAATTGGATGAGAGGAGGAAGGGAGGAGATGTAAAGTAAATACATAAATTAATTAATTATAAAAAAGCAGTTCATCTTTCATGCTTATACTAAAAGTAATATAATCTTATGTGCTTTTCACCAAAGAGATAATCGTAGGTCTAATTTTGGAGTTTAGTTTCATTGTCATATTCATAAATCCTATAATAAATTGCCTTTGTCAATTAAAAAAACTGTTGAGAAGAAATCTTAGCATCTACACAGATGTGAAAGAATGAAAATTTTCAGGCACAAGTAAATCTGGTGTTGTTCTGAAACTCTGCTCCTGTAGTCCCACAAGCATTCATGAAACACCTGGTTTTCTCATTATTATAATAGAAAAGCCACTACAAAGGGAAGGTCTATTATGGCATTAATTATAGCACTGAAAAAAAATGTGCCACAAAATTATCAAAATACAGCATTGCTAATTAACAGAACAAATGTGCTGCTACAAATCTAGCTGTAAAAGAAGCAGCGTACCTTCCTCATTAGAGTAGGGTCATGGATTCAACTAGGATGTTGACCAAGGAAAACAAAACAAAAATCAGTATCAAGGTTGAGTGTCAATGAGACCCAATATGTTTCTGCCCTTTCTGGTGATGGGTGAGTATGCAGAAAGAAATACAAATTTTTATGAGATACCAAACAAAACAGAAAGTATATAAAAGGGGCTTACAACTATGTATGTATGTAGACATGTAAACAAATCGGATTATATATGTTAACATAGAATTATGACTGTGTTTGCAAATCATTTCTGTGTGACTTTGAATATGAGTTACACAAGATGGTAATTTTGACTACAAAAAGTTTTAAATTGAGGGGAGAAACTGCATGTTATAAAAATTTTGTAATAGTACCAATTATAACATATCTGATATTTTTACAATTAATTATTGAGAGATAGGAAAAAATTCTAAATGTTTTAATTCCAATAGTTTTGAGTTTAGCCAGGTTAAAATAATAGCAAAAGGTATTATTCTAACAACAATGTTCAAAGATTGTGTCTTCTAGTGATGTCAGAAGATACACTCATAAAGTTTCATCAACAGGCCTGCTTAACATGAGCCAAAGACACAATAAGAGACATACCAAAAAAAAAAAAAAAATGGGTGAAAAGACCACAGGGCCTACACACACACACACACACACCAAACCAAACCAAAGCAACAAACAAACAAACAAACAAAAAAAATCTCCTGGTGACTAAAGAATGCTAGAGAACAGAAAAATTTCCTTCCCCAGGAAAGAGCTCACTGATTGGTTATTCAATAGCAAATGGTCAGTCCAAAACACAATGTACAAAGTAACATTACACAAAGTGAGTAGGTTTTATTTATTTATTTAGTAATATAGATACACATGTATGTATAGGCACGAAGCAACAGATATTGCAAATAAGAGGCCGTAAATTTGAAAGAGAGCAGGGATGGATATATGGGAGAATTTAAAGGGAGAACCCACAGCCTCCAAGTCAGAGCAGCTGCTCCAGGATTTGATCCCAGCTCTCTAGCTGCAGTGCCCTTTTACAGCTATTCTGCTCTATTTTACTCAAGAGTATTAGGCCAGATCTGGCTATTCTAGAATGGTGTGTGGGGACTAGAAGGGTGTGTAAAATGTCCTTGAACTGATGTTGTAGATGGAGGTAAAGTTCCATGGGCGCTGGGAACTTAATCCAGGTCTCTGCAAGATCAGTAAGCTCTTAACTGAGTCATTTCTCCATTACATATTCTAGAATTTCATAAATTCTATCATATGTAATATCTTATCATCAGAGTTCTTATGCACATATGGACACCAACATCACCTTCAATCTGTCCTTCTGTCTTTGACTCTAACATTGTCCTAATCAAGTCCTATGACATGTATCTATATTATGGGTTATAATATTGATTTTAGCCATTTAAAAAGTATTCTGCATTCCTGCAGCACTAAATCTCATAAACTACAGTGGCTGTAGAATAAAAGACGCACCATATTCTGTAGCATAGAATAACACTTTCTGATAAATTTTGTTTGTAATAGAACATTTAAAAAAATAAACAGGTTTACAATGTTAGAGACTTGTAAATACGTCACAAAAACTTGGACTTTTTTTTCTCAGAAACAACACAAAAAATGTGAATGTGGTCAGTGATAATATTAATCAGAAATATACAGTAGCATTAACTCTAATGTAAGTTAGAAAGCTACAAAAGCTTAAACTGTAGTTTTAGCTATCCCTTTAAGCTTCTATATAAAGCTAGAATATGCTCCTGCATAGTGGAAATTACATCTGAGAGGAGTAGAGGAAGTATTTAAAAACCCTTTGTGTTCAGGTAACATGTTAGAGTTTCTTAAAAATATTTTTTAAAATATCTTTGTGTGTGTGTGTGTGTGTGTGTGTGTGTGTGTGTGTGTGTGTGTGT
>NW_026585644.1:53073185-53087363 GCF_907164565.1 Psammomys obesus
TGTGTGTGTGTGTGTGTGTGTGTGTGTGTGTGTGTGTGTGTGTGTGTAGGTGTGGGTATGGGTGTGGGTATGGGTGTGGGTGTGTGTAATACTGACGGTGTCTTTTAGAGTTGACACTCTAGGGAACTGAATAGCTAGAAAGTGACAGGTCAGGATATTTAAAATTCAATGCTGTTTCTACCGAGCAAAGAACCATAGTCAACTGATATAAAATTGAACATTTGATTTAATAGTAAATAAGATGGTTTTATTTGAAACTGACTAAAATTCACAGGACAAAGGAAATATTTCCTAGAAAATATAGGGGGAAAACAGTCCATTTAACTAAAGATGTGTAAGGGATCAATTATTATCATACTTTCTTAAAACTTGAATCAATTATTAATTTTACAGATACTTGTGGTTTTATGTCAGAAAGTTATATTAAATGCAGTTTCCACCTCTCTTGGGATTAAACTTGGTAAAATAATCTTGACAGATTATCTGACAAGATTATCCGTAATATTATATGACAGATAATATTAGCAAAAGGATTGGAAAGCCCCGTTTTTCTTCGGTCTTTGTCTTAAACTGAAAAATACTTATTTAAAAATATTTTTATAATTAGGAGTTGAAAGATGTCCTAGAATTTGAGAGGTTTTGCTGCTCTGTTATGATGACCATACACTTTAAATCCTAACACCCACAGCAGATGATTCACCCATACCCAGAGCTCCTCACATCAATTACTCTTTGGTCTTCCAGGAGCATGCATGTGTGTGCGCGCATGCACGCGCACACACACACACACACACACACACACTAAAATAAATTGTTACAAGATAAAAATTTAAAAAACACAGATACTTAAAACAATATGAAATTCAAGAAAGGTCCAATCTCACCACCCAGCATTAATAACTTCTGTTATAATCATGTTAATAAGCACTCAGATGTTCTGCCACTATGATAACCAGTTGTTTTAGAGGCTGGGCATGCTGCACAGTAGTAGAGCACTTGACACAGCTCATATGTTCAAGGGCCTGAGTTTGAACTCAGCACTACCAAAACAAATCATTTATAGTGACTCATAAAATGCAGAGAGCAAAAACTTTTAGGCATGGTCTCAAATTGATTAACCTGCATTTATTTCACAGGAAATAAAGGAAGCCATAAAAAATCTAATGTGATTCGTTCTGAGTCTCACAGCTACTAAGGAACAGACAAGCCTTAAACTGAAATACTTTTTTCTTATCCTAGTGATTGTTACCATGAGTTGATAAACATTGTTTTTACCACTTCATCCATTAATAGCATCAAGGAGATATGTAGCCTATAGAATGTGGCCTCTTACGTTAAATATGTATATGAACTATTTATGTGACACATTTCAGAGCAACAGCCTGAACATATCTACATTTCAATTCAATATGAATATTGTTAACCAACTAATCCAGTCAGGTGTAAAAAAACAAACAAAGACAAACAAACAAACAAAAACCAGAACATAAATTTTTCTATAAATGGGAGAAAAAAATTGGTTCAGTACTTCCTGAGAATAAACTCGGTAGAAAACATAGTAGGTCTGTTATGGCTGGATTTAATATCAAATTCCCTTACTTCAATACTTTCATCCTCAAAGTACTTTCAAATACTCTCATGATTGATATTGGCTGAAATTTGAGTCCAGCAAAATAGGTCTTTATTTATTATATTATGCACATTCTCATATATCTTAGCACAAAAAAACAGTAGGAATCTAGCTATGAAATTAACTGAATCATTTTTGAAGCAGATACATGAGGACTATCCCAGACTGTGAGGTAGCTTCAGTTTGATTCACTCCTCAATACTGTAAAGCTCCCACTATACCTATCATTTTATTTATTTATAAACATGTCAGTACAGTTCTTACTCCTAAATAATTAAAGCAAAGAGGACATAAATACATACCAAAATTAAAAGTACAGTTTAAAAATTTCTTGATTTCTATATTTGGAGACAGCAAGCATACCAGAGAATAACAAACCGCTAAATAGCTGTCTGTGAGGTATTTATAAGTACAGTTATTTCATAAAGGCACAAATGAACACATTTATAAAATTATTGTTCAGCAACGACTTGTAATCTGTATTTCAAATAATATACAACTGCCCAATATCTTCATCCAGGTTTATTTAAGACTGGATTTATCAATAGGGTACCAACAACTCAAGTGCACAGAGATGTTAGTTACGATTTTACAAGAAGAGGTTGTGTTAGCTTCCTATCATTGTGACAAAATGCATATGCCAAAATCAGACTATGAAAGGGAAGATTTCAGTGGGTGGTTTGTTTGGTCTTGGGTGACACTGCATGTCATGTAGCCAAGCTGCTGGCCTCAGGACAGGTAGAGAGCATAGTGAGAGGAAGGGCCTGATGTTCCTGTTAAACAAGTGACCGAAATCCTCTCCGCCTGGGCCCACCCCTAAGGGTCCTCCCGTCCTACAATGTTGTGGTTGGAGGCTGGTAAACAAAACCTTTTAATACATGGGTCTTTAGGAACATTTAGTATTCAACTCACAAGAGAAGCAATCTTGTAAATTAATAACACCTAGTGTGAAGGAGGCAGGTTTGCTGTTTAAAGCCAACTTGAGTACGTCATCAAACTACATGTCACAGCTTTCACTGCTGTCTTTCCATGGGACTCAGTTCTAGTCAAAACAGTTGAGAATAAACATTGTGTCTGTTCCACCCTAGCCTGGCCTGCAAAAATATCTCTATACCTTCTGACTAGAAAGGAGAAGATGCCTATTAGTGACATTCTGAAGCTGGATCCCACTAGGATATGAGCCAATTACTCAATATTCAAGGATGTTGTTTGCCATTATTGCTTTTATTTCCTCGGATGAGGGGATGTGATGAAAGCCATACCCAAGCTTTACAAATATGTCTTGGCCTGAGCCAAGAGCATTACTAACTATCTTTGGCCTAGGACGGGAAGCTTCTAGCCTCCATACAATCCAATCTTCCACAAACTCAGATTTTGAAGACTTCAGTTTCCGGTCTCTGTCTGCTAACCTAGGCCTAGAATGTTTTGAGCCTCTGAGACTTACTGCTGGATAAACAAACATTTTTCTAGATCTTTCTGAACTCTGGCTGGATTGTTCAACTCAGCTGTTCTGACTCAAACTCCTCTCTAAACTGACTGATTCAAACTGGCTTTTCTGTTTTTGTTTTTGTTTCATTCAAACTGATGAAATTGCTCTGCTTAGAAATACTGCTTCTGAAAACAGGAAACAACCTAGGAACCTGCCACAGAGGGCCTCTGAAAGCCTCTGCCCTGCAGACTATCAAAACAGATGCTGAGCCTGATGGCCAACTGGCAGGCAGAGTGAATGGAATTTTATGTAAGAAGTGCAAAATAGCAAGAGCTGGAGAGGACAGGAACTCCACAAGGAGAGCAACAGAACAAGAAAATTCGAACACAGGGAACTTCCCAAAGACTCATACTCCAACCAAGGACTATTCATGGAGATAACCTAGAACCTCTGCACAGATGTAGCTCATGGCAGTTCAGTGTCCAAGTGGCTTACATAGTGATGGGAAGAGGAACTGCCTCTGACATAAACTGATTGGCCTGCTCTTTGATCACCTCCCCCTGAGGAGGGAGCAGCCTTACCAGGCCACAGAAGAAGACAATGCAGCCATTCCTGATGTGAGCTGATAGACTAAAATCAGAAGGAAGGAGAGGAGGACCTCCCCTATCAGTGGATATGGGGAGGAGCATGCATGCAGAAAGGGGAGGTAGGGTGGGATCAGGAGGGGAGGAGGGAGGGGCTTATGGGGGGATACAAAATGAATAAAGTGTAATTAATAATAATTTTTAAAAAAGTTAAAAAAAAAGAAATACTGCTTCTGAACTCCACAAACTGAACTACACTGACTTTAAGAACTGAATGTAACTGTACAGACTCAATTGAACTCAACTGCATTCAATCCAGCTGCAACAAACTCGACTGTCTTTGTCTGTCTCTGTCACTCTGTCTCTCTCTGTGTGTGTCTCTGTATCTCTCTGTCCTTCTCTCTCTCTGTCTGTCTCTCTCTCTCTCTCTGTCTCTCACTCTGTCTCTCCTTCTGCAATGCTCTTAAGTTGCCTTCCCTTCCTGTCTGTTCTTATGAGAGTTAGGTGTACCTTATCTCTGTCTCATTGTGTCAAATCTCTCTGATAAGTGACTTTGTCCTCCTCTCAATTATAAATCAAGTTTGTTCACTGTTTTTGTCAACTCTTTGTCTTAATATTAATGATAGCCAATCTGGAGTGACTTTACACAGGAGCAGAGGAGGCAGGTCAGTTTTTATGTATTCTCTGTGCAGACATGAGAGCCTGAGTTCAATCTTTAGAACCCATGTGAATATGTGTGTATATATAAATATGGATATTTATATATAAATATATTTGTATATTTGTGTATATATATATATATATGTATATTTATATGGAGATGAAGTCTTATGATCCTAGATATAGGAAAACAAGAGTCAGGCACACCGTTTAGCTTACTAGCTGTCCAGTCTCACCCAAATGGAAATGTTCAGAACAGTAAAAGACTGTCTCAAAAACTAATGTGTATAGCTGAGCATGGCTTGTGACCACTACATGTGCTCACCTTCTTTCACACATATACACTCTCACTAACACACACACACACCAACTAAAATATGTTGGGTATTAAACTCTTGAAATTTATCTAAAAATGTTATGTCAATAATCTTCACCAGTGATAATTCACTAGTTGAATCCCTTTTTATTCAATAAAAACATATTTGATTTTCTTTATGATTTCTGGTAAGGAAAGCAGGCATATCAAGTTTCCTTTGTAGTGTATGTCACAAGTGCAAATGAAGGAATAGAAAATAAGTTGCCAAATAGACACTGACAGAGTAAGTTTCCTTGACTCAGACAACAGCTACTTCTAAATGTCTTTTCATCTTTTGAATGCACTGTAGAATGAGGTACTGTGATAACATATGTCCAGGGAAACAGACATTCTAGCTGATGTTGTCTCAGGTCTTATTGGTTGAAGAAAGAGGAAATGGCCAAGACGTGCCCTCAGTGACCATAAACAATTTATTCAACACAGTCTCATGGCAGCGTTTCACTTCTCAGTTCATACTGCAGTTGCTACTTCAAAACATTAACAAATTAAAGCCACATGGCTTTGTATCAAATCCAATATCCAAAATGTTTTGACTTTAGAAGTATTGTATGGAGAAAGCTGTGCATAGAATCAACTGTGCTTCATCTGCAGTCAATCAGAACTGCATTTGAATTGACTCTGGGCATGTGAGTGCATGCCTGATGTACGCACACAACATGAACACGTACCCTTCATGGAAGCCACCAGGCCAGACACTGCTTGAACACAAATTGACTGTTTTTTGCATTGTCCATTTTAATTCTGAGTTCCTTCCACTGGTTGTTTATGTGGGGACCACTCTGCCTTAATATAACATTCTCAGAAGACATTCAATCAAAATCCTCGACAACATGTTTCCATCCTATACTACTAACTTATGTTAAATACTAAAAATCAATGACATGTTCTTCAGTGGTTAATTTAACCCTCACAATCAAAGTTGCTAACATGAGTCTCACCAGTAATGGAGAAACCATAGATAAGAGGGGTTAAATGAAATAACCAGGTTCCTATAACCAAAGAGAAAAAGAATTCATACTTAAAGATAGGTTGATGTAATTTGAATGCCCACCTCTGCTTACTCCAAACTTTGTTCCCTGGTCTCACCTGATCCTGTGCTGTTGCTTGCTCTGGACACTATGTACAGTTCTTCTACAATATTTTTATAAACACACAACATTCCCTCCACAATTTTCCTTTCTGTATCTATTGTATCTTATGCATCTTCAATACTTAGGTTCCATATTTCCCTAGAGATTTTCTGTTATTATTTCCATATTTTGTCATTCTCCTCTATTCTGAATTCATTAGGTCTATAGAGAATTTGAATTAACAGTACTAACTTACATGGCTTTCAACTGCAAACCAGCAAACTGTCATTTGGGTTAAATGATATCCCAATGATGTGTCTCATTTGGTCTGCACAGTTCTTTTGTTTTTGTTTTGTTTTAATTTGAAATAGTTTCCAAACTTTTAAAACTTTATTCTTTAAAAAGCATACATATATTAAATATAGATAAAAGTAGCAGTGGTACAAAGAAATTGAACTTTCTTTGATTCAGCTGAAATGATCCTCAAATATGCAAATTGTCTGGGGCCATTCACTAAGTTCTGCCTAACCATCTTATAGATTATTCATCTGTTTCTTTTTATGCACTTCCAAAAGAGCTACAGATGGCTTAGTCAGAGACATACTGAACATCATATTATTTGTTTGTTTTTCCATAGAAAATTATGAAAGATTTGATTTAAAAAAAATTGCTACCCTCACTAAACTTTGCATGTGTGTTAATGTGGGTAAAGTGGACTCTATTCTTCCTGCTAACAATGAAGAAGAGAGATGAATTAAGCAAAAGGTTTTCTTAAAGCATTGTTGGCTTCTAGACAATATTCTAGCACTCCTATCCCAATCTAAGGATATGTAGCTCCACACAGAAAAAGAGAAACTCTAAGGTTAGATCCTCTTAGGCAAAAGCATTCAGAATTTGAAAGCCATTTGAGCAGATGCAGCCAATTTAATCTGGTTTTCTCTGTATGAGCTTAATATTAAAAAAAAAGAGGCAATTTGTGAGAATAAGAAATGTCTCATCGGGATGGAAAGATGACTCAGTGGCTATGAACTTCAGCTGCTTCTTCATAAGCAGCTTTCAAGACCCAACGCCCCCAAAGAGGCTCGCAACCCATGTAATTGCTATTTTGCAAGTGATACAAAGTCAGACATGCAAACAAAACAACCATACGCAGAAATTAATTAATCAAAAACAAAAAGAAATCGCTAACTAAAGATGTCTGCAGTGTAAGAAGAAAAGGTACCATTAACAGAAAAATGAAAAAAAAAATTCTAAAGTTTTGGCTCCTCAGTTTACTCATTTTGCTTTTGTTTTTGTTTTATTTTGTTTTCTAATGTGTGACAAAGAGAAATGGGCCTGCAATGATCTGTTCATGATGCAGAATCTTCATTTACTTCCATCGATTAAGAGGTAGTAATCTATTATGTGCAACAATGTTGAAGAATTAGGAATTTGTTTTTAAATTGAAAATACATTATGATTTGTTAATAAGATGTCCTAATTATAGTAATTGGTAATCTAAACAGTAAACTGTAAAATTACATTTTTCCGATAATTTGACTAGAAACAAATGTACAAGCAACGTCTTTCACTAAGATGATAAAGTCCTGCGGCATCTTGCAGCTGTGCTCGCCAGGGGAGTGCACCGCACAGCCGTGTCCTGAAACCTACAGTGCTGCTCACTCTGCACAGCAGCTTAGTGAGGAAACCAACCCACCTGCACGGAGCAGTAGATAAAGTGTGGCAATCTGGACAGCAGGGTTTTTCTGACACAGATTAACTGGCGAACAGTGCTCGCAGGAAAGGGGTTTCAACTAGAGATAAGCACATTAAAGGGACTCTGCAAGTCTCAGTAAGAAAAATATTGAATGGTTTTCTCTAATATGCAGTTAACAGGTTTCATATGGACACGTACATCAATCATCTATGTGATAAGAAAGTTGAAGTGAAACAGGATAAAGAAACAAAAGAGGCTAATGAGTGAGGTCGAGAGGGAGAAAGACAGAGAGTAGATGGGAAATAGGCTCAGGGAACAATGTACCCTTGCATGATACTCTCTTGATGTGACACAGTACCATGTACAATGACTTTGTGCAATAAAAATTAAAATAATGTTAGGAACACTGTAATGGAGTTGAAATTTTCTTACACAATTCTAAATTCACATGCTTTGAGATGTTGCTGGTATAAACAAACCCACCACTACCAGTCAAAGATGGTACAGCAATGTGATTATATATGGAACACAGCAATTGTGACAAAAACAAAAAGAAATAACTATGTTCCCAGTTTGGATATTTCCTACACTAAAATTTCATCATTACCTTAGACTGTACTTCTATCTGTATTTTTTTAAATTTGTTCAGGTAAAAAGCATGCTGTGTTATACCAATATCAGCTTCGTACATCTCTTCTTCACTATGTCTTTTTAAAATAATCCTTTCATTTTTATTATATTAAAATATAATCATGCAATTTCTCCCTTCCTTTATAACCCTTATTCCAGGTCTCTGGCAAATCCAGAGATGACTGCCCCAATTCTGATTTCCATTTTCTCACCCCCAACTCTCTCTACTCCTAAACCTGACTCTTGCTTCACTCCCCATCCCCTCTCCTATCCAGTTTCCTCCCTCCTTCTACCTCCAATGCCTATTTCCTTGTAAGTTAGCCTCTTTGGGTCTGTGGATTGTAGGATGACTATCCTGTACTTTATGGCTAATATCTTCTTATAAGTGAAAATATACTATGCTTGTCTTTTTAGGCTTGGGTTACCTCATTCGAGATGATTTTTACTGGTTCCATCTATTTCCCTGCAAATTTCAAAATATCCTTGTTTTTAATAGCTGAGTAGTATTCCATTGTGTAAATGTACTACATATTCTTTATCCATTCTTCAGTTGAGGGACACCAGTTTTCTTTGTTGTTGTTTTGTTTTTTGTTTTGTTTTATTTCCAGTTTCTGGCTATTGCAAATAAAGCTGCTATGAACATACTTGAGCAAATGTCCTTGTAGTATGTTGATGCATCTTTTGAGTATATGCTCAGGAGTGATATAGCTGGGTCTATTGGTCTACTGTCTATTTTCTGAGAAACTGCCAGATTGATTTTTCAAAGTGCTATCACTTTTATCTTTTATCTTAGTTTTTATCTTAGTTGTCCTAACGGGTGTAACAGGATCTCAGAGTCATTTTGATTCACATTTCTCTAGTGACTAAGAAGGTTGAACATTTCTTTAAGTGTTTCTCTGCCATTCTAGATTTCTCTGTTGAGAATTTTCTGTTTAGCTCTGAACGCCATTATTTAAAACTGAGCTATTTAGGTTGTTGGTTTCTTATTTCTTGAACTGTTTATATGTTTTAGATATTAGTTCTCTGTTGAATGTAGGGTGATGAAGATCTTTTCCAGTTTTATAGGCTGCCATTTTGTTCTATTGACAGTATCCTTTGCCTTACAGAAGACTGCCCCTACTTGAGACTCATCCCATGGGATAGAATCAATCCCTGACAGTATTAATGTTACTCTGCTATTCTTATAAACAGGAGCCTAGCATACCATCTCTGAGAGGCTTTACCCAGCACCTCATGGAAACAGATGCAGAGATCCACATTCAAACATTAGACAGAGCTTGGGAAGTCACATGGAAGTTTTTGGAAAGATTGAGGGAGCCAGAGGGGTCAAGGATTCCACAAAAGTCCTACTACAGAGGCAACTAATGTGGAATTTGAGGGCTCACAGAGACTGAACCACCAACCAAAGAGCATGCATGGACTGATCCTAGGTCCCCTGCACATATGTAACAGATGTATGGCTTAGTGTTTATGTGGGTCCCCCAACAACTGGAATGGGAGACTGTCTCTGAATCTGATGCCTCCCTTTGAATTGCATGCCTTTAACTGGGCTTCCTTGTCTGGCCTCACTGGAAGAGGATTGCCTAGAACTGCAGGGACTAAATGTGCCAGGGCAGATTGCTTCCCATGGGAGACTTGCCCCTTCTCTGAGGAGAAGGAAAGAGGAGAATGGAGAAGTGTTTTATAAGGGGAGCACTAGGAGGGGAGGAGGGGGGCTACAATCATGATATAAAGTGAATATGTATATATATATATGTATATATGTATACTTATATAACTATATGTATATATGTATATTCATATATATTCATACATATACATATATACATATTCATACATATATACATATTCACTTTACAACCTGATTATATATATATCCTCTTCAGCCGATATGTTACTTGTATGTACATATTTCAAGGCTGATCCCTTACTGTTGGATAACCAATTAGAGGTTCTTTACCATGTCTTTTGATTAAGCCAAGTTACTGGCCTACATCAGTTAGCTCTGGATGTTATACACTTTAATGGTCACACAATAACACAATATTCTAATGTGATATTCCTTAGGGCATATCCTCATCATTAAATAAGCCAAGGTTGTACTTAGCCCAAAAACTGAGACAGTGAAATAATCCCTAAGATTAAATATATTGCTTTCTCTTGCTGAAAAGGGACAGATTTAATGAGATAAAAATCTCATAGTTAGGAGAAAAGTCTTCCCTAGCACCTAAGAAATCCAGTCATGTAAGAGTCTTATAAGCTACAAAACAATACTTCTAAATACATAGTTATATATTTAATGTTTTGAAACCCATTAAGCCAAGTTGTACTTGACACCATCACCACCTTCTTTCTGTTCTCTCTCCTTTCTCAGTCTGTCTGTCTATCTGTATGTCTCTCCTGCCTTCACCCCCTACCCCACAACACAGACACATTCTGTGAAGTACAAGAAAAGAAGCATCTAAAGTAGTCATTTTAACAAGGAGAAAACGATAACTGCAGACTCAAGAAGAATGAAATCAGAACTAGCTGTGTAACTTGGTTCCTGGTGACCCACATATGAGAGCCAGTAGATAATGGTTGTAGCTTAGTAATCTAACTAAAGACAAAAATGTGGCCTTACAACCATAAAAAAATAAAAATAGAACATGATATTGAACCTCCTACATGAAAGTAAAATATCAAAGAGTCATGATTTTGTGGAATTGTATCTATCTCATGTTTGAAAGGAAAACAAAACCGTTCCCTTTCTATTTGGTGACATGAAAATTAAAATGAGTTAGACTCACAGAAATTGTTCTGAGAAACCCTGGAAGACACTGTTTTCCAAGGTCACAATTAACCTAAATATCCATCTAGGACTGTTGTAAACTTTATGTTCCCACAGAAGCCAAAGAGTAGCTGGTGAAGAAAGGTTATCCAAGGATGACCAGAAAAAGAATAAAAGCAAATTATCATGAATTCAGATTACATCAAGTTCTAAAAGAAGAGACAAAACAATCCCCTTTGGATCTCCCTAGGAAGCTGCCTTGCTCTTACTAGTGAACACATGTCTTTACATGCCTTTATATTCTGTTATGCTACATGGGACCTCATTCATTACGGCATCTGAATGACTTGGGTTAATTTATTGACCATCTGTGGTGTGACCATAAAATACTCAAGGATTCCTCTACAAATATCAGATCTTAGTGACACACCACATCCTTTGAATATGCCAGTGACATGAGACAGGATAGGAAACATTTTTAGTTCCAAGGAAACATACTTTGTTGTATCCAGAGAATTCTGTTCTAGCTACTAAAACAAATAATTCATAATAAAATATACAGGATATTTAGAACTGGCTTCAGAATGTATATACAAGCTGTGGGGTACAACTGAGTAGTTCTTTTTCATGTTTTGAAACACAGTCTTGATATGTGGCTCAGGCTTGTGTCTAACTCACAAATCTCCCTACCTCATCCTCCTGAATGCTAGGATAAATAGCTGTTTTAAAAGCTTTACAGCTTTACATTTCTGTCTCTCTGTCTGTCTGTTTCTCTCTCTGTCTCTGACTCTCTCTGTCTCTGTCTCTCTCTCTGTCTCTGTGACTCTGTTTCTGTGTGTGTGTGTGTGTGTGTGTGTGTGTGTGTGTATCTCTGTGATGTTCAGTGTTATACACATTATACACTCAGTGTTTGGACTTATGTGAGTACTCTTCCTTGAAGATCAGAGAAGAACATGGAGTGCCCTGCTATGTCATTTTTCTAAAATAGACAGAAAGAATGTCTCTCAGAAAGCCCAAGAAATCTTCCTGTCTCCACTTCCTCTATCACTGTTTGAGATACACGTTTATCTGACGTTTTATGTGGATTTTGGAACCTAAACTCTGGTTTATGCTCATTTTTTATTCAGCAAGTACTCTTATGCATTGAGCCATCTTCTTAGCCTCATGCTTAAAAAGTATTTAAATTTAAAGAAATGTCTGGGTGGGTATAACACACAGATAGCTTACTCCAAAGTGGGAGAACCTCTGTCATAAGCCTTGGATGCTATCTGGAGACATTGTTCTCTTTTGAGTTGCTGCAATCTTTTGGGTCTGTTCGTTAGATGCTGAAAAAGCCTTTGACAAAATCCAACACCTCCAACACCGCTTCCTGGTAAGCCTTGGAGAGATCAGTAATATAAGGCCCAAACCTAAAATAATAAAGGCAATACACAGTAAGCTAATAGACAATATCAAATTAAAGGGAGAGAAAGTTGAAGCAAGTACATTAAAATCAGGGAAAAGACAACACTGCCCTCTCTCTCTCCATATCTATTCAATATAGTACTAGAAGCTTTAGCTAGAACAATAAGACAACTAAATAAGATCAAAGGAATTCAAATTGAAAAGAAGTCAAAGTATCACTATTCACAGATGACATGATAGTATATATAAGTGAATCTAAAATTCTACTAGAGACCACCTACCCATGAGAAACAGTTTCAGCAAAGTGGCTGGAGACAAAATGAAATAAAAACAATCAGTAGTCCTCATTTATAGAAGCAATAAGTAGGCTGAGAAAGAAATTAGGGGAAAAAAATCACCTTTCACAACAGTAACAAAAATATAAAATACTGTGGTGTACCTCTAACCAAGCAAGTGAAAAATCACAAGAACATCAAGTCTTTGAAGAAATAAATTGAAGATATTAGAAGATGGAAAGATCTCCCATGCTCATGGATGGGTAGAATTAACATAACGAAAACAGCCATCTTTCCAAAAAGAAAAAAGAAAAAAAAACTACAAAATCAATGCTATTCCAACAAAATTTCAACAGAACTTTTTTAAAATTTATTTATTTATTTATTTATTTATTTATTTATTTATTTATCTATTCATTTATTATGTATATAGAGTTCTGCTGACATGTACACCTGCATGATACAAGAGGACACCAGATATCATTACACATGGTTGTGAGCCACCAATTGATTGCTGAGAGTTGAACTCAGGAGCTTTGAAAGAGCAGTCAGTCCTCTTAACCTCAGAGTCATCTCTCCAGCCCCCAACAGAAATTTTATAGGTCTTGAAACAACAATTCTCAAACTTCGTATGGAAAAATAAACAAACCCATGATAGCTAAAATAATTCTATGCAATAAAAGAACTTCTAGAGGTATTACTATCCATGATTTCAAGCTGTACTACAAAGCAATAGTAATAAAAACAATATGATATTGGCATAAAAACAGACAAGATGACGTTGATCAATAGAATTGAATCAAAGGCCCATAAATGAACCCACACACCTACAGACACTTGATTTTTTGACAAAAAATCCAAAACCATACAGTGCAAGAATGATAGTATTGTGAACAAATGGTACTGAACTAACTGGATGTATGCACACTGAAGAATGCAAACAGATTTGTATTTATCACCCTGAACAAAACTCAAAGTCCTCAACATAAAATAGACACACTAAATCTCTTAGAAGAAAAAGTGGGTAATAGCCTTGAACTCATTGGCACAGGGGACAACTTCCTGAATAGAACATCAAAAACTCAGACACTAAGATCAACAATTAATAAAAGGGACCTCATGAAACTGAAAAACTTCTGTAAGGCGAAGGACACTGTCAAGAGAACAAAACGAAAGTCTACAGACTGGGAAACAATCTTCATCAACCCTACACCCAACAAAGGGTTAATATCCAAAATATATAAACAACTCTAGAAACTAAAAACCAACAAGCCAAATAATCCAATTAAAAAATGGGGTACAAAGCTAAACAGAATTCCCAACATAGGAAACTTTATTGGCCAAGAAACGCTTAAAGAAATGTTCAAGGTCCTTAGTCATCAGGGAAATGCAAATCAAAATGACTCTGAGATTCCATCTTAACTAAGACCAAATACTCAAATGACAACACATGATGGTAAGGATGTATAGCAATGAGATTTTTGGGATCCATAAGCAGGCATCTCTATGGCCAACCACAGAGGACCTGACAAATCAGATATCAGGCATCCATGAAGCCACCTACAGACCACCTGCACATGCTCTGGTCACCTTATAAGAGAACTCACACTACCTGCTCTCTCTCTCTCTCTCTCTCTCTCTCTCTCTCTCTCTC